>NW_026652286.1:30035286-30123076 GCF_009828535.3 Hylobates moloch | reverse complement strand
TCCCTCACCTGTCCTGTGTCCCTCACCTGCCTTATGTCCCTCACCTATCCCTCACCTGTCCTGTGTCCCTCACCTGTCCTGTGTCCTTCACCTGTCCTGTGTCTCCCACCTGCCCTGTGTCCCTCACCTGTCCTGTATCCCTCACCTGTCCTGTGTCTCTCACCTGTCCTGTGTCTCCCACCTGTCCTGTGTCCCTCACCTGTCCTGTGTCCCTCACCTGCCTTATGTCCCTCACCTGTCCCATGTCCCTCACCTGTCCTGTGTCTCCCACCTGTCCTCTCACATTGTGGCTCCTTCCCTTGCCGCCCTCTGCTCTGCTTTGTCTTCTCTTTGTCTACGGTTGTTCTTGCTACAGGCCTCTCCTCCATCGCCTTGTTATCCCCGTGGCCTCTTCCCTGATTGTGTGGAGCAGTGAGGAGGAGCAGTAGCTGCAGATCTCTGGGCAGTCCCCCTGCTCACCCCACATGCTCCCCATTCTCAGTTCCACCTGCCTTGCTTGCTAGCCAGGAACAGCTCTAGGAACTAAAGGCCCAGGTGGGGCTGGATGCACTTGATGCACATCGAAGGCAGATGCCCTGCAACCCCACCCCACCTGCCTGCCAGGGAGGGGGCAGAGCTGTGGTCTGAGGCACCAACTTGTGCTAGCTGCTGGGGAATGTTGGGGCTGTGGCTGCCTATCATGGGGGTCTGGGTCCTGTGAAGCATGAGAGGGCTGCCTCCCTGGGTTCTGCCAGTCTCAGCTTGATGGGGCAATGACTCTGTGTCTCCCATGCAGACTTGTTCTCCTGCTTCAATGGAGGCGAGTGTGTGTACCCAGCCTTCTGTGACTGCAGACGCTTCAATGCCACTGGACCGCGCTGCCAGATGGGTGGGTCTGGGCTCCACCTCACCCCTGGGAAGGGACCTGGGTGCAGGGAAAGGGAGCAGCACTTCCAGGGCTGGAACCCACCAGCCTCTGGCTTGGTGCCCACTGTAGCTACACAGAGAGGTTCTCTTTTCTCTCCCTCAGTGTACAATGCTGGCCCTGAGAGGGACAGCATTTGCAGGGCATGGGGGCAGCACCACGTGGAGACGTTTGATGGGCTCTACTACTACCTCTCCGGGAAGGGCAGCTACACGCTGGTGGGGCGCCATGAGCCCGAGGGACAAAGCTTCTCCATCCAGGTGAGGCCTCCCCTGCCTTGCCTGTCCAGGAATGCTTCTCTAGGCCCTGGAGGCTGCACTGACCTGGGCTCTACTTGTCATAGTTAAAGAGATGGCACCTTCCTCCTTGCATCGCCCCCCAGCTCCCACCCAGGCAGTCTGCAGCTGGAAGGATCTGGGGGCTCCACAGCTCTCGCTCACCCACTCACCCTGGCCATTCGTTCATTGAGCCACTCATTCATCAAGTATTCACTAAGTGCATACTGTACTCTTTTCTGGCATAAGGTCGGGTGGTGGGAGGCCCTATAGACAACAACACAGATATAGTCTTTGTCCTCACAGAACTTATAATCTAATGAAGAAGGACATCAAATCAGATGACTCATTTCAAGTGCAACTGAGTGCTATGGAGGAGAAATGCCAAATGCTAAACGAACATGTCCTGTAAACCTAACCTTGTTTATTGGGAAGGATGGTGACCTGGGAAAGCTTCCCAGAGAAAGTGACATTTAAGTTGAGATTTAAGGAATAAATTGGAGTTAGCCAAGTGAAGAGTAGGAGAGTGTGGGCAGACTTGAGAACATTCTGGGGAAAAAGATCATTGGGTGCTAAGAAAGAGAATAGGGCCTCAGAGAAATGATGAAGGTCCTGGATGACTCAGTTTAGAGTCACCTCCTCTAAGAAGCCATCCTGGATCTCCTGACCTTCAAAGCTGGCTGAAGAGCTCCTCACTGGGTAACTCAAAGTTCCACATTATGACCCTGTCATTGTATTTCTCTTACAAAGGTCTGGTTTTGGGCTGTGAGCTTCCTAGGCCAGGGACCATGTCTTTCTCTTTGACAGTGCCTGGATTGGTGCTCAGTAAACGTTTGTGAAATATAGGAACTCATGTGTGAAAGCCACTGTCATGCAGGCCTGATTTTCATGCCTAGCCTGTGTGCTGAACTGGGAGTCACCTTCAGTCACAGCTCAATACCCCTCCACCTGGAGGAAAGTCTCTTTGGAGAACCAGCTCTGCTGGAGGGCACCTTGGTCAGTACTGAGTTAGGGTCAAGGGTTTGGGGGTGTGGGGATACCCCAGTGTTCAGTGTCTCCCCTCTGCTAGCCATTTGTGATCCTTCTGTCTCAGTCATGGACCTATGAGCCTGCTCTAGGGGCCATGCCCTGGATGGGCGGGGAACTGCGACCAATTTTCCTCTCTCTGCCTCAGCCTATCACATAGCAGAGATTTTCATGACCTATCATTTCATGATGGATATGTTACAGTTACTTAGACTAATGGATTGCCATACATTCGTGGGTTACAAAATCAACTTAACGAATCACAGCCATCATTATAAAATGAGACAAATAAATAGAAAATATTGTAAGAGTGTATTACACATGATAGAGATAAGTATTATTTTGTAAAATTTTTAGTTATATATATTTCTTATTGTAGGTCATGGTCACAAAAGCTTGAAAACCCTTTAGTTAGACCATGGGGTAGCTTTCGCAGTTCCCACTTGTAGCTGAAGTGGCTCCAGCCTGCTTAATCACATTGAACAGTAATCTGATGGAAGGTGCCTTCCTGGGAAGGGTTTTCACACTTGGCAGGGATAAGCTCTGGGAAGCTCTCCCCTCTACCCCACCCCGTCCTTCGGGTCTATGGCCTTTGAAGTCTGGGTTCTGTCTGAACGGGGGGCAGAGGAGATGTGTGTATGTGTGTGTGTGTGTGTGTGTGTGTGTGTGACAGCAGCACAGGAGTGAGATGTGTGCCGATGGGTATAGGGGAAAGCTACAATCTGTACCTGCCAGGGGCATGGGGGAAGGGGAGTGTGTGTATAGTGTGTGCACTGAGAGTGTCATGGGAGAAATTTGTGGGGTATGTATAGATGTGTGTGTTTGTGTTCTGTATGAGTGTGAGATGGTGGAGTGTGTCTGTTGGCCTTCAATCTGATGGTATTTCCTGGGTAGGATAAACAGAAAAGTTCAGAAATACGGAGATGGCATGATTGACTGGGAAGAGCCCTGGAATCTGAGCCATCGAGACCCGGGCTAGAATCCCAGCTCTGGGATTTCCTAGTTTTCTGTGTGTGTGGCCTTAGTCACTTCACCTCTCTGTGAATCCATTGCCTCCCCTCTGTGATGTATGGGGACTGAGCGAGATCACAGAGGAAAGGCAGTTGGTATGCAGGGGACAGCCATCAGCATTAGTGAAAACTCAACAAGGTGCGAAGCTTACTGAGGTCAGGCCTGTGGCAGGGGCCTGCAAACCGGCCTCTGAATTCCCTACTCAGGTGCACAATGACCCGCAGTGTGGCTCTTCACCCTACACCTGCTCCAGGGCTGTCAGCCTCTTCTTTGCGGGTGAGCAGGAGATCCATCTGGCCAAGGAGGTCACCCACGGAGGCGTGAGGTAACTCTAACACCTTCCACATCGAGCTGTCCTATCCCTGACACTGGTGGTGGTGGATGGGTGAGCATCCGCTCTTCTCAAGCCCAAAGGAAATTGTTTTCTGGGGACAAACAGCAATTTCCACTATCTGGGTGGAAGCATACTGGCAGGTCACTGGCTTTCTTGCAGGGGGGTTTGCAGAATGATTTTTTTTTCCTGGAACTCTCAGATCTTGCAGATTTCCAGACAGCAGGCTTTCAGGAAAATAGAGTTTTCCAGCGAGTTGAGAGTTTATCATGATAAGCACGCTTACTTTTCCCTCCCAAAATCTTCCCAAATGGATCACACACAGTTTCTACCTCCTCTCAGCAGATTCTGAGTACACTTCCATTTCTGATGACACAGGGTCATTGTGAATGTCAGTTATCTTGCTGGGCCATCAGGGATGCCTGGGGGACCACCAGAGGAGTGGGGACCCCTTGCTCCTGCACTAAAATGCCCCAGACTGTGGTCCTTTGTGAAATCTTTCTTGCATCTCTTCCTCACTGTTCTTTCCTTTCCTTGCTGTCCACTGTCACTTCTTGTTGCTTTCATGGGGTCTTCCTGTAATGACACTTCTCTCTGTCCTCATCTCCTGCTTCAGATCTGGAAACTGGGTGACCAACCAATTGTTCTGGGGCTGAGTGTAAAATTGATGGCCTATAGGTTTCTCCTGTGAATGAAGAGCTGGTAAATGGGTCTTGTGGCTAGTTAGACAGTACTTTTGTTTCCCTTTCCTGAAATTTTGCTGGGTTGAAGGTTGCCAAATTCCAGGTTGGCTAGGCGTCCCCATACCAGGAAAACTGGGAAAGTGGTCAAGGCTGCTGGAGCCCGCCATCTTTTCTTGCACTCCCAGTTTTCCTCCTCTCTTGGCTTCTGTTTCTACTTGGTTCCTGCTCCCCACCAAAAAAATAAAGTAGATGTTTGCTTATATTCTATCCTGTCTGGGAGAAAGGAACTTGGAGTCACTCACTCTAAGATTTATTCCTGCCCGGGAAATTGCCATTTTAAAAAACCTCTAAAGACAAAGGAATCCATCTCTAATGGTATACTTCCAGGCACCTGGGAATTCTGGGAATTCATGGGGAGGGGAAGTGGGGGATTTGGATCATGGGGTAGGGACTGGCTGTTCCTTCAGTGAAGAGACTGGGCTAGTGGAGGTGTTGTGGATACCCTGAAGCTCTGGGATGTGCCCTGCAGGGTCCAACTGCCGCATGTAATGGGGAGTGTGCGTCTGCAGCGGCTTGCCGGCTATGTCATCGTGCGGCATCAGTCAGCCTTCACACTGGCCTGGGATGGTGCCTCGGCTGTCTACATCAAGATGAGTCCAGAGCTTCTGGGCTGGACCCATGGGCTGTGTGGGAACAACAATGCTGACCCCCAGGATGATCTGGTGACCAGCTCTGGTGAGGCGCAGACAGGTGGCCTCTGAGAGGTGTTGGTGGGGATGGGGGACAGGTCAGGCTGGGAGGGGTCGGAGGGGACTTGGAACAGAGCCCTGGGGTCATGGTCATGGTATTAAAGACCCAGTGGAAGGCCAAGGGCCCCTTCCTAACAAATGTGTGTCCTTGGGCATGTTCTTAAACTACTGTCAACCTCAGGTTCCCAATCTGCAAAAATAGTCATGATGAGAATTCCCACTAGGGTTGTGTGGGGATCTAATGGACACTTTGCAGGTGCGATTGACCCTGTAATGTAGAGGATGGGGTAGGCAGGGAGCAGAGGGCTAGAGACAGCCAGGAAGAGAACTGGCCCAGCTAAAGACACCTATGGAGGAGTGGTAGGAAGTGAGTGAAGCGTTCAGGGCCAAATCATGGTGGCTGTGGCCAGAAGAGTCGTGACCCCTTTTGAGCACCTACACCATACTAAACACTTTACATGCATCATCTCAAGTAGTCCTTGCAACAATCTCACTGGGAGATTATGTTCCCTGTGGCAAATATGGGGAAACTGAGGCTCAGAGAGACACAGGAACTTGTTCAGGCTCACACACCAGTTCTCTTTCCAGTGCGTGGTGCTGCATCCCCTGACTTTGGAGCCATAGGGAGCTACTACAGGTTCTTGAGCATTCTTGGCTATTACTACCAAACAGCTTTTTCAGGAGAGTGGCTCAGTTGGGAAACCCTGATTGGGATGGGAGTTCAGGAGACCGGATTCTTCAAAACTCCTTACCTATCCCTTGGGATCCGCTTTCCCTCAGAGCCTTCTGTCCCTCCCGTCCACCCGACCCCATCGCTGCCCCATCATGATGTTAGTTCCCTCCTCCAGGAAAGCTGACTGACGACGTGGTTGAGTTTGTGCACAGCTGGCAGGAGCAGGCCCCTAACCAGCCTCCAGGGCCCACAATTTCCTCCCTTCCTCGCCCACCGTGCCTGCAGCAGAACCCAGGAACCATGCAGGTCTGGAGCTTGGGGAGAAACTCCCCTACCCTAGAGCCTGACTTGCTATACAACTCTTCGAAAGCCACTGGCTGCAGGACCCCAGAGTGTCTGGTGCCCTTGGCCCCATCCCTCTCTTCTCTACCTTCCTCTCCCTTTCCCTCCAGCTCAAGTTGGGGTTCTGTGTGGGGCTGTGTGTGGCTTTGCCAGCCCCCAGCCCTGGTTCCTGGTCCCTTGCTCTAGGGTGTGTACGAGCAGTGTGAGGCTCTACTGCGGCCCCCCTTTGACGCCTGCCACGCCTACGTCAGTCCTCTGCCCTTCACAGCCAGTTGTACCAGTGATCTCTGCCAGTGAGTAGGGGTGGTGTGGGCTATGGGGAACCCTCTAGTACTGGGGTGAGTGCTCAGCATATGGGCCACCAAGCTGGGTGATCCCAGGCACTGCCAGATCTGCTTCCCAAGGCTCTGAAATTCTTATCTGCCTAGGTGGGACAGAGCTGCCCCATTCAACTGAGACTTGGAAATGGGGCCGGACCCCGTTAGGGTCACACAACAAGTTAGTGGCAATGCTGGGACTAGAATCCAGGATTTGTAGCTGAAGTCTAGGGATCTGTTCACCTAGATGCCTTCCTGGGCAGCCTTTCCCAGCTGGGTGGACAGGAGAGGTGCCCTGAAGCCCTGGCAGTCTCTACGGGATGCTGGTGGGCTGGTGGCATTTTGGGTTTTGTTCCAGTGTGACCCTTGGTTTCTCTGCACAGATCAATGGGCGATGTAGCCACCTGGTGCCGGGCACTGGCGGAGTATGCCCGGGCGTGTGCCCAGGCAGGGCGGCCCTTGCAAGGCTGGAGGACCCAGCTCCGGCAATGCAGTAGGTGCAGCCCAGTAGTGGGGCAGGGAGGGCTTCAGGCTGTGGGTGGCATTCTCAGGCCTCAGCTCAATGTCTTGTCCTGCTCAGAATCACAGTTATCAGAACTCTCAGCCCCAAGGTTTTATCACCATGTGACAGACGAAGAAACTGAGGCTCAGAGTGGGAGGAACTAGCCTGGGTGATTCTCAGAGCCTCCCCTTGCAATTCCTTCTCCTTGTCAATTTCCTGGGCACCCAATGTTCCCTCTGGGACTAGGAAATCATGCAAATCAAAGCCCTCCCTCCCATCCCCACTCCACGGCCTGGGGTAGGAGCTGGGTCCTGGCAGAGCTGGGGCCAGTAGCTAAGAGACCATGGACTCCCTCCTTCCCAAGCTGTGCACTGCAAGGAGAAGGCCTTTACCTACAACGAGTGCATCGTCTGCTGCCCTGCCTCCTGCCAGTCCCGGGCATCCTGTGTGGACAGTGAGATCGCCTGTGTGGACGGCTGCTATTGCCCCAATGGTATGCTAGGGGCAGACGTAGGCGCCTGGCACCATCTTCCTGGCCTGGCACAGATGGGCACGAAACAGGAGTTCCGAAGATGCCTGTTTGTGGAAGGAAGGAAGAAAGGAAAGGAGGGAGGGAGGGAGGAAGGAAAAGAAGGAAGAAAGGAAAGAAGGAAGGGAGGAAGAAAAGGAAGGAAGGAAGGGAGGGAGGGAGAGAGGGAAGGAAGGAAGGAGCAAACAATTAACAAATGAATACATGGTTTAAGGGAAGTGAGGGTGAGGACAGAACTGCAGCCTCTCGAGAGATTCATCAGGATATTTGATTTCATGGGGATATTTAAATTAATCAGGACTGTGCTTCTTAAGGTGTGTATGAGAACAGATCATTGGTTTATATATACACATACATTTGTTTAAGCATTGGTCCATGTATGGGGACTGTTTTTCAGTGTATAAATTTGCAGCACATCTATAGTGTGCTTGGCTAGGAGGATGGTTGAGATAAAAAATATAAAAATAAAGCAGTTGACTTTGGGAATCAGAATCTGATTTCAGAGATAATGACACTCATATGACCAGTCTAAGGTATGATGCAGTGAAGGCCAGCTCAGGGGGGTTCAGACAAGAAAAAATATAGGAATTCAGAATGGGGAGAGGTTGTCAGGGAAGCCATTCCTGGAGGAGGTGGTGCCTGGCACCTAAGCTGTTTTCGATGCAGTAACGGGCTTTTGAGAGGTGGTGAGGAGAAGCTCGTGTGCAGGTTGGGGATGGGGTTGTGGGCAGTTCTCTGAGCAAAGGTCTAGAGGTCTAGAGGTGGGATTCTTTCATCAGAAGGTGTTCACTTCTGGCCTGAGCCAAGGATTTATAGAGGAGAAAGTTTGGAAGTGGGTTCAGAGATGAAAGAAGTTAGATAAGGGGATGTTTATCACAGGCCCTGGGGAGCCACGAATGGTTTGTGAACAGGGGCAAAGGTGAGTTAATTGGCCCTTTGCTGTCACTCTAGGGCTCATCTTCGAGGATGGGGGCTGCGTGGCACCAGCTGAGTGTCCCTGTGAGTTTCACGGGACTCTGTACCCACCTGGCTCTGTGGTGAAGGAAGACTGCAATGTTTGGTCTGTGTCTGCTGCCGGGAAGCAGGGTGTGGGACATGGCCGCTGAGGCTTTCCATGAGGGCTGCCCATCTGGGAGCACTAATGGCTGGTGTCAGGGCACTCAGTACCTTTGAGTCCCAGGGGAATCTCATTAGATCCAACCCACGGGGGAAATCTCTACCACCCATTTTAGAGATGGGAAGACTGAGGGCTGTGGGCCCTGCAGTTTCCCAGCATCTAGCTCAGGCCTGGAGGGGTGACCTCTTGCCTCCTTGGTCTCTGTGTTTTAGCACATGCACCGCAGGCAAGTGGGAGTGCAGCACAGCTGTCTGCCCAGGTATGTCTGACCCCCACCTTACACTAGACTCCCTTCTACCAGTCTGATAGGTTTTGGGGCAAGGAATCTCTGGGGGCCAGGCTTGCTGCGGGTGGGGATGTCACTCAGTTCCATTGGCTAAGCCCGGACCCCTGTTTCCTCAGAATCACTTTGCCTGATTAAGGTCTAGCTCCAGCCCCTGTCAGGAAGGGTTTTCCATGAGGAGAAGGGGTTTCCATGGGTTTTGTATATCTAAGGACCTTCCTGAGCTAGGGGTACTTGTCCTGAGGCTGGTCCTCAAGGCCAGGCCCTGGTCTCCCCTCCAAGGGAGATCCCCAGGGCAGGGCTGTACCTCTCTTCAGAGAGTTCTCTGGGGACGAGTCTATGTCTCCCACTGCCCAGGGCTCTCAGAGGCAAGGCCTCATTCCTTACACTGCTCTTATTCCGAAGGGAAGGCTGCTGTGTCCTCCTCATGCTTGGAGCTTGCAGGGCAGAATTCCCCTGGGGTGGCTCCCATGGGTCAGTGGCCTTTTTCTACCTCTCAGCTGAGTGCTCAGTGACTGGTGACATTCACTTCACAACCTTTGACGGCCGCCGGTACACGTTCCCCGCCACATGTCAGTACATCTTGGCCAAGAGCCGCTCTTCAGGCACCTTTACCGTGACATTGCAGAACGCCCCATGTGGCCTGGTAAGAGCTGGGGATCCCCAGGACCGATTCACCCAGCTACTCCTGCCTACTGCCCCCGAGAGAAACTGGGACTTAGGACAGGGCTCACGGCCCCCACCTGCTGCCTATTCTCTCTGGGGAGAAGACTGGGCTCCAGCCCAAGCACCTCTGCTGACTAAGTCACTTCCGTTTCCTGGACCTCAGTGGGTTTTTGGTTTTAGGATTTTACTACCTAATGTATATATATATATCTGAAAGTGTAACACTGGCACCTACTTTTAAATCAATTAATTTATGAAACAAATCTCTCGTAGAATACATACTGGCACTGAAACAGTAGGCAGAGCTTGCAGTGAGCCGAGATTTCTCGCCACTGCACTCCAGCCGGGGCGACAGAACGAGACTCCGTCTCAAAAAAAAAGAAAAGAAATGTAATGGCTATCTACAAAAAGTTAGTTTTGATTGTTGGTTTCCTCCCATACTTTATGTGTCTCCACACATAAAGAAAATTAAAATTTTCAAACATTTTATGTTCCACAATTTTAAAAAAAGTACACCATTTTCCACTGGTCTTTGTAAAGGACATGACTTAAAATTTCAAATGAAAAAGAATAAAGGTTCCAGGATAACTCTGTGTCTTTTAAGAGCATCTTTATACAGAACAATTTGAACTGGCATTCGGGCAACTTCTTTTGTTGTTGCACACCTGTATTAGGAAAATTACACCCATTTTACAAAAAAATCCCAAAATATTTATTGAAATAAGCTCAAAACAATGTTAGAAAGACCAGCATGAATGGCACACAAAAATCTCTTCCTTATAAATTATTAACTGGAATTCCTGATCATGGAGTGGGCCTCGGTGTTTAAAAAAAAAAGTCTCTAAAATTGGTTTAATTCAACTTTATCTTCTCTGCTTCATTGGATTGTACCTTCAACATTCGTCCCTCTCTTCCTTCCTTCCATCCTTTTGTCCTTCCTTCTGCAAACATTGAATACCTATTTGCGCCAGAAGCTGAGCTGGATCTTAGAGACTGGGATGAATTAGACATGGCTCCACCTCCCTGAGCTCGGTAGTTTGGTGAGCGAGGCAGGCAAGTGAACTGTTGTAACTGAGCTACAGCAGCTGTGAGAACATGTAGGGCACAGGGTGGATCTCCACGGGGGAACTTCTTGTTGTTGTTGTTTTACTTGGGCGCTGGGTGACAGAGGTGTGAAGTGGATCAGGAAGGGCTTCCTGGAGGACATGACCCTTGAGCTGTGTCAATCACCTGTGAACATAACTGAGAAAATGGCCAACATGTACGTCTGGGGTAGATGGGGGTTTGTTTGTCTCTCAGCGGAGACTCTGTTTTCCCTGGGCTGATCATGCTCAGCCAACCCTGGAAGCCCCAGTCTGGGCTGTGCCCAAGCTCCTCCTTGTGCATCAGAGCAGGAGCTCACACCCACAGCCAGGACAGCTGCCCCACAGTCCTGCTTCCCTGCTGGCCTTGCTCCAGCAACCAGCACTGAGGGCCCTGAATGTGAGTAGGCATCAGCTGAAGGTGTCACTCCGTGGCCCTGGGGACACAGGCTGAACTGTGGATGAGGCAGAGGACTGGGCTTTCGTCTCCTTTTGGCCTGAGGGTCCCCCTCCCTTCTTTCTGCTAGAGAATGGCCTGGCCATTCTCTGAGTCAGAAGACTGCTCTTCCTCAAAAGTGGGGTTGTTCCCATCACATCCTGAGGGTGGCATAAGACAGACAGGACACACAGGCACAGCCCAGCTGCTCCTTCCCACTCACAGACTCCTGGGGGCTATTGGGTCTCAGGGTCCCTTACTCAGTATCCGCCCCCCCGCCTTCTTTTTTTGGAGACAGGATCTCACTCTGTTACCCAGGCTGGAGTGCAGTGGCGCAATCTCAGCTCACTGCAGCCTCAACCACCCAGGCTCAGTCACTCTTCCCACCTCAGCCTCCCAAGTAGTTGGTACCACAGGCACATGCCACCACTCCTGGCTAGTTTTTTTGTTTTTTTTTTTTGGTAGAGTTGGGCCTTCATCATGTGGCCCAGACCGGTCTTGAACTCCTGGGCTCATGTGATTTACTCACTTCAGCCTCCTAGTGTTGGGGTTATAGGTGTGAGCCACCATGCCTGGCCATCAGCCCTTCTTTCTACCATGTCTCTGATAGGCTGTGGGCCAGCCTTGGCCTGAGGCAACCCTCTTCTTTGTGGGACAGTGCCTCTTGACAGCAGGTTCTTTTTACCTTGGGCCAGCTCTCCTCCTTGTGACTTCACCCACATGATGGACCCATGGAGGGCCAGCCCTGTGCCAGCTCTGTGCTGGGCATGGTGAAGTTACACAGAGTAATCAGACCCTGATCCTATCTTCAGGCTTTTGTGGCCTGTAGGGAGGTCAGCGTGTCCTCAGACAGCTTCCACACAAGCTACAACATGATCAGTGCCGTCACAGGGGAGGTCTGTGGACGAAATAGTCCTACAGGTCAGAAAAAAGGATCAGGGAAAATCTCATGACAGAAGTGGCATTTGGGCTGAGTGACCTAAAAAGTGAGCCTAAAAATATTCATAGAAATCAGTATGCCTGGGTAAGGAGAGGGAGGGAGGGCACTCCAAAGGTTGATTAGATTATATGAGGAAAACAACGAGGTTGGAATATTCCAGGATCCATTAAAGCAGATGCAGAAGGACTTGGCAACTGACTGACTGTGTCTGGTGAAGTGGGGAGTGTGTGGGAGAGAAGTCAAAGATGAAGCTGCGACTGCAGTCCTGGGTGACCAGCAATGGAGTGGCGTGGGGACATTCACAGAGAGGATGATAATGACAATGATAAAATATTTGCACAGTGCCTTGAACTTTGACTAATTACTTTGCAAAAAACATGTAATTTAAGTCTTAACGTACCCCATGTGGTAGTTATCATTCTCCCCATTTTAAATATGATGAGACAGGCCTACAGAGGCTTGGGGAATTTCTGAGAATCCACAGCCAGCAGGAGGCAGAGCTGAGCCCGACCTAGGGTTGGATGTTATCACAGCATCTTAACACATCCACCCCAGAATCCGTGTAGTGTTTGCAGCCCTCAAAGTGTTTTTTTAAAGTAGACTTTATGTTTTAGAACATCTTTAGCTTTACAGAAATATTGCAAAGATAGTACCTAGAGTTCCTGTGTATCCTACGCCCAGTTTCCCTTAACATCTTACATTAGTAGGGTACATTTGTTAAAAATAATGAACCGATGTTAATAGATTGTCACTAGCCAAAGTGTATACCTTATTTAGATTTCTATAGTTTTTTTACCTAATGTCATTTTCTGACCCAGGGTGCCAGATTACATATAGTCATCATATCTCCTTAGGCCCTTCATGGATGTTACAGTTCCTCAGATTTCCCTTGTTTATGATAATCTTCAAAGTTTCAAGAGTGCTGGTCAGCTGTTTTGGATAATGCCCCTCTATTGGAATCTGTCTGATTTTTTTTTCTCATGGTTAGACTGGGGTTATGGTTTTTTTGGGAGGAAGGTCACAGAGGTAAAGTGCCATGTTCATCACATCTTATCCGTGGTATATACTATCAACATCGTTTATCACTGTTGATTATGACCTTGATCATCTGGTGGAGGTAGTGTTTTTAAGGTTTCTCCACTGTAAACTTACTCCTTTTTCCCTCTTTCCATACTGTTCTTTTTGGAAGGAAGTCACTATGGGCAACCCACACTTACAGAGTGGGAAGTTATGCTCCCCCTCCTTGAAGGCAGAGAATCTACATGCATTATTTAGAATTTTTCTGCCAGGGAGATTTGTCTCTTTTCTCCCATTTACTTATTTATATCAGCATAGACTCATGGCTGTTTATTTTATACTTTGAGTTATAATCCACTATACCTTTATGTTCTTACTTGAATTGTTCCAGCTTTGGGCACTGGGAGATCATACAGTTGACTCCTGTGTCCCTTTGACATACCTTCATTATTGCGTGTGTATATGCTAGTGGTGGTGGGGCTTGAGAGTGTGTGTGTGCGTTCATGTCTTTACTTTCTGGGCCTATTAGATGCACCAGGCTTATCTTGTATAGTTCCTGTCCCAGTGCTAGTATCATTCATTTCTCCAAAAATATTACCAGGCTCTCCTGGTTCCTTTTATTGGACAATGGTATTAGAATCAAGATCAGGGGATGAGGTGTGCTCATTGCTACTGAGGTATGACTTCTTTTAGGCCTTCTCAGCTGACAGAGAAAGGAAATACCCTCATTATCTGTGGGGCATTTCCACAGATAATGCGGTATTATCTGTGTTCCAGCACCCCACTCCCCACAGATACCAAAATCTGCAGATGCTCAAATTCCTTATGTAACATAGTACATAGTATTTGCATATAACCTATGCTTATCCTCCTGTGTACCTTAAATCCTTGCTAGATTACTTATAATACCTAATACAATGTAAATGCTAATATAAATAGTTGTTATGCTATATTGCTTAGGGAATAATGGTAAGAAAAGTCAGTACATGTTCAGTACAGACGCAAGCATCCATATTTTTTTCCAAATATTTTCAATCCGTGGTTGGTTGAATCCATGGATGCAGAACCCCTGGATATGGAGAGCCGACTGTAAATGCATACCCATGTTTATCTTTGTATATACACATAAGTATAAATATTTCTCTATAAAACCATCTGTATCTACATGTGCTAAACATGACTTCATACTGATGGTCCAATTCTAATCCATTCCACATGGATCATTGTAGCTTCCTCCTCTTGCTTATGTGTGAACACTCACTCTAACAGTAAGAAACCTGGCCTTCACCATACACCATCCATTTACCTAATTGTTCAATTCCAATATACATGTATATTCCTATTATTAACGCATACCTCTATAGGAAATAACTTTATCACTAAGGTACAGTTTTTGTGCACACTTTCTTTTGCCTTTAGTCTTATAAATTCCACTTATTTACAAAGTCACTTATGTCAACACCTTTCCTCCCACTCTCTTCACGGAGATTGTTTCATACATTTGTAATGCAGTTAGATTCCTTTGTTATCGTCTACATTTCATGCTGGGATCCCCTCCTACATGATTTTTAGAATTTGCCTACATCAAGTTTCACTCCTAGTGAAGTTCTGTGGGCTTTTGGAGGTAAATGCAACCTCCAAAATATTTTATGCACATTTAAAAATCTGTATCCAACTGGGTAGAATTGGGTACAACCAAGTGTTGTTGTATCTCTGTTTTGCAGAGGAGAGAACTGAGATCTGGAGAATTTAAGTGACTTCTTTAAGGTCTCATAGCTTTCAGTTACATTAGGATTTGAACCTGAGACTTTTGACTGAAGGGTGTGGACTTTATTCCCACACAGGTGACACGTCCAGAGGGGACGAGAGTATGAGTGGGTTGAACAAAGAAGATGATGTTTTAGATACAATGATTTTTGAGCTGTTTCGGGGATTTTCTGTACCCCTGGGCAGGAACTCAGAAGGATGGTTGTGGAATGTATTTCTTTAAAGTTTCAAGCCCTGATCGTTCTGTCACTTCACTGTGTCACTCTCCTGGTTCACTTTCTCTGGTTGGCTGTTGGACTTAGATAAAGTCTAAAAATATTTTAAGGCTCTGCATAAGCTGGCCTTTACCTACATCTTCAACCTTTTAAAAAAATATTTTTATTTTTTATTTTTGTAGAGACCGGGTCTCTCTATGTTGAGCAGGCTGGTCTTGAACTCCTAGGCTCAAGCGATCCTCCCGCCTCAGCCTTCAAAGGGCTAGAGTTACAGGGGTGAGCCACTGTGCCCAGCCTTGAACCTTATCTTAAACCACTTTGCCTGATGGGTTCTGGTCCCTCTGGTCTTCTTCATGCCATTGAATTCATTAAAGGACTTCCCGTGTCAGAGCTTTTGTACAAGTTGTTCCTTTTGCCTGGATGTCTCCTTCTTCCTCTTCTCTCTTTGCCCAGCTAGCTTCCATGCATCCTTCGGATTTCAACTCAAATGTCACCGTTTTGTGAGCCTTGGTTTTCTAATCTGCAAAATGGGGATGTTAGTAATACTTTCTTAATCAGATTGCTATGAGAGTTAGGCAAGTGAATATATATAAACATATTTGAACAGCACCTGAACATACTAATTCCATATGAAAGTTAGTTGTTGGTTGTAATATCATAATAATATTGTGGTATTATTATGGCTTTTATTATTATGATAATTTTATGTTATTATCATTCCCTAGGAAGGCCTTTCCTACCTCTGCAGACTAAGTCTGGTTCAGTCATATGCTTTTCTAACACTCTACACCTGCTTACAGCACTGATCACAATTATAATTGAATAATCAACTTTATAATTACTTATTTAATGTCTGTGTCCCAAACAAGTATGTAATTTCCATGAGGACAGAAACTTTGTCTTATCACTGAATCCATAAAGTCTGATACAGTATGCCTTGCACATAGTTAGTGTTCAGTTAAGTGTTTAAATGAATGACTGTGTGGATGTTTTCCTGTGGCGGTATAAAAGGGGCCCAATGTGTGACCGTTTTACAGATAGAGAACCTGAGGCCCAGAGAATATTACCTAATTTCCGGCCTGCCTGTCAGTGGAGTGCAGGATGTGACACATGAAATGAATTGTAAAAACACCCACAAAGGGATGAAATTAAAGTTCTGGGTTGTGATGAGGTGGGGGAGGCCAGTGTTTCTCAGGCTGGACTCTGGGCCATCTGGGTTCTATCTCTGCTCTGTGTCTTTAGATAACCTGAGAGTTGACTATCATTTTTATTAGTGTTATCCCATTCTGCTACTAACCTTCTCCAACCTTAGCCTCTGCCTGCTCATTCCCAGACGAGGGCATTTGGTTGGATGATCCCTGATATCTTTGGGGCTCTGTCATTCTAAGGAACTGTCTCTCAAGCTGGGCTGGGGTCTCTGTCCCTAGCGGGCTCTGTTGTATCCAGCAGGATGGTCAGACCAACACTGCCCCATTGACCTTTCTATCTCTCCAGAACCAAGACGGAGCCTGTGTCCAGTCAGTGTCAGTTATTCTGCACCAGGACCTTCGGAGGCAGGTGACCCTGACCCAGGCAGGGGATGTCCTTCTGTTTGACCAGTACAAGATCATTCCGCCATACACAGATGGTACGGTTTGGTTTGGGGTGGACAACAGACCTAGTTGGGAACTGAGGGTTTGGACCTCTCTTCCCAGGCTCCTCTGGCTAAAAGCACTGCTACACTGGCAAAAACTCATATTCTAGTACTTGGTAGGTCAGGATAGAGGACACTTTGGTTGCAAAAATGTGGACTCCAAAAATGTGTCTTTGTCCCACCTCAGTAGGACAGTGGGCTTCCTAGTAGTATGATGGCTTCTCCTAACATGAGCATATGCATGGGTGATTCCCATCCTGACTCTCATAACTTGTTTATTAGCTACTTGTTATACTGTCTGATTCCACAAGGAGCTCATGTGTAGCTCATAAGAAACACATGTAACAAAAATGGCAAAACGATTAAGAAATAAAAACCTAGCACCAGAAAGAAAGAAAAACAACAACAGGGGCTCAAGGTTGGGAGGAGTGAGGATGCACTCGGTGTCAACAGGCTGCAGAAATAAATATAAACCATAAAGGGTATAAAATGTTCTACAATAAAATCTAAAATTTAAATTTGTTACACTTGAATCTAAAATTATATCATGAGCTTCCATAATAAAACTGTGTTGTGGCCACTGTGAAGAGAATGGGTAGTTACAGAATTCTCCTTCTGCTAGAGGAGGAAACGTGTACCAGTTCCTTAGTGGGAGCAAAGCTTTAATTGGCACTTGATGCTAAAAAAAATTTCTCAGCCCAGGCTGCCGTGGGAAGTTATCTCTGGGTCCTGATTTCATCACTGAACAGGGTTTCCTCAAGCCTCCCCAAACCAGCTTCATGGCAGGCACGGCTTCAGTGGGGGCGGAGACTGGGCCCGGTGTGGGAGTCTGAGCGGGCCAGGCAGGTGGTGGTGGTGGGCGGGGTGTGTACTGGCTGCCCTCTCACTCTCCCCTTTCGGATTCTGTGCCCAGACGCCTTTGAGATCCGTAGGCTGTCCTCCGTGTTCCTGAGGGTGAGGACGAACGTAGGCGTGCGGGTGCTCTACGACCGTGAAGGGCTCCGACTGTACCTGCAGGTGGACCAGCGATGGGTGGAGGACACCGTGGGCCTCTGCGGCACCTTCAATGGCAACACGCAGGACGACTTCCTGTACGTAGCCCTGCCCACGGAACCGGAAGAAGAGGGGAAATGGGCCCCTTAGGGCTGGGTATCTAGAGGCATTGCCTAAATGTCTCTCCCGTGGGCCTTCACTGTGCCCAGCATGCACCATTAGTTATTTATTTCTCTACATTTAAATTTAAGTATGTTTCTTTAAAGCAGCGATTCACAGTCCTGTATGTGTGGAATCACCTCAGGAGCTTGTTAAAACACTGATTCCTGAGTCCTGCTCCCCAATATTTAGGGTGGACTCAGGAATCCTATTTTTGATAAGCATCTCTAAGATTCCAGTATGGGAGGTCTATGGGCCATACCTTGAGAAATGCTGTTTTAGAATGAGGTCTTAAAACAGGGACCTCAGGCTGATTTGGCTCATGGTTTTGTTTGTTTTAATTGAGGTGGACACCACCTTTAGGTGTGTGTAAGCCCCTAGTGAGCCAAGGACACTAACATTCCCACTTTCTAACCCACCAGGCCAGTCTAACCCATGTACCTTTCCTACCTGGTACTTGAAGGCTCTTGAGTTTGCACCCCGTGAGCCTCCCAATATTCAGGGAAAGGCTGTTTTCTATGAGCTGATATATTTGGGCACAGACATAGGTTAGGAACTCAGGAAGGTTCCTCGAAAGGAGAACAAAGGGTTGATTTTAAAGGCTGGAGATTCTGGCCAGTCCTTCGAGTTCCATGCATCAGGGGATGCAGAAGGAAACGGGAGGCATTCTTTAGCCAAAAAAGATAATTCAGATTTGCTGTGAAGAACAAGAACAAAATAAAGCTCAGAGATTTTCAATGCATATATATTTAAAACTGTGGCATTCTACCATGCTTTGCCTAGTAGGGCTGATGTTAGGGTAGCTGGCCAAATAGTAGGGGGAGACCTTGGTTTAGTGTGTAAGCTGTTTGCCACTTTCCTAAATGTAACTTCTGGGTAGGAATATTGCCCTACATAATATGAGTGCGCTCATTGCCTCGGAACAATATTTGGGCATGGTGGGTGCCAGGCAGAACCTGCCCCCAGAGAGACCATGGCCTCCCTCCGCTCAACACCTACACCTGGGTTTGGTGACTCTTGGAGACTTGTGATGTCTAGGGAACATGCTCATCCCCCTTCCCCCCTTCACTGCCCCTTGTATGACAATTTCCTACTGAGAGAGCCAAAGGGCGAGCCAAAGAGTTTTCAGGAACTGCCCATGGAGAAAGGGGGAGGAAAAAAGTCTTACCCTCATGGTGTTTGATACTCTTCATGATGTCCCTGTTTCTTTTTCTGACCTGAAGAGCTGGGGGTGGGGAATGAAGCCATATTCATTCCCTGCCCCAAGTGTAGGGTCCTAGCTCATTTTGAGCCCTTTTGGAGCCTGTTAAATGTGTGTGTGTGTGTGCGCGCGCACGCACACACATGCATGTGTACATCCATAACTCTATGTGTTTGAATGTGGCTGTGTGGACCACCTTGGCTATATGCATGTCTGGCATATATTTGTGCTCTGTGTGTGTGTGTGTTGAGAGTGTGTGCGTATACATGTTATATATTTGGGTGAGTACATGTGCTCCTCTGAGTGTGTGTATATGGATGTGTAGATTATGACTATGTGTGTGTACATGAGCAAGTTTTACCTGGATCTATGCTATTTGTGTCCCTGAGTCCACATGGGCAAGTGTGTGAATATAGCTATGACATGGCTGCAGGTCTCCAGTGGGTGTACCTGAGAGCACCCCACAACTTTTTGGCAATTCCTGGAAAACACTTTCTGCTTGCTCCCCGCTGGTCCCTGGCTCCCCTCTGGACCCCTGTGATGTGCACCTGCAAGCCGGTGAGTTGGCGGGGGAAGAGGAGAGGCATGGTTGAGTGGGGTGGGGAGGACTGCTTTGGGAGAGATGAAAAGGGAACTCCAGGCAGGAGAGTGCTGGCCAAATTTGTAGGAGTGATAAGAAAAGGAGGAGCAGCAGGGAGGGGAAAGGAGAGACAGTGAGGGCCAGGCAGGCAGGAAGCCTCATATTCTTCCACTATCAGATATACACACACACTTTTATATTGGCTTCTCCATCTCAGGGCAAAAGCGGAAGTCGGCCCCATGGCCTCACCAGGCCCCACCCTCTGTGCCCATGCTCTCTTTCTCACCTCCTACTCTCACCACCCTCTGCCGTGCCCCAGCTGCCCTGGCCTCCTTGTTGTTCTTTCTACACAGTCAGGACTGCTCTCCTCTCCAGGACTTTGCACTTGCAGTTGCCTCGCTTGGAATGTTGTTTCTGCAGACACACTCATGCCTCAGTTCCTCACTTCTTTCAGATTTGTGCTCAAACCTCACTCCCTCACTGAGGCCTTCCTGACTGCCTGAATTCAAATTGCAGTTGCCCCTCCTGCCTCGCCTCATACACCCATGCTGCTTCTTAGCTTTCTCTCGCTTCTTACCTTCTTCACCTTTGAAGTTTCTATATGAATTTTTTAGTGACCGTCTCCTTTGACCAGAATGTAAGCTCCAGGGATTTTTGTCAAGCTGCATATTCACACCCAGATGTACTAAACCACATCCATACCTTCCCAGCCAGCTGTACACTGAAGTAGCTGCCTACATGCATACTGCGTGTGCACACACACACACACACCCCTGAGCCATGGGGAGGGAGAGAGGCTAATCCTGGGACACCAGGTAGACCCACCCCTGACTGCCTGGCTCCTGTTCTTCCTTCCCCAGCCTCCTACTCAGTGCAGGCCTGCAGTGTGCTCACGGGGGAGCTGTTTGCGCCCTGCTCTGCGTTCCTGAGCCCTGTGCCCTACTTTGAGCAGTGCCGCAGGGACGCCTGCCGCTGCGGGCAGCCCTGCCTGTGCGCCACGCTGGCCCACTACGCCCACCTGTGCCGGCGCCACGGGCTCCCCGTTGACTTCCGCGCCCGCCTGCCAGCCTGTGGTGAGTGCCCCGCCCATGTGAGGCTGAGCTGGAGGAGCCAGAGCTCCAGACCTGAGTGTCCCCTGCCCCTGAAACTCTACACTGGGATGCCCTCCAGTCTCCTCCAGCCTGACTGCACCCAGAGCCTGGTTCTCCTCCTGCGCCCTCCATCTCTGCCAATGGCCCCCATCCCCTCCATCACTCAGGCATAACACCTGAGACCTGTGACTCAGGACTGCTTCTGTCACGCTTACTTCCAGTCCATCTCAAGTCCTGTCAGTCCTGTTAATCCCAAATTCACCCACTTCTCACCACCTCCGCCACCCTAGTCAGAGCCACCTTGCATTGCGCCTTTCGAAAGACCACTGGCTGTTGCCTGGGGTTTGAGTACACACACGACTTCAATGTGATGAGCCAGCCCCTATCCGTCCCTACCCTGACCCTGGGCTATACTCCTTCCCATGTCTTCATCACCTCTGTGTCCCCAGCTCTAGCACAAGGCCTGACTCTCAGTAAGCTTTTAGCAAATGTTTGTTGAATAAACGAAAAAGGCACTGTACTGGGAGTCAGAAGGCCTGAGTTCTATTCCAGCCCTGCAGGTGACTTGCTGTGTGTCCCTGGGCAGGGCTCTGATACTCTGTGAACCAAAGTTTCCCCAAAAGGGATTGGACAGGCCCGCTGGATCTTAACCCTGGCTGCATATTAGAGTTACCATAGGAACTTACAAAAGATTCACACAACTGGGCCACATCAAGTGTCAACGAAGGCAACATACCTGGCAGTGGGGCCCAGGCATCAGCATTTTCAGAAGCTCCCCAGGTGGCTTTGATGTGCAGCCTGGGTTGAGAACAGCTGAACTTGATGGTCTCAGTGGATCTACTGGATCCCACAGAATGTAGGAGACTCTGGGTGGGGGGGGGGGGGGGGTTGGGACGGTGGCCACACAAGGAGAGGGCAGTCCTGAGTCTTGGGACAAAGGGAGCAAAACAGGCTGCTAGAGGGAGCACAGTTGATATCCACAACCTGTGTGTGACACAGCCAGGGGAGTGAGGGGGTGGGAGTGTGTGTGTGTTTCCACACACCTGGGCTCATGCATGTCTATGTGTGAGTTACAGGGTGGGTGCAGGGCCTTAGCGGGTGGTGATCTCTACCCCTTCCCCAGTATCACTGCCTCAGAGGAATGCCTTTTGGAGGAAACGATCTGCCAGTGGTTTTCTAGGCCGAACTTGGTAGAAGGACCCACCTGCTGCTTTGTTATCCCAGTGTATTGGTAGGCAGTGGGACTCTGGAGTCAGACCTGGGTTCGAATCCCACCTCTGACCTTGACCTGCTGTGTGACCTCAGACAAATGTCTTAACTTCTCTGGATCTCCATTCTCCTCATCAGAATGACAGCCCCACTCCACACAACTGTGGGGATGAGGGAGACAAAGCGTGCCCTCCCCGCCCCCCCCACTGCAGCACTGTCCTGTGAGGCCTCCAAGGAGTATAGCCCCTGCGTGGCCCTGTGTGGACAAACCTGCCAGGACCTGGCCAGCCCTGAGGCCTGTGGGGTTGATGGTGGCGATGACCTGAGCAGAGACGAGTGTGTGGAGGGCTGTGCCTGCCCTCCGGACACCTATCTGGACACCCAGGCTGACCTCTGTGTCCCCCGGTGAGTGGGCCAGCTTGATCTCTGAGTTGGGTGGGAAGGTGAGGCAAGGGGTCTCCAGGGCATCTGAGACTGGGGAACCTGGCTGGGCCTCTCGTGTCCCTGCTTCCCCTCACAGTTGCAGGCCAGATCTTGGTGGGTAAGGTGGGTGGGCTCCCTCCTTGGGGTTTCCCTCCCAGATCTCTCCTCAGCCTTGGCCTTTGGGCCATTCTAGCAGCTTCCTCACAAGACACAACAACCCCACAGAGCCCAAGGGCCCTCTCTCTCCTCATTCCCCTCTCCTTCCACAGAATTTATTGACTTTCTGGTATGTTCCAGACATTTCTAGGGCTTGGGAATTCAGCAATGAACAAAGCAGAGTTCAGCCCTCATGGAGCTCACATTCTAGGGTTGCAAGACAGACACATAAATGAACAGACACTTAATGGACAGGTGGCAACAAGAGCTGTTGAGCCAAGTAAGGCAGAGTGAGAGCAGGGAGTCCCGTTCCTGGTGTGTTACTTGAGGTGGGCCTGGAAGTAAAGCCTTTCTGCTGGGGTGAGGTCTGAGTAGAGAACTGAGGGAGTGAGGAAGGGGGCTCCAGGAAGAGGGGGTGGCCCAAGGCCCAGCTTGTTCTCAGTGTAGCTGGAGGGCAGAGCAGGAGGAGGATAGTGGGAGGCAGCGACCCCACGTGATCTTGGGGCGACTGGCAAGGTCCTTGGTCCCCTCCAGGCCTCTGTTTCTCCATCTGTAAAATATACACATTTGATTGGTGGTCTTCAAATGGTGGCAGGGCTGGAGAGAGGCCCCTTTAGGGTAAATAGGAATCACTCTTAGGCCTTCCCAAATTACAGAATCCTCCCTTGAGATCCAGATGTGTGCCTGGCGGCTCTCACCCCTTGATGTTGAGTGTTGCCAAAGAAGGGGGTCTGTGTGGCTTACGCAGGGAGAGGGAGGTGGTTGTTGAGCAGCACTGGAGCTGGAGGAGTTTCGGCGCCCCGTCCGTAACTCACTGCCCTGCCCCAAGACCTGCACGTGCCTATAATCGGCAGGTTCTGTGGGAGTGTGTGAGAAGGAAATGTAGACTTTGCCCTCAGATGACCTACACAAAAGAAGAAAGACAGCATAAGAATCCCTACCTTACAGAATCCCTGCGAAGAATCAATGAGATAATGTATGCAGAGGGCCTGGCTGGATGTCCCTGGCCAGAGGTCAATGTACTTCACAACCAGTGCAGCACAGGCACTGAACAACTGGAATAGATGCTGGGCATGAGTGACCAGGACACCTGGGCCAGGATGCAGCACCAGCTGAATATCTGCCCCGTTCCTGACATGGTGTGGGCTTGGGAGCTGTGCTCCTGTTCTTACTGCCCCTCCCTTCCTCGGTCCAAATAAGGCTGGCTGCAGGAGTGTATGGAGACCGGTGACTCCTTGTCTAAGCTTGGTGCATGGCTCTGAATCTGGGACCCAGCCGTGACCTCTATCCCTGGTGCCAGGCTGGCTTTTCCGCTCACTGGAGATGTGTCACATGTCACTGTAGATACCATTACTTTTCCCTGTGTCCTTATGCACCTGGTTGGCTGAGGGTGGGGTCCCTGTCCTTGGCAGTCTCTGCCCCAGCTCCTGAGCCTGCTCACCTTTCTTCACTCCCATTTTTTTATAGGAACCAGTGCTCCTGCCACTTCCAGGGAGTGGACTATCCCCCCGGAGACAGTGACATCCCCTCCCTGGGCCACTGGTGAGCTCCATAGGTAGCAGACTTCTTGTCCTCTCTTTAAAGGGAGGCTGCTGACTGAAGACAGTGCAGCTGAGTGGAACTTTCCGTGAAGGGACACCCAGCCCTGCTCTGTGCAGGGAGGGGGAAGTCAGTGAGGATATCTTTCTGAAATCTGCAGTGACCCAAGTGCAGCGACATGGGGTATCTGGGTCCTGCAGTGACTGGGTCGGCTAACCCCAGGGACCCTCTTTCTCTGCAGCCACTGCAAAGACGGAGTCATGAGCTGTGATAGCAGAGCCCCAGGTAAGGGTGGCTGGAGGGGTGGGGCCCTTCTGGGGGCTCCACATGGTAAAGGAGAATGGGGAGTGGAGCACTGATCAGGCTGTGGCGAGCCCACTCCAGGTTTTGCCCTACATTGGGCCTTCTGTACTCCTTGCCCTCTTGGCAAAGACTCCAGCTTGGAGGCTGGCACCTGAAGCCCTGTCCGAGCCTCAGCCCCACCCTAGTGGCTGTCTCTGCTGCTTGCAGAGGAGAGGCTGAGACTTTGTCTTCCTTCGTGGCAATGATCTGGGGCAACCAGGTTGGGTATCTGGGCAGTTTCTTGACTTCCTTTGGGTCCTGATTTTTTCTGTCTGAGCTGTCATGTATCTACTGAGGTGGACTCTGCCCAGGACAATGCTGGGTGTGGGGTCACAGAGGTGGGCAAGACAGCCTGGGCTTTTAAGACCCTCCTAGGCAACAGAGATAGGGATGGGATGGAACAGTGGTGGTGGTGAGGAGGGGGGTTAACCTTTTAGAGGCTGTGAGGTGGAGTAGGGCCTGGGGGCTGGAGCATTCAGGGAGGGCTTCCTGGGGTGGAGGAAGGGATCGGAGAATAATCATACAGTAGGTGGTTAGGAGCAGGCCCTCCAGAATCATCCAGCCTGGGTTCAAATCTTCCCAGGCACTCACTAGCTGTGCAGCCCTGGACAACCCACTTTACCTCCCTGGGCCTTCATTTCCTCTTTGGCATATAACCTAGATTCCTGCATCCTCCCCATGTTTTGTGTATAATCCTGGAAGCGCTTTTCCTTTGGTCACTTCTGGCTTTGGATTTCTGGCCCTTTGGGACTTTTATCTCACCTCCTATGCCTATCTATGCCTTTCTCTCTGGTTCATCCCAGCCTGGGCATGGAACTCAGCTCTGTTTTATTAATATTCCTAAAAAAGATCACTCATACAGTATGAATGTGCGGGGCAGACCTTACGCAAGGCTCAGGGAGAGAGAGTGCGTTCATGTCACAGAAATAGTGGTAACAGGACAGTGACTCTCCTTGTCGTTCAGAGTCCTCTGGCCCCCCTGCCACACTGATTGGTCATCCTCTTTCTAGCCCCTCTCCTGGTCCCTCTGGGGCACTTCTCACTTTATGATGATTTTGGGGAGGAGAAGTGGCTTCACTCCATTATTTGGGAAAATGGGGGACAATAATACTTTCTAGAGTTGTTGCAGGATTCAATATGATGATGCAGGGGAAGCGCCTGGAGCAGCCTGGTATGGAGGACGTGCAGCGATGGGTCCTGGTGGCCATGGTCCTATTGTGTGACACACAGCACACATCTATCCTTCCCTCT
Organism: Hylobates moloch; assembly: GCF_009828535.3. Taxonomy (NCBI): domain Eukaryota; kingdom Metazoa; phylum Chordata; class Mammalia; order Primates; family Hylobatidae; genus Hylobates; species Hylobates moloch. Next base: position 30,097,634 of record NW_026652286.1, on the reverse strand, counting down.
GTGAGGCGTATCTGGGAAACCAAGCAATGCCCAGGAGCGGCCAGGGCGGGAGGAGGCTTCCGAGCCCATCTCTCCTCCATCCTCCAGCTGCTGCCCCTGTAGCCCAGGAGCCCATACTGAGGCCCCAAGGCCTCAGCTCCCATCTTCTTCTCTTCCAGCTGCTGCCTGCCCAGCAGGCCAGGTCTTCGTGAACTGCAGCGACCTGCACACGGACCTGGAGCTGAGCAGGGAGAGGACGTGTGAGCAGCAGCTGCTGAACCTGAGCGTATCAGCCCGTGGCCCCTGCCTGTCGGGCTGTGCCTGTCCCCAGGGGTAAGTATCCATGGTGTCGTGGGCCGGTGACTCTGAAGGCTGGCAGAACCAAGGGCCACAGGGTGGAGTGGGGGCAGAGAAAACATCACGTGGCCTTGTAGGAAAGCACTGGCCCAGGCTGGCCAGCCACAGCCGTAATGGCCAGAGAGGAGTATGGGAAAGAGGAGAAGCTGGGGATCCAGCCTGGAATGTGGGCTGGAGGAGGGAGAGCCCTGGCCGCTCATCTGTGAAATGGAACCATCATCAGGCCTACCACCTTAACAGGCTGCTGTGAGGAATCAGTGAGCTCACTGAGTGGGGTGTCTGGCACACTGGGCGCTGCAGTGGATTGGAGACCACTGTAGAGGAAACTCAGGTTCAGCTCTCAAACTCTTCCTCTGCACAGTTCTGACCAGAGCCCTCAGGAGGAGGGCTGGTGCCCCTAAAATATTAAAAAAAGAAGACACCACCCAGAGAAAACTGTCTCATTCCCAGGTCCCCAAAACCCTGCCATGAGAGCTGCGTGAGTCAGGCTCTGTGGGCATGCCTTGTGTGGGCTCTGTATACTGACGTGGCCCAGGGCCTGACACCCAGCTCTGCCCATTCTCATTCCCAGGACTGGGCTGAGAAGACAGCTGGCACCTCATCCCATGGCTTGGCAACACCTGGCTGTGCCCTTCAGCCTATGCAGAGATTAGTGGTCACCTGGGAGTCGTGGCCCAGGCCTGAAAGCCAAAGAAAATGACATGGGGGTCAGGGCTTCTAGGGTAGGAAGGGGAGGGGACAGTCAGTTGGAGCCTTACTGCTTCTAAGACACTTTCATGTTATTACCTCCTTCAGTCTCAGAGCATCCATGCTAGAGAGGAGGGGAGGACCATGATTCCCATTTTGCAGATGAAGAAACTGAGGCCAGGGGAAGGGTGGAGGGAAGTGGTGCCCAAAGAGCCAGGACTCAAACCCAAGTCTCCTTACTCCAAGCCCAGCCACTGGCCCAGAGCACGTGAGGTCCGTGATGGTCACCTATATAGAGATCATAATGTGGATTGTGAGCCTGCCCCTTCCAGGCAAGTGTCTGAAAAAGAACCTGCAAGCAACCCTAGGCCTGACCACCTGTTGCCACTTGGGCCCCGGAGTGGCATTTGAGGAGTATCTTTGTCACTGAAGGCCCCTTGTGACACCATCCTGTGTGTACAGCCTGCCTCTCAGCCTGAGGTCAGGAAAAGCCAGGGTGTCTGGGGTCAAGAACCGAGGGTCACTCACTGCCAAGAGTGGTAGCAAGGCCACAGAGACACAGTGGAAGGGGCCCTGGACTGGAGACCGGGAGACCAGGCTCAGTTTGGCCAATGACCCATTGCGTGCTATATCAAAGGCCCTCTAAGGAGCTTACACACATGGCTCAGGGGCTTGTCAAAGTGAAATTGGTATAGTCTCAGTTTGTAAGGGAAGGGCAGGCATTTCCTACCATCCTGGAACATCCTCTTGCTGGGACAGGGCTCCCAAAGATGCCCAACCATCCTTAACAACCCCTGCCTAGGACCCTTGGGACCCATGATCACCTCTGTGTATGAGAGTTCCGACTGTCTGGCCACCAGGCCCTTCTCCATGATGTATCTAAGAATCTCCGAAGAACGGTCTGTGGCTATCTGTGTGCCTCCATATTTCTTTGAATCTGGGGTCTGAGCCAAGGGCCCTGGGGCCACTAGGCAGTGAGGCACAATGAGCACAGACTCTGGAGTCAGGCTTGAACCCTGGCTCTACCACTTCCTGACTGAGTTAATTAATTACCCTGAACCTCAGTTCCTTCATTTGTAAAATGGCCCAGAGTAAACACTCTATGTGAGCAGATAGCATTGTTTCTTCTCATCTGGATCCCATGCATTTGGAAATAACCTCCCTGAGGGGTCCCTGGAGTGAGAAGGTCCCCTACAAGGTAAAGAGAGGGTACTTTGCAAATTGAAGGCACCTTGAGGACCGAGGCCAAAGCCTTGAGTCCCTGCATGCTCTTCCCCATGATGGGCACACAGCAGGTGCTCAGAGATGCAGACAGGTCTGCTAAGAGCAAAGAGGGAGTAATGGATGGTGGGCAACAGAGAAGACCCCACAGGAAGTGGCTGGAGACAAGGCTTGGGGCTGAAGGAGGAAGGCAGTGAGCCAGCCCTTCATTGGTGTCTGATGTAATTATGAGGGAGAGAGGGGCAAGAGACCAATACTTATTGTGTTTCTACTAGGTGATAGGCAGTGTGCCCGGGCCTGTAAGATTCTCATAATGACCTTGGGAGGAAGGTGTCATTATTCCTGTTTTAAGCATAAAAAACAGAGGCTTAGAAGAGTTAAGTGGCTTCAGGTAAAACGTAGTGAATTAAGCACGTGTTTTTTTTCTTTCCTGCTTCCTCCCACAACCACAGTGAAATGATAATGGGGTAAAAAGATATAGATCCCCAGGGACAAAGAGAGAAGAGTGGAAAGTCAGTAGTTTTTGAAGAAGGAATGTGGGTGGATGTGTAGAAACTGGCCTTGCAGAGGGGAAGGCCAAGGAGAAACAAATAGTACATGCATTTTGGAAAATAGTTTGGCAGTTTCTTATATAAACATGAATCTACCTGAGCACCCAGCAGTTCACCCTGAAGTGTTCATCCAAGAGGAATAAATAGAAGGGAGTGTGGGGGGAGGGAGACAGGAGGTTGGGTTGCAAGTCTGTGCAAGGAGGAGTTCAGCCTCCAGATCCCCTATTGCTCCTGCTGGGGTCACACCACTGCTCTGGCCGCATCCAGCAGGAGAAAGGAGAGTTTCAAGAGAAACCAAATCAGAGACTTTGGTCTTATAGGCACCAGGAGGGGTGAGATGCATCGTGGAAACAGGGAGATTCAGTGAAAAGCAAGGGGAATCCCAGCAAATGGAGACATTCGCCTCCCAGCCCAGAGATGACAGAGATTTCTTCCCTTGAAAATTGGCTGGGCCAATAGAAAAACACAACAGAAACTGACATTTTGGGAGTTTCTCAACAAAATGGTTGGTCCTCCTTAAACAGGGAGCCTCCAGTCAGCTTTTGATGCCTCACTCTTTTTTCTTTTTTTCCTTTTAGGAAGTGATGCATAATTTATATACAGTAAATTACATGGATCCTAAGTATACCGTGTGTTAGGCTTTGACAAATTGATACCTGCTTGTAACCCACACTCCTGTGAAGACATAGAACATTTCTGTCACTCAGAAAATTCCCTAATGTTGGCGCCCTATATATTCCCTAATGTGAATATATAATGTTTATCTATTCTAGACACAAGTCTTTTGTCAGTCTTTTCCAGCCAGTTCTGCCCCCACCAGCATTGCTGTGCTTCATATCAGCATAGATAGGTTCTGCCTGTTCTAGAACTTCATGTAAATAGAATCATACACTATATACCCTTTTGGGCCTGGCTTCTCTTCCTTAACTCTTGAGGTTGACCTACATTGTTGCATCTATCAGTAGTGTGTTCCTTTTTCTATCCCAGTAGTATTCCATTGTATGAATATACAATTATTTATCTGCAAAGGTGTTATATATAATAAAATGTACCTACTTTTAGTGTATGGTTTGATGAATTTTGACATCTATGTATATATCATCATAATTAAGATATATAACATTTCTATCACCAACAAAGTTTCCCTCGTACTCCGGTCAATCCTAGCCCTGTGAGTGCTAGGCAAACACTGGCTGTCTTTTTGTCACTATATGGTAGTTATTCCTGTTCTAGAACTTTATATAAAAAGATCCATATATATATACAAACACACATGCATACACACTCACAAACCATTTTGATCTGGATTCTTTAGCTCAGCAATAAAGTTTTCAAGATTCAAAAAAGAAAACAATTGTTTATCTGCTCAAGCATTGATGGACATTTGGGTTGTTTTCAGTTTGGGACTATTTTGACTAAGGTTGCCATTTATTTCCCTTGGATGAAGATTTCAGGGCGGAATTGCTGGGTCCTAGGGTAGATTCATATTTATATAAGAAACTGTCAAGCTGTTTTCCAAAGTGATTGGATAATTTTACATGTCCAGTGTATGAGAATCTGACTGTTCCACATCCTCACTAACACTTGGTGTTTTCAATCTTTTCCATTTTTGTTATTTCAGCAAGTACATGGTCCTATCTCGTTATGGCTTTGATTTGTATTTCCCTAATGACTATGAGTAATTTTTCATATACTTATTGGCCATTCGTGTATCTTTCTTTGTGAAGTGTCTGTTCTGGTCTTTTGCAGAATTTTAAATTTGGTCTTTTTTTATTTGTTTGAGTTGTAAAAATTTTTTATGTATTTTAGATTCAAGTCCTTTGTCAGGCATATGTATTGCAAATATTTTCTCCCAGTGTGTGTTTGCCTATTTATTTAGTTAACATGCCTTGAAGTATCTAAAAACTTCTGATGAGAAGTTTTAAATTTTGATAATGTCTAATTTTTTTCTTTTAAAAATCTCCTTCATTTCTGATGAGGTCTAATTTATCATTTTTTTCTTTATAGTTAGTCCTCAAGGTTGCAAAGATATTCTCCTATGTTTTCTTCTAGGAGCTTTACAATTAAATCCAGTTGCTAATGGATTAAATAATTAATTAATTATTATTATTTTTACAGACAAAGTCTTGCTCTGCTGCTCAGGCAAGAGTGCAGTGGTGCCATCATGGCTCACAGCAGCCTTGAACTCCTTAGCTCAAGTGATTCTCCCGCCTCAGCCTCCTGAGTAGCTAGGACTACAGGTGTGCACCACCATACCTGGCAAATTTTTTAAATTTTTTGTAGAGATGAGGGTTTTGCTATGTTGCCCAGGCTGATCTCGAACTCCTGGCCTCAAGAAATTCTCCCAAAATGCTAGGATTACAGGTGGGAGCCACTGCAACTGGCCAGCTTTACAATTTTAGCTTTTACATTTAAGCCTATGACCTATTTAAAAGTATTATATTTTACACATGTTGCAAAATGGAGTCAAGGTATGTTTCATTTTATTTTATTTTTGATGGTCGTCCAGTGGTTGTAGCCCTATTTTTTTAAAAAAGACTTTCCTCTCCCCATGTAATTGCTTTGGCATTTTTGTGAAAAATTAATTGACTGTATACACGTGGATCTATTTCAGAACTCTTTTCTGCTCCATTGATCTATTTGTCTGTCTTCATGCCAATATCCACTCTCTTGGTTTATGAAGCTTTATAGTAAGCCTTGAAATCAGGAAGTGAGAGTTCTTCAACTTTTATCTTTTCTTTCAAAAAGTTGTTCTAGGTCTTTGCATTTCCAAGTAAATTTAGGATCAGCTTATCAATTCCTATAAAAAAAAGCCCCTGAGATTTTGAATGAAACTGCATTGAATTTATAGATCAATTTGGGGAGAATTGGCATCTTAGCACCAGTAAGTCCTCCAAACCACAAATATGGTATTATTTTCTTATTTATTGGTCTTCATTAATTTCTCTTAGCAATATTTCATAGTTTTCATGCAAAGGTTTACACATTTTTCATTGAATTTTTCATAGGTATTTTGCTGTTTTTGCTGATGTTATAAATGTTATTATTTTATTAATTTTCCATTTTTAATTGCCACAATATAGAAATACTGTCGATTTTCACATATTGACCTTGTATTCTGCAATCTTGCTAAATTCATTTATGAGTTCTAGTGGCTTTTTTTGGGTAGATTCTTTAGAATTTCAGTAAGTGATCATGTCATCTGTGAATAAATATAGTTTTACTTCTTTATTTTAAATTTTTACATCTCACATGTTTCTTGCCTTATTGTGCTGTATTGGACTTACAATATACTTTTGAATAGAAGTGATGGAAGTAAAAATCATTGCCTTTGTCTTGTTTTGGATAAAGCAGTCAATCTTCTACCATTAATTCTAACATTTGCTGTAGTTTTTTTGCAAATGATCTTTATCAGATTGGGGAAGTTTCTTTTTATTTCTATTATGCTGCAAATTTTTTACAATAAATGGGTATTGAATTGTCAATTGATTTTTTTTTTTTTTAAACAGAGTCTCACTCTGTTGCACAGGCTGGAGTGCAGTGCCTCAGTCTTGACTCACTGCAACCTCCACCTCCCAGGTCCAACTGACTTTTATGCCTAAATCTCCAGAGTAGCTGGGATTACAGGCATGGGCCATCACGTCTGGCTAATTTTCGTATTTTTAGTAGAGAAGGGGGTTTGCCATGTTGGCCAGGATGGTCTTAAACTCATGGCATCTCCCACCTTGGCCTTCCAAAGTGCTGGGATTATAAACATGAGCCACCGCACCAAGCCTGTCAATTGATTTTATTTATTGGAGTATATGATATTTTCCCTTTATTTTATAAATGTTGCAAATTACATTGGTTGATTTTTAAAATCTTAAACCAGTTTTACATTCCTGGGATAAACCCTAGTTGTGACTGATGTATTATTTAATATTCTATGGTCTGTGGTTTTCCATACTTGAGATGTTTTTGTCTGATTTTGGTATCAGATTAATGCTGGTCTTATAAAATGAGTTGGGAAGTATGATTTCCTTTTCAATTTTTGGAAGAGTTTGTTTAAAACTTGTATTATTTCTTCCTTAAGTGCCTGGTAGAATTTACCAATCTTGGAAGAGTTTTAACTTCAAATTTAATTTCTTTAAAGATATTGGGCTAATTCAGTTTACCTATTCCTTCTTGGCTGAATATTTATAGTTTGTGTCTTTTAAGAAATTTGTCCATTCCATCTAAGTTGTCAAATTTATTCACTTAACATTGTACATAATATTTCCTTATTTTCCTTTTACTATCAGTAGAGTCTGTAGCAATATCTCCTCTTTGTTCCAGATATTGGTAATTTGAGTATTCCTGTCCCCCTTTTTATCATTCAGTTTAGACAGAGGTTTGTCGATTTTATTGGTCTTTTCAAAGAACCAGCATCTGGTTTCACTGATTTTTCTCTATTGTTCTGTTTTTTATTTCACTAATTTGTCCTCTTATATTCATTTCTTTCTTACTACTTACTTTGGATTTAGTTTGCTCTTGTATTTCTAATTTAGAACTTTGACTTTAATCCCTTCTATTTTACATCCTGACCTGGATATCTGGCCACTTCAGAAGCCCTCAACCCCATTTTCTGTCTGCTCTCCTCAGTGAGGCGTCGTGCTGTGCTTGGGTTCCATCATCCTGTACTATAGTGCAGAAAGTGCTTCCAGGCAGAAAATCTGGATACAGGAGCCACTAACAAGAGACTCCTTTGAGTATAATGCCTGTAGCACCCTTTCTTTCTACCTCTTTAACCCACGTGCTTGTATTCTTTTGAAAAATAAAATAGGAAGGTTAAATAACTTGTTTCAGGTAGATCCTGGATTTGAACAAAAAATTATTTATTGCCAAAGTTTGCGTTCTTAGCCCTGCCCCAGGCTGTATTCTGTTGATGCCTGATCTAGCATGATGCTATTGCCTGAGATCTTTAATAAATGCCCTGAGACATCCGTGGCTCCGGCCTGGGAGTGGTCACATTTCATGGAAACCAGACTAGAAGATGGCAGCACTGCAGCTTTGGGGCCTGTGGTCTGAGAGCTCCATGAACAACCTGGTTAGGAGGGTCATCGCCCATATCCATGGCCTGTTCATTAGTATACAACTAGTGCCTGAGGAGCAACTGGCATCCAGCTGGTCAGTAGGGCTGTGGCTGGTAGAGATAAGCCTCGCTTCTTGATGGATGACAGAGACTCAGGCTGGGCCTAGTCTGTTACTGGTTTTTCCAGTTACCAAGGTCCCTCTAAACCTCACTGAGCAGCAGCAGGATGGGCAGTGAATACACAGTCAGTCTCTTCTAGGGTAAATGCTGGGAGCCACCTCCGAGCATCCAGGTTGAGTCAGGGTCCTCCACAGATGGCAGCTATGGGAAGGGTGCTCTCCTGACCGCCTGCTTGCTGTGTCTCTACAGTCTGCTCAGACACGGGGATGCATGTTTCCTGCCAGAGGAGTGCCCCTGCACTTGGAAGGGGAAGGAGTATTTCCCTGGGGACCAGGTGATGTCTCCTTGCCATACCTGGTAAGTGAGGGTCCCAAGCAGGCTTTGCTTTTTTGCTGGGAGGGGGCATGGATATGGGCGCATAATCAAGAGTATAGTCTAGCATTCCCGTTTCATTATGTTTGTATTCATTTGTGTGTTTGTGTGTTGTTTGTGGTACAGGGGTTTGTGTACACATAGGAGTATATGCATACAAAGGAATATTTTTGTTTTTACATGAATATGTTTGTTCAGTCATGTATATGAATGTGTATACATGCATATTTGTAACCATGACAATTTGCATATTTATATGAACATATGAGTGTGAGTGCAAATCCAAAATGCACATGTGCATATGTGAACATGCATGTACATGGATGTATATAAAAAGGCAGGCATTCACAAATCTCAATATGTCAGTGAATATACACAATTAGAAATTTGTTTATGTAGACAGGTGTGTTTATATATGTTTTTGTGCATATGGATCATTTAAAATGTGTGCACATGTATGTGCAAAGTGTGTGGATATATGTGTACAATGGCTATACGTATTTGTATTCACATGTGAGTAAATATCGGTGTGAGTGTGCATTGTGTTTGCCTGTGAATGGGTACATTCTTGTGTATGAAAGTACGTGTGAGGGTATTTGTTTAGTAATGTAAGTGTGCATATGTGGGAGTGTGTGCATCTGGATTGGATTCTATGGAAACAGACCTGGAGCTAGTTCTGCGGGGCCTGTTCTGGGCCACACAGTGGTGGGTAGACAGTGGGTAGGCTCAGCTTTCTGATAGAGAGAATGCCGGAGAAGGGGGTGAGAAATGTTAAACGTGCCCTGATGCTGGAGAGCAAACCCACTCACTGTTCCAATTTCGAGAACGAGCTAGGGGTGGCCTGAGGTGAGCAGGCAGCCCCTGGCACTGAAACTCCAGGGCCCAGCAGAGGAGCTCAGAGAGGTTCTATCTCAGAGACCCATCTGGCTAGCTGGAGCATGGCCCCCAGTCCCTGTCCCATGCTGGGATTGAAACCACCCTGTTTCTGTGGCCTAGAGGAAGGCCATAGTGTTTCTTTCTGGTTAGAAGCAGGGTCATGGTCAAGCCCATCTGCCCCAAGGCCGGTTTCCCCAGATATATCAGAGTGTACTTGTAGGGTCAGAGCCCTGGCTGGCTGACCCCAGAAGTCCCTGGGTATGATGTTAAGACACAGATCTCTGCACAGGCTGTGTGCTCATTTTTTTTCTTGGGATTTTGTGACTGTGGTGAGCCAGAGCTGACCAGGGATGCCAGGCACATGAGGTGAGAGACTGGGGATGGCTGGCCTGGATTTGCCTAGGGGTGCTCAGGCCCTGAGAAGGATTCACTTCCATCAGTTCCCTGGACTCCAGCCCCTGTAGCAGCACCCTCACCCTCAGGCAGGGGGTAGCTGAGTTACATTGAATCCTCTCCTGTGAGTGCATTGTGCTCAGAAATCAGATCCAAGGCAGAGGTGGTGAGGAGTCTGGAGCCAAGGTCGAAGAGCTGGGATTATTTAGAATTTGGAACCCCGACACGAGGAGGCATCTGCCTTCATAGGAGAGGCTGACTGGCCATAGGGTGGATGTCCTCTCTTCCGTAGAAAACTAGGAGATAGATGGGGAAGTTTTTACTTTTTAACTCAGTTGTAAAAATTCTACCTCCTAACACATGGACAAACCTTGACATTTGCCCTCGAAGGACCTGCCACTGTGGCCCAGATGCCAGCTGCTCTCCCGGGGGGAGGTGGGTGCTGGAGATGTGTTGCGCTGGTGTGACTCGAGCATTTGCTGGGATCTCTTTACCAGGATGGAGCCTGGCTGCCCATCCCTTCCCAGCTCTGCATTCCGTGTAGCCATGGTTGGCAACATGGTCAGCCACAGTGGGAGTATTTCCAGCACTTATGCATTTATGAATGAGTCATAGGTCATGTTGGTGGGTGAATGACAGGATGGATACATAGGCTTAGGAAGCCACATGGAGTCAGTGCATGACTGAGCCTGTCCCTCATTGTTGCTGTCAGACACAGAGCCCTGGGTCATGCCCCTTTACTTCTAAAGATTTTGGCACTGAGCTCTGTGACTCTTGCCAACCCTACTCCTTCTCTAATTCTTGGAGATTTTAGTATCCGTTTAGAGGTGCTTCTAGTATCTCCCGACATCTCAGATTCTTCATCCTCTCTCTTCCAAAGATCTTTCTCCACCCTAGTGGAGTGAGGGCTCATCTTGTAGATCTTGCCATTCCCAATAACTCACCCAGCCCATATCCCAATGCGTCTCACCTCACCTTCTGTCTTTCTACTCCACTCCCTCTCATACCCTGACTCCCTCAATCCTGCAACCCCACCGGGATTTCTCATCCATGATCCCTACCACCTCTCTGCTGCCTCTCACCCCTTTGATGTCTCCCCTTCCCTTTTACCTCAACCTGTGGTCCAGAACCATAATCACTGCCTTGAATGCAGCCCCACTTCTATTCCTCCTCCTGCTTTGCCCTACTTGTTTGGCAAAACCACAACCCTGGTGACACCCACACCTTTACTTCCTTTGTACCTGCATCCATGCAGCTGAATGTGACTGGAGGGATGTGCAAAACCCAGCTGCCAGCTCTCGTTTTAAATTCATGGGCTCAGAAGGGTCAAAAAGGCCCTTAGAGCTGATGGGCTCTCGGACTGTATTTCCCGGGTCTCCTTTGCTCTTTCACCCCACTAGATAACTATTCCACTCTTTCTCCTCTCTCCTCAAAGCCCTGACACCTCCTCCCCTCTTATTCTCAGCTGATGATCCTGCTTCCTATTTCCCTGAGGAAATTAAAGCCATGAGAAGAGAACTTTCCAGGCTTTGTACCCATGTATTTTGCCTGCACAACAGATGAACTAAGTGTCTGTGTTCCTATCTAAAGTGAAGTTTCTTCACTTGTCCTTTGGGTCCTAGTTCCTCACTTGCCCTCCTAAGGGAACCACTGCAGCATCTCTCCCTCTTTTCTCACATATAAACAATTTGCATTCTCTACTGGCTCATCCCTATTGCATAAAAATATATCGTTTGAAAAACTTCCAACCTCCTAGGAACTGCTCCATTTCTCTGCTCGTCTTTTATTGCAAAACACTCTGAACACTTCCTATACTTGCTGTTTCAGCTTCCTGTTCTCCCATTCCCCTTTAAGCCCTTTCGGTCAGGCATTTTCCCCATCATTCCATCGAAACTATTCCTACTAAGGTCACCAGTAACTTTCATATTGCCATGTCCAATTAGCCTTTCTCAGTCCTCACCTTCCTAGACCTGTGGGCAGCATTTGACACAGTTGATCACTTTTCCATTATTCCCTGCTTCTTGATACTTTCATTCGTATCCTTTGGGACACCACCTCCTCTTGCTTTTCCTCCGAACTCTCTTCCTGTTACTTCTCGGCTTCCTTCATTGGTTCTTCCTCTTCTCCAACCTCTTGTTATTGGAGCGGCCCAAGGGACCCCTCCTTCTCAGTATTTATACTCACTCCCTTGATGAACTCTCCCAATCTCATGGCTACAAGGCCCATCCATAGGCAGAGGACTACCAGATTTCTACCTTTAGTCCAATCCATACTTCTCAACTCTAGGCTCACACATCCAGCTGCCTACTTGACATCACCATGTGTATGTCTAACGCAGGTCTCAAATTCAACATGTCCAGAACAGCACATCTGATCTTCCCCCTCAAACCTGCTTCTTCCTCAGCCTTCCCCATCTGAGTTGATGAAGACTTCATTCTCCCAGTTGCTCAGGCCAAGAAACCTGGAGTCAACCTCGAGTCTTGTCTTTCACTACCTATATCCAACCTGTCTACAAATCCCTTTGGTTCTACCTTCAAAATACACCCAGAATCTGACAACTTCTCCCTCTTTCCACTGCTGTTACCCTGCTCCAGGCTGCCATGATCTCTTCCCTGATGTGCTGCAGTGGCCACTCAACTGGTCTTTCTGCTTCCCCTTGACACTCTTGAGCTTAGGCTCAGTGCAGCAGCCAGAGTGGAACATAAATCACATAGTGTCATTCCAATGATGAAGTCTTCCAATGCCCACTCCCCTCATTCCTAGCAGGAGCTAACCTTCCTGCAGTGGCCTTATTGGACCCATGTCACTTGACCCTCCATTGCCCCTCTGGATTCCTCTTCTACTCTCTTGCCCTTGCACTCTCCATTCTAGCCATGTTGTCTCCCGAGTGTTCCCCACAGACTTTGGAGAGACTGTACCCTTTGTTTGAAACACCCTTTTTCCAGATGCCCATGGAGTTAACTCTGTCACCTCCTTTATGTCTCTACTTACACGTGCCCCAACCACCCTATTTAAAATTGTAACCCACTCCACCGGCATTCCCAGTGACCTGTATCCTGCTCCCCCATAACACTCATTGCCTTCTAATGTGCTATAGTACATACTCGCACTGCCTTATTATTTTTTATTTAGTGTATCTCTTCTCCCTCTAGAATAAACATTCCCAGAGGCAGACAGTTTTCTTTTTGTTTTATTCACTGAAGTATCACAAAATTTTGGAATAATGCCTGAGATATGGTAGGCACCTAATATTTGTTGAATGAATGGGTAAGTGAATGAACGGAGGGGTAAAGGGAGTATGGACTTCGGAGTTAAATAGATCTGGGTTAAATATCAGGTCCATTATTTATTGGCTGTGTTTCATAACCTCTCTGAGCCCTGGTGTCTCCTGCATGAAACTACAATCCTGCCCTCCGGGGTCCTGTTAGAGGTTGGTGTTCGTTGACCTCTTTGCCGAGGGACACAGTGCTCATGCATTCGATAAGCCATGGCTCTGTCATGAGTATTCAGGTATGGGGTAGGTGTGCCCTGCGAACTGGTCTGGGCATGTGTTTTTCAGTGTGTGCCAGCGGGGCTCATTCCAGTGCACCCTCCACCCTTGCGCCTCCACCTGCACTGCCTATGGTGACCGGCATTACCGCACGTTTGATGGGCTCCCATTTGACTTCGTGGGGGCATGCAAAGTGCACCTGGTCAAGGTGAGTTCCCAGATGTTTCTGCCCAGTTGGCTCCGTGCACAGCTGTCAGGGCACTCTGGTGCTCTGGACTCCAGTTTGATGCAGAATTGGGTGGTGGGGGATCTAAGCCCTGAGGCGGGGCTATCTAGAGACTGGAAGAAGTGCTGAGGCGCAAGCTCAGGGCTGGATGGAGCTCACCAGTCCTGAGATACCACACTGCCTGTCTGCTCACCGTTATAATCTTGCTCTATTGGGTCCCAATGCTTTTTTCTGTCTATAATAGCAAGAGCTAATGCTTTTTGAGCTGTATTATGTACCTAGGGGTCTATTGAGCCATATTTTGTGGATTATTTCACTTAAATATCACAGCAGCTTTACAAGGTAAAGTTTATGGATCCCATGTTATAGATGTAACAATTCAGGCTAAGGGAAGTTAGGTAAGTTGCCCAAGGTCACACAGCAGTCAGTGGTAGAGCTGGGGTCAAGTTTGACCAAGAAATCTGACTGGAGAGTTGGTGTGCTTAAAAGAGTCACAGGTTATAATTTTCAGCTCACCTGGAGGAAGAAAACTGGTGATGTGGGGGGCACAGTAAAGGCAGGATCCCTACCCCAGGAGGAATGGGCACTGACGTGGTGGAGGAGTGTCACCCAGGGGACATGGTTTTGCTAATAGCCTATCTCATCTTATAAGAGTAACATCAATAATAAAAATAACATATAATAATAACAATGACAAAACCTTTTATGGAAGGAATCCTACCTATGGGGCAGGCACTGTACTAGGGTCTTTCACATAATTGCAGTAACTCCACAAGATCAAGATAATTGACCTCATTTTATTTAAAAAGTTTTAAAGGTTAATGCAGTGTATATTAAAAACAAATATTCCCCTTCCCATTTCTTCTGTTCCTATATCCCATTGAATAACCACTCCAGTCAGGGATGAATCCTGCAAGAACATTTTTCTGCATGACATGGACACACGCACACACACACGCACTTTGTTTAGTTTATGTGAATAAGATTCTACAATGTGCTTTTTTCACTTAAGACTTGATTTCATGTAGTTAGTACACACTTTTTTCTTTTGAACAGCTATGTAGAATTCTACAGAAATAATGCCCTCTAGTTTGCTTTGTTTTTTCCCCATCGATGGACATTTAGGTTGTCTCCAATATTTAAATGCTGCAGTGAATACCTGTGTGGATGTATCCCCAGGTTCTTGAAGTGGAATTGCTGTATAAAAAGCTACATACATTTAAAATATTCGATACCAGCAAATTCCCCTTCAAAAAGCTTACACTAGTATCAAGGATGTATGTGAGACAGTGCCTCTTCCCCATACCCTATGAACACAATCATCCCTATTATATATTTATTAATACATTCATTCATCAGATATTTTGGGGAGTCACTAGATGTTAAACACTGCACTAGGCATCCAAAACCAGAACAGCTTCAGAGAACAGAAGTCGCCCAAAGTCACACAGCTCAGCTAACGCAAAGTAGAGGTGGATTGAAAGCCACTCCGGAGTGCGTGTTCCTCCACCTCCGTACCTCTTGGCAGGATCTCCTTTCTCCCTTGTTTTATTGGACTCACTTATTCTCTCCTCAGAGCACGTCAGATGTCAGCTTCTCTGTGATTGTAGAGAATGTGAACTGCTACAGCTCTGGCATGATCTGCAGGAAATTTATTTCCATTGGCGTTGGGAACTCACTCATTGTCTTTGATGATGACTCCGGAAAACCTGTAAGGCTCAGTGCCTGTGAAGGTTGTGTAGACAATTTACAGTTTACCAGGGGTTGGGGCAGAAGAGGGCCGAGGACTGGCTTCCTTACCATAGCAGTTTCTCTTGGAGAGCCACTGAGTTAGGAGCTCAGACTGAATTCCTCTTGGCCAGGGTCAGGAACACAGAGGCCAATGTCAGGGTATGAGGGAGGCAGAGGCATTGGTGAGGGCCTGGCTGCAGGTATAGCTGACCTGGGCGCTAGGGGGCACTTGGGCTCAGGACTGACCATCTCTGTCCCTCTAGAGTCCAGAGAGCTTCCTAGATGACAAGCAGGAGGTCCACACGTGGCGAGTGGGATTTTTCACACTGGTGCATTTCCCACGGGAGCACATCACCCTCTTGTGGGACCAGAGAACCACAGTGCACGTCCAGGCTGGGCCTCAGTGGCAGGTACTTACATGAGCAGTGACCTTCTGCTCCTGCCTGGGGCTGAGCCAAGCCCTGGGTGTCCTTGGGTGAGCTGTACCCTCCCTGAGGAGCCCAGAAGAGCATGCCTCTGTTCTCTCCTCCACCCTGCTCTGGGCCCCTTCTCCTCTGACATTGCTCCATCCCTCTTCAAACTGTGACCTCAGCAGTGGCTTCTAGGTCTATGATAGACTTCTGGGCTCATGGTGACCCCTCTGCCCACAGCTCACCCCTGGCAGGCCTGCAACTGACCATGGTGTCCTCTCTCCTTTCAGGGCCAGCTGGCGGGCCTCTGTGGGAACTTTGACTTAAAAACTATCAATGAGATGAGGACCCCGGAGAACCTAGAGCTGACTAACCCCCAGGAGTTTGGAAGCAGTTGGGCTGCAGTTGAGGTAAAGCCTCTCTTCCAGGCTGGCTTATGCCCCTCACTCAGATGGGCGCTGCCAGCCCTGAACCTGGCCCAAGGTCAGGGAAGAGGGATGCTGGTGTAAGGTTTCTCCTGCAATGTTCTCTCAGCCTCTGACTGCATCCCTAGCCCTAGACTCTGTCCTATGGCCCAAAGATCATGCATCGTCTTGTCTCACAAATCCAGCTGCCCACCCTACCCTGGACCAAGCCCTGGTAGGGTGGTGGAGAGTTGGGAAGGTGATAAAGTCTGTCCCAGGAGAGATGGTCACTCATGATGATGCCCCCCAGTGCCTGCCACTAGGTCTGGCACAGAGAAGAGACCAAGAGAGACTGAGGTGGGTTGAGGCAATCAGGGAAGGCTTCCTGAAGGAGATGGGAGTGGTGCTGGCACTTAAAGGCTGGGCCATGCTTAAATAGATGAATATATCAGAGATAAGGTCTCTGAGAGGAAGGGCAGCACTAGCAGAGATAGAAATGAGGGGGTCTGCCCAAAGGACAGTCTGAGAGATGTCTAAGTGAGGCTGCCAATCTGTGAGCTGTGGGGGAAACAGCACTAAGTTGAGAGCAGGAGACCTGGGTTCTTGTCTTGGGTCATCCATTGACTTTCTGGGTGACCTTGAGTAAGTCCCATCTCTGCAATCCTCTGCAAAGAGAGGGGACTGGGCCAAGAGAGGGGTGATGAATAGATTTCACTTCATGTGACAACTCTGATTGGTCAAAAGAGACTGCTTGGGAGCTATGTTGAGAAACATCCAAGATCTGTGTCAAGCTCAGCTGGAAGGAGGACTGTGATCGATTATTTATGTCTGCCATAGAAGCAGCAGTGGAGAGTGGTGATATGAGTGTTACATATTTGCCTCTCCTGGACTTAGTGATCTTAATGCCCTGCTGGAAAGTACACGGAGATGAGCCTATGTAGACTGGGGTAAGGGAAGCAGTCGGGCATGGCCTGGAGTTCAACTGCTCCAGGTGGGGCAGGGCTGTTCCCACAGCCTCTGAAATCCTGAGGTGGGACAAGGGTTCCCACAGCTTCTGAAAAGTGCACCCTAATACACCCCCATTTTAGAGAAGCTCAGTGGGTGACTAACCCTTGTTGTCCCCACACCCCCATGTACATCATATTTCTCTCTTGCTAATCCCATTCGGCATACCGTGCGGTTCTCCAGTGAAAATGTAGTCTAAGGAAGGAGATTCAGCAGACATCGGAAACATCTGTATTAGTTATCTACTGCTATGTAACAATTTTATGAGACTTAGTAGCATTAAACAACACACATGTATTATTTCAGTTTCTGTGGGCCAGGAGTCAGGACACGGCCTGACTCGGTTCCCTGCTTAGTGTCTCACAAGGCTGCAATCAAGGTGTCAGCCAGGGCTGGGCTCTCCTCTGGAGGCTCCACTGGGGAAGGAACTGCATCCTCATCTGCTCACGTGGTTGTTGATTACATTCAGCTCATTGCAACTGCAGGACTGGGAGCTTCCATATTTTGGGCCAGCTTTTGGCCAGAGACCACCCTCAGCTCCAAGAGACCACTGACACTTCCATCCATATGGGGTCCTCCAGCATGGCTGCTTGCTTCCTCACAGCCAGCAAGGGAGAGACTCCAGCAAGATGGGCTCTGGGATCTCATATTGGGAATCGTGTGATAACATACACATGGCCACGTCCATCCCATCACCTGGGCCATATTCTGTTGGTTTGAGGCAAGGCATAGGTCCCTTCTACACTCAAGGGGAGGGGATTTTACAAGGACATGAATATCAGGGGGCAAGGATCATGGCAGCCACCCTAAAATCTGTCTGTCACATCAGGCAACAGGCATTTGGCAAGTAGGAAGGTCAACAGCCCTGCCTTTGCCCCTCAGTGCCCAGACACCCTCGATCCTCGGGATATGTGTGTCCTGAATCCTCTCCGAGAACCATTTGCCAAGAAGGAGTGCAGCATCCTGCTCAGTGAGGTGTTTGAGATCTGCCACCCTGTGGTGAGTGGACCCCAGCCTCGGCCCCTCCCGAGTGCCCCCTCCACTTTCCTGGGATCCTTCAGCTCTCAGACTCCCCCATGTCTCAGAGGAGACAGCTCAGATCTCCAGGGAAGATCTGCCTCTGCTGTTCCCCTGCCTCTAGCCAGCTCAGATGAGCACGTCCTATTTCCCCAGATGACCAGGCACAGACAGCCAGGCAAACAGAGCTTGTGCCTTTTTCAAGCCCATCTTGATCTGGCCCTTCCTCCTTATCATGAAGTTCTTCTAAATGGTGGACCCAAAGCCCTCATGCTGAGGCACCACCTATTGCCTGTTCTGCTTCAGTGCACACAGAGGAGGCTGGGGCTCAGCACTGCATGGCACCCTGCAGGCCTTGAAGGCTGCTGTCAGATTGGCCTTGGCTGTCTCTGGCCCTGGCTAGGCAGTTCAGGCTCTACCCCTGTTCAGCCACTCTCGGCTCCTGGATCAAACAGCCCAGACTCAGGAGAGAAGAGAGCTTAGTTCTCAAAAGTGGGCATCTGCCTGGACCATGGAGTTCTCATGTCCTTGTCCTTCTCCCTTCACACCTCATGAGAGAGGATAGCTCACCCTATCCCGTGGTCCCTTCATGTTGGTGCTGGTAGTCATCAGCTGAAAAGATGCAGATCTGACATTTGGGATCTGTCCTCTGACCTCTAACTTCTGACTTTCTCCAGGTTGATGTCACTTGGTTTTACTCAAACTGCCTGACGGACACATGTGGCTGCAGCCGGGGTGGTGACTGTGAGTGCTTCTGTGCCAGCGTCTCCGCTTATGCCCACCAGTGTTGCCAGCATGGGGTGGCTGTTGACTGGCGAACCCCCCGCCTCTGCCGTGAGTGTCCCAATCACCCGAGGGGACAGAGTAGAGTGTCCCCTGTGGGCATGCCCTAGGCGTACTGGCAGTCTGTCTAGCATTTACTGAGTACTTAGAATGTACCAAGCACCAACTGCTTTGGGTGTGTTATTCATTGAATTCTTACAACTACCCTTTGAAACAGGGCTATATATTTCCTATTTTACAGTTGAAGAAACTGCCTAGAGAGAGAGATCAAGTAGCATGCTGAAGGTTAGTGGTGGAGCCAGGGTTCATCCCTAGAGAGTCCAATGCGAACCTGTGCTCGTAGCCACTTTGTTAGAAGAGTCAGCCTAGACCCAGAGCTACCACTCGCAAGCTATGTGACTTCAAACAACTCACCCAACCTCTCTGGGGCTCAATTTTCTTGTCTGAGAAACAGGAATAGACCTGCCCCCCAGGTTGACTCTGAGGACCAAATTGGGTGATAAATATAGAAGTCCTTTGTCAGCTGAGGTTTGCAGGTCCCATCAGAGGCAGCACAGATGATCAGTTTATTCAGAGTAATGGTGGTCTGCAGATGCTTTTCATTGCACACCCCATCAAGTAAAATCATTTTGTGCACATACATATACACACATAGATATGCATCCATAGATATACTCTTCATGTAAAATATGTAAACAGATTTAAAAATTAATATTTAAAAGATGAAAGAAAATATAAAGAAGGCTAAATTCTTCATTGATTATTTTTTATTTATTCCCACGCACCAAAGGATTTTCCTCATGCAAGCACCTCACCGTGGGGTGCAATGGCCATTACACAGCCTTGTGCTCTGGGGTCAGACTGACTGAGTTTGGCCCCAAGTTCCACTGAGTTGGCCTGGGACATATTCCTCACACTCTGAGTCTCTTCGTCTGTAATAGAGGGGTGAAGATAACTGCTTCTACCTTGTAGGGTGTTGTGTGGTTTAAACAAGGCATTGCGTGTACAGCACTTGGCACAGTGCCCTGTGCTAATGTGGGGGTTATTGTTATTTTTTCATGGACACCCGGGTAATGACATGTCCAGAGCCCTGAGGCCTGCAGGCAAGATGCCAAAGGAAGAAGATGGAGCAGAAGGACACTTGCTGAGGGTCCACTGTGTGCCAGGCCTTGTGCCTGTGTCCATTACTTCATTTAACATGCAAGACTATGGGGAGGTGATTGAGGTGCTTACCTGGGGTACAAGGTTTCAGGGGGCATCAAAAATGCAGTAATCAAGAGAAATAATATTTCAATATAATATTTCTGTAAAATAAAAATTGCTGTAAAAATACTGTGATGAGCAAACTGTCAAAGGATCAATAGTATTAATGTTTCCTTTTGTCTCGGTCTCTACTCTGGCTCAGTGGGAGACTGTAAATGATCTTGTCTTTATTTTTAAATTGTGATATTTTATTTGTCACGGATTTTTTTGCATTAACTTTGATGTTTTAAAAATATTGCATTAAAATAGTATTTATCTTGATTACTGAGATTTTTGGTAGCCCCTTAAATTTCACATCCAAGACAAGCACTTTGCCTTACCCTGGTCCAGGCCCTGGCAGGTCTATGGAGCAGATGTATGTAGCGGTCCCACCTTAGAGGAGGGCACTAAATTTCACTGACGTTAAGTAACTTGGTCCAGTATGCACCGTTGATGAGTGAGGGAGGTGGGATTTGAACTCAGGTCTGACTCTAGAGAGCTGGCTTTTTAATGACTCTTCTCGGCTACCACCCCTTGATGGGTACACCTTGGAAACCAGAAACTTGGCGATTTTCTAATTTTCTGGTTCAGTCTTCTGAGTCTGCAGATAGAGGGAGAGGCAGGCACGTGCCCCTAGCCACACGGCTGGCCTGTCTCCTGACTCCTAGTGCTCTTTCTGGAGGGTGACCACAGATGCATTGACCTTGTGGTCTGGGGTGTGGAGTGAGTCGGTGGCTCTCTTCAGACCATGCCTACGTGTGATGCATGCTGCTCCTAAGCTTTATCGCAAGTCCATCCGCCTGGCTCCTCATGGCTTTGCTGCTGGCTTTAGGGGTCTCCTGCAAGGTCCCAGGCACACCCCAGTGGACTGAGAATCTGCAGCTGAGGGGCTAGGGGAACAGGGTGTGGTGCTGGGAATGACCACTAGAGGGCACGCTGAGCTCACGCTTGCAGGAGCTTCTCACAGCTTGGCTGGTGGAAGCGCCTCTGCAGTGCAAGGGGCTTGAAGAAGCCGGGGATGCTGGGGGCTCCTGGTCCCCTTCCCACCCAAGGCTCTTGGAAGACCAACCTCCATCTTGTGCTTGCATTCCTCTGGGGGCCTTCCGCAACATTTCTGATTAAAACTCCCACCCCTTGGTTCTAATCCTGCTCTTTGGCGCCACACAAAATACACCCACTTCTTTTCAATATTCATTTGTTTGTTCATTTACTTGACACATTGCTGAGGTGCCCACTGTGTGCCAGTCTTTGAGCCTCATGCTGTCGGCCCAGAGAGGAGCCATTCTATTTCCTTCACTTACGACATCTGCATCCATGACCATTCCCAAATCTTGACATGTGGGAGGCAGGCCATGCCCGGCACTTGGGGAAGAAGGGAGGCTGGGATGCTGGGAGCCTTGGCTCTGTCTGTCTGTTCCAGGCTCTGGGCTGGCTCTCAGGAAGTCCCTGTTCTCTCTCTTTCAGCGTATGACTGTGACTTCTTTAACAAAGGTAAGCCCCTCCTCCCCACGCAGAGTCTCAGGGGCTCAGGCACTGCCAGCCCTGTCCTGATGCCACACAGCATCAGCCATCCCGAGGCGCTGCTGGCCCTGGAAGAGCCGTGACCTGGGCTGGGAGGGCCCCCATCATGCAGAGAGAGCCCTGACAGTGCAGGGCCCAGGGGCGTCCTGCACCTCTATCCTCAGCAGTTCCTGCAGCCCCTGTCCGGGGCCCAGGCAGGCCGGCTCCCAGGGACTGTGCTCGGCAGGGCAGCCCCACCAGGAAGGAAAAACCCCATTCTCACTGATGTGCCAGCTCCTCCGCCTTCATAATCTAGCTCATCAGGCCCACCTTGGGTTCCCCGAAGATTAGCTTTTGGCAAAAGCAGACACAAACTGCCCTTTCTGACTATGGGTGGAACAAAACACGTGGCCTGCCACATTCATCTTCAAACTCAGCCAAGGTCGCAGGGTTCCGGGAGATGCTCTGACATTTAGATTAACGAGGGTGAAAACACAGGTCATAACCAAAGACCCAGGGGAGGTTAATGTCCAGTTTAGAGCCAATTCATCAATTTAATCACCGGGATTGGGTTGGTGGGGGTAGAGAAGGGCTGCCCAGGAACAGCTTTTAGCACTGAACTTCATCCAGCTGGGCCAGGGTCAGACCTTGGCAGAGTGAGATGCTCATCTGGTCCTCAGTGCTGTTCGCCTTTGACTTCCAATCCCCAACCCTCCTCCAGGGACTGTGCTGCCAGGAGCAGGCCTATGTGGGCAGAGGCCCAGGGCTTTGTCCTCAGTTGCCTACATTATCAGATTTTGGCTTGAGTGTGGTGGGTGAAGTGGAGGGGAGAGACTGGAGACAGGATACCATCTGGGGGCCTGCGAGATGACGGCCGGACCACGGTGTAGCATGAGCATCCACAGGACTGCAGTTCTGCCAAAATGCTAGTCCCCAGGGGCTCTTGACAGCCCCAGACCTTCAACTGGTAAAGGAATGAGGCTGCAATGGGGGAACTGTGGTCCCTGGGACAGACAGGATCTGTCTGACATCAGGCAAGACATTTCAGCAAGATGGAGCTGTTCCGCTTTCTCTCTTCCATGGCATTTTGGGTGGCAGTAACTGGCAAAGGACAAGCTGTTTCTAGCATCTTCCACCTACCCACCCACCCACTCACCCATCCTTGCTCCGTTCTACTAGCATTTGCTCTGGTCCAGGCCCCGCCAGGTGTTGGGAAGTCAGTGGTCCCTGAGTCCTGCCACAGCGGTGTGCAGGGCGGGCTCATGCCGCCTCTCTAGCACCCATTGTGTTCCTAACTCCACATTCAGTTGGTAGTTTCCAGTTGACCCCTGGTGGGAGTGTTTACGCCATGGAAATCCGCAAGCCCTACAAACCACTTTTTTTTTGTTTGAGAGCTCATTGTTAGCCATTTTCCAGCAGAGCCAGCACAGCCAGCACTGCTTGTCTCCCATCTAGTGGGGGTGACAGATGTGGACCTCCCATCCAGATCCTCATCTGAAGAGCTATAACTGGTGTGTGCCATGCTCCAAGAGCTGGTGGGGCACAGAGGAGGAGGGACAACATTTGCATGTGGCAGGAGAGGGTGCAGGGAGAGCTTCACAAGGAGGTGACATTTGAGCTGGGCCCCAGAGGTTGAGTAGGCGTTTGCCAGGCACAAAATGGGGAGGACTACTCTGAGTGGGTGGAACGGTGTGATGAGATGTGAGCTGGGAAATAACACCACTGCTCCTTCCAGGAAGAGCAAGAGAAGTTCAGCATGGCAGGAGCCAGGGCGTGGGGGGGAGTGTGGGAGGCGGGCAGGGGCTGAGGGCTGAAGGGCTTCTGAATTCAAGCTGGGCTCTTTAGATTCTGTCCTGAGGGCCGTGGAGAGCCACTGGTGCATCCCAGCAGGGGGCATGGCTGGGAGGGCAGCTCAGCAGCCGTAGGGAGGAGGCATTGGAGGGTGGGGGCACAGCAGAGGCAGGAAGAGCCTTACAAGGTGATTGTCCAGGAAGCCCATGCTCTGTGCCAATCTATACTGACAACCACAGGAATTCTAAAGACTCAACAGTGACATGTGTTTGAAATAATTAGATAAACACTAACAGGTTTATCGTCCCTCAGGCCGGGGTGGGCAGAAACCTGGTCTGATGTCTTCTTCCAGAGGGGACCTTGAATAGAGCAGTGGCTGTAATGGTGAAGTTTCAGGCAGTGGGAAGGCTGTGGAGAGACACTGGGGGGCACAGGTGCTCCCTGTGGGTGGCCTTCTTCCCTGGCTCCCTGTGAAGTGATTCAGGCACTGTGCAGTGGGTCTGTTCCTTTCAGGGGCTGGCAGCCTGGGAATCCTGTCCCTTCCTTCTCAGGGTCATCAAGGTCCCTGAGATCTGGCATGAAGGATGCCATCAAGAGTTCCTCCTTGGTAGCTTGCCCTCCCACCCCACTGCTGCCAAGGGGTGGGGCAGGAGGTATGGGAAGCGGGCAGGCCGGGGGGCCAGGCTGCTGATGGGGCCACTTCTCTCCAGTGCTAGGTAAGGGCCCCTATCAGCTGTCCAGCTTGGCAGCCGGTGGTGCCCTGGTGGACATGAAGGCGGTGGGCGATGACATAGTCCTAGTGAGGACAGAGGATGTGGCGCCAGGGGACATTGTGAGCTTCCTGCTGACAGCTGCTCTGTACAAGGCCAAGGCCCATGGTAAGGCCCACCCCAGTCCCACTCCAGCTCTTCTGGGAGGGAGGAGGGTGCTGGAGGAGGGGAGGGTGCTGAGGCCCTAAGTATCTGTAGTGGCCGGAGAAATGGGGGCTCCGACAAGTGCCCCTCTCCCAGTTGAGATGGTGCTTCTGGGTCAGCTTCTTCTCTGCAGAGATGCTCTCCATCTGCTCCCCTAACTGCCAGGGCAGCCAAGGCCCGGGTGTGCCTCTATACCTTGCTGTATGCAATAGCTGTGCTCCAGAAAAGCCAAGCGGCAGCTCTCCCTCCTCATGCTCCTCCTCCGCCTTCGTCTCTTCCTCTCTCGCTCTCCCTCCATCTCTCCCTTCTTCCCTCCTCTCTTCCCTTTCTCCCTCCACCTCTCTTCTTGCCTCCCTCCCTTTCACTGAGCCCTAATCCCATGCCAAGCACAGAGCCAGGTACTGGGAAATCAGGGATACGAGAGACATGCTCCCTGCCCATCAGAAGCCCACAGTCCCATCAGGGAGACAGACCTGCCCAAAGGAAGTCACAGCACCTGTGAGAACACTGGGGAGGGGCCCCCAACTCAAAGTCAGGAGAGGCTTCTTAAAATAGAGGATGTTCCCCTGAGAGTAAGAAGGAGTCAGGAAGGGAAACTTCTTTCTTCCTTAGTAAGCTAAGCTCAGGATTTGGGACTTTATCCTGAGGGCAATGGGGAGCCATGGAAAGGCTTTGCAGAGGGGAGGGGATGTCCTGGCTCCTGCCCAGCCCCAGGCACGGCCAACATCCCTAGCTATAGGTGATGTTCATGGTGGTGTGACCCTGGGTGAGGTAGGTGGTACCTGGCAGGATCACGTAGCTGCACAAGGAGGCCTGGGAGTGAGGAGTCAGGCACTGGGCCGCAGGACAGCCAGAAGCACCACCCCCAAAGACAGCACTTCCTCCCTAAACATTTCTGATCCCCAGATCTGTGTGTTCCTGCCTGACGAAGGTGTCTCACCACCTTCCAGATGTGGCAGGCCATCTGCTTAGTGAGGCTTTTCTGTTCTCCATCCAGTATTTTAATCTAGTAGGTAATGTATAGTCCAGAGGGGGTGTTGCCTTTCCACTAGGTTTATGGGCATGCTAAGCAGGACCCCGGAGTCACCTGGCCTTAGAGAACGTCACTGGGGACAGGATCCCAGAGGTGCTCCAGTCCAGGCTCCGTCTCAGAGTCAGGCCTGGGTCTCATGGGCCCAGTGGGGACCCAAGCTCCTCCCTCACCCATCCCATACTGCTTCTCCTGGGCTGCCAAGGAAAGGTGCCTTCCAGGTAGGACCTAGGGTGGCTGCATGGAGGAGGTGTCCCTTGAGTTGGGCCTTAAAGGATGGGAAAGATGGTTATGCGAAGAAGTGGACAGCAGGAAACGTCACAGAGGGGAGGACTCAGCAGTCACTGAGGCCCAGGCTTCCCACTCTGGGGAGTCACCACCACAGCCTGACACAGGTCACCGGGGTGCTAGTGTTACCTGAAGATTTTTTGGCGGGGGGGGGTTACTTTTTAATTAATAATCATACGTTGCCCTTCTGTAGGACTTCTCACGTGCCGGCACTGTTCTAAGCACTTCATGTATAGCAACTCATGTAATCCTCATAACAATCTTAGGAGGTAGGGACTATTATTTTCCCAGTCTACAGATGAGGGAACTGAGGCCCAGAGAGATTAGTTGACTTACCCAAGGGCGCAGTGCTTGTTAGTGACAGGTACCAGCCATTTGGCTCCAGAGTCTTTCATTCAAACTCCTCTGCCATGCTGCCTTCCAAACCGAGGCATTAAACAAGAAATACAGAGGATGGCAGGCAAAGTCACTTGAATATTTACAGTACAGCCTCAGACTCTGCATCTCAAGGTCTCTGCCCTGTTAGGAGCACGGCAGGAAAAACAGCGGAGAAGCCTTGATCCGGGCCAACCCCGTCTTTTTGAAGGAGGAAGCCAAGGCCCAGGGAGGAGAAGTGACTTGCCTAAGGTCACGCATCCCGTGGAGCAGGCTGGGGCTAGGACTCAGTGCCCTACCATGCTGGGCTGCCCATGCCCACGCCTGCATCCCATGGGTGGGGCCGGCCATGTGGCGGTGAAGATAGCTGGGCTCTGGCCTCAGCCTGCCTGCATCCAGCCCTGCCTCCCTCATCCACCGTCGGTGTGACTCTGGGACTCTCTTCCCTCCTCTGTAAAATGGGAATAGTAATGTCACCACCTTTTAACCTCTCATAGAAATGTATTCTCTCCCCACCCAGCAGCCCCCAGGATGGTGAGCTCCATGAGGGCAGAATTTTCATCATTTTGCTCCCTGTTGTGGCCTCAGTGCCTAGAACAGGGCCTGGCCCACAGCAGGCTCTCAGTAAATATTTGCTGCTGAATGAAGGAATTTTTCACTTCACGGGGTTCTCGTAGGAATTTCATAACCTGCAGGTAACCAGCTTGCTTAGCACAGTGCCTGGCATGTAGTAAGTCATGTGTAAACAGCAGCTGTGATTATTAACATGAATAATGAAGCGTGTCGCCGTTACCTGCCATCTTCTCACAGCTGCCCAGGGAGGTGTAACAGGGACACTATCGTCGCTCCTCGGGACACAGGGGACACATGGAAGGGGCTGAAAATGCACCCACCCAGCACCAGGCCATGCCAAGCGCTTCACACACACCTCGTTGATGATCCCTCCAACAGCCCAGGCATGAATGTGCTTGCCCACATCACAGCCAGGGTGGTGAGCTGGGATTCCCACCCCATGCTCACTCCCTGCGCCTGCTTGTGGATTTGGGACTTGAGGAGACCCATAAGGCCCTGTGTGGGAGAAACTGCCCACCAGGCATCAAGCCCCCGTGCCCTAGAACTGGGCAGTTATGGAGACCAGAGAGAGAGGACAGAGACAAGCTTTGGGTCTCTGGGCAAGCTCCTTTCTCTTTCTCTCTGGGACCCTCTCGCTATCTATGGGTTGGATGAAGGGCTGTCAATGCTGGCCCTGTGGGATTCTGTGAGGAGCAGGACCAAGCTGGGGACCCTATAGCCTGGCAAATCACCAACCTTCAGCCTGCCCCGCATGTCTAATGCAATGCAACCCCATCAGGGGAGCTGCCTCTATTGTATTCATGGATGGATCCTGGGTATCTAGAATAGCGCCTGGTACATTGACGGCACTCAAACATGTTTGCAGAAGGAGGGAAGAACGGAAAGAAGGGTGCAAAGGGGAGGGAAGGAGACAGCTCAGTTGCCTTCCTGAGACTCAGCAGTTGGGGATTCTCTAAGCCTCCGCTCGCCCTCAGGCGGAGATGGCGTGAGCAGAGGGGCAGCTGGCAGGCAGAATAGGTGGGCTGGGGGCTGGCGCAGGGGGCAGGTCCTGCTGGTCTGCAGGCGTGCTGCTGTCCAGAGTCGCTGAGAGAGCAGATGTGTGCTGGGATGCTGTTCCCACAGCCCACCAGTCTGGACCTCTGCCTGTACTGACCCTCCTTGTGTGGTTCTCTGCAGACCCAGATGTGGTGTCCTTGGAGGCAGCAGACAGACCCAACTTCTTCCTTCACGTCACAGCCAATGGGTCTCTGGAGCTGGCTAAGTGGCAGGGCCATGACACCTTCCAACATCATGCCTCCTTCTTGCTGCACCGGGGGACACAGCAGGCAGGCCTGGTGGCCCTGGAGTCCCTGGCCAAGCCCAGCTCCTTCCTCTATGCGTCGGGCCCGGTGCTGGCCCTGCGGCTGTACGAACACACAGAGGTGTTCCGCCGGGGCACACTCTTCCGCCTTCTGGGTAGGTGACCCCTGCCATTGCCCTCGGCCCCTTGGCCCTCTCAGTCCACTGCTCTTCCCACCCTGTCCCCACTTCACCCTTCCAATTGCCCCTAAGAGGCAGAATCCTCCTTCTCCTGGCACAGGGGGCCACATGGGTGCCACCCTGAGTTGAGAGGTGGCCCAGCCTCCATGTTGATGGCCTAGGGAGCCACGGACAGTGTGCTTGGGGTTCAGCCAATTTCCTGGGTCCTGCCTACTGCCACAGGCCAATTACATGGTCTAAAAATATAGCAGCCTTTGTAGAAGTGAGGGGAGGTGTGATCCTGGCTGCAGCATGCGTAGCCACTGGCTCAGTTTTCTTGCTGATGAGGTCACATGTCTGCCCCATGAGTTCAAGGACTGCACAAGGGGGATAGGTCCGGGGGCCAGCAGCCTTGTCTCTCAATGGAAGGCCCAAGCCCCTGGACAGGGATGGGACAACTCCCCGACCTTCCACCAACGCCAAGGAGGTCCAGGGCCTGCCCTGCCAGGTGTGTCTGTCCCCCAAATATTGTTCTCTGCCTGAACCCTGGAGAAGGCGATCATAATTTCTTTACTGTTTTCTCTGTCTTGCATGGGGCTTGGGGGTACTTGTGTCTGTGGATGGATCCATTTGCATGTACACATACATAAATGTGTCTTCATCCAGCCTCTTTATTTCATCACCCACCCCACCCAAGCCAGGGCTGGGTGAGCTCATTCTTCCCTTCAGCGGTCAGTTATCCATTCTGCCCTTGAACTTGACATGGGACAGCTTTATCACTGGCCATGATGACAAGACTTGCTCATGATGGGAGTATTTGTGTCCCTCTCCAGAAGATACTGGTGCAGAGTGGCATGAGCGGAGGCTTCGAAGCTGGACAGCCTTGGGTTCAAATCCTGACCCTGGTCCTAGACACTTGGAGGAGAACCCCCAACTCCTTGAGTTGGTTTCTGCACCTGTGGAATGGGGATATTTGTCTCGGAAGTGTGCTGTGAGGACTGGCTGTGTCTCGCAGGCTTTGCCCTGGGCTGGCACATAGTAGGTGCTCCCCAAATGTCAGTTAGGCTTTTGGAAAAGCAGGTTTCTTCACAGCTGGCAGCAGTGTTCGGGTTAGGGCATCTGGAGGAGCTGCCGGTGGGGGCTGCTCCGTGGAGCCTGCTTCGGAGCCTACCCACACCTCCCTGCCCAGGCTGTGTGTTCAGAAACTGGTCACTTGTGCCGAGGTAGCCTGGGGTCTACTTGTCCGCCTCCGAGCCCCCCATAGGCTGCAGACTTTTCCCTCATTTGTCAAGGCGCTAGCCACGGGGCCTCTTTTGAGAACATCTCCTCTGAAAACCTTTCGTTTTCCCAGCATAATCTGTGCCCGGGTTTCCTCTTCTCTGAAGTGGGGGTAATAATAGCGCCTACTTCATAGGACGATGATGAGGTTTAGTGAGTACATCCTGTGAGATGTCTTGGGTAGCGCCCAGTGCTGTTCAAGAGTTAGCCCAGCCGCTGGGGCAGTGAGGGCGGTGCTCACACCACCTGCACTCTCAGGCCCTGAGAGGCTCTTCAGGGGGCCCTCTGGGAACAGAGAGAGCTGAGTCTGGGGAATAGCACCTCCCTTGCAACCTCTCTGGGGCCAGGTGCCCAGGAACGCCTTGGGCTAGAGGGGAAGGGATACCCTCTAGAGGGGAAGTGCCTCCCCTCACCCTGCAAAAGAGAGCCTCTTGCCTCCATGGAGGTCTGCAATTGGAAAACCTGCTTTTCCAAACGCCTAACTGACATTTGGGGAGCACCTACTATGTGCCAGCCCAGGGCAAAGCCCGCGAGACACAGCCAGTCCTCACAGCACACTTCCGAGACAAATATCCCCATTCCACAGGTGCAGAAACCAACTCAAGGAGTTGGGGGTTCTCCTCCAAGTGTCTAGGACCAGAGTCAGGATTTGAACCCAAGGCTGTCCAGCTTCAAAGATTCCGCTCATGCCACTCTGCCCCAGTGTCTTCTGGAGAGGGACACAAATACTCCTTTAGCAGGGCAAGGAGGAGATTACTGCATCCTGGGATGCAGGGCAACCCTGAGCACCAGGGTCCCAGAGGGGCAGGGTGGGTGGCAGGGTATCCCAAGGGAGAGATCAGAGGTCCAGGCCTCTTCTTTGACCACCCTTCGAAGCCTCACTCCAACTGCTGGGGCCAGAGCTTCCCTGTCCTCAGTCCTTCCCTGTCCTCAGTCCTGCATTCAGCTCCCAGATCCCCATCCCCAGGATCCCCCAGGCACTCACCCCAACCACCATGAACGCAGTTTCTCCTTAGCGTGGTTTTTTTCCCCATTTGCTTTCCCTGCATAGGTCCATTTGTCCCCTCCACAGGATGGGGGGCAGGGCTGAGCTCTGGGACTCCCTCTGTGTCTTCACCTGACCCAGAGTTGCTGCCCCATCTCACTTTCTAGATGCCAAGCCCCCGGGGGGTGCCTATCCCATCTGCGAGTGGCGCTACGATGCCTGTGCCAGCCCCTGCTTCCAAACCTGCCGGGACCCACGGGCAGCCAGCTGCCGGGATGTACCCAGGTGAGATGCCAGGGGCCATGGGCATGGAGCCAAGGTGTGTGCACCAGTGTGTGTGTGCACCCACATACACTTGTGTATGAGTGTTTCATATGTTGAGTGTATGGGGATGTGTGTACCAGGGTAACTGTGTCTTTCCATATATGCACGTATGCGAGCATATGTATCTATTTGTGCATGATGTGCATGCAGCAGAGCCTTGTGTGTGTTTGTGTGTGTACTACTATAACTGTGCATTCATTATACACAGCTGCACGTATGCAGGTGTAGTGTGCAGCTGTGTGCGTGTGTGAGAGTGTATTCACATGTTTGTGGGAGTCTCTGTGGATGTGTTTGCATGTATATGTAAAAATTCTGGAGTCCTGCAGGGTTGGAGGGGGTACGCGAGGCCATGTGAGAATGTGCCCAGGCAGAGACACATGTGAACATGTACATGAGTGTGTGCAGAAGTGTACCTTGCTTGTGTGTGTGTTTCCCTCTCAGTCTGAGCGGTAGAAGTATGCAGGAGTGTGCCGCATACACATTGGGTGTGTGGGTTCCTGTACATGTGTGACAGCATCTCTATGGAGGGTCATGTGTGTGTACACGTAATAAGCACATGTGTGCACACACACGTGTCATAAGAAAGGATAAGGCCTGTGCTCAATCGAGAGAAAAAGACATGGCCCTGCCTGTATTTCAGGCCTTTAACCTGCGCCCTGCTCTGTCCTCAGGGTAGAAGGCTGTGTCCCTGTGTGCCCTACCCCCAAGGTCCTGGATGAAGTCACACAGAGATGTGTCTACTTGGAGGACTGTAAGTGGCCCGGACTTCTCGTTCTTCCCTCAGATTTCCTCTAAGTCCCTAGGGTCTCACTGAGCAGTCATGCCTCAAAGCTCCCAGGTCCCAGAGAAGCAAGATCAGCACAGGGACCTTTGGAAAGAGGCACAGGCACAGGGGAGGCACAGGCCTCATCCGGTCTATTGGCTCCATTTCACAGAGAGGAGAAATGAGGCCCAGAGTGGGGTCACATGGTGAGAAGGTGGTGCAGCCAGACTTAGACCTAGGGTCTCTTGGCTCTGGGGTCAGGGTCTGATGTCTGGGGCAGAGTCCAGATCTGCTGACTTCTTCTGGCCATCAGAAGCTGCCCTCACCCCATCACCGAGGGTGCCAGTCCTCAAGCCTCACACCACAGCCCTGCCCAGCGATGACCCCTGGGGCAGCAGTCACCCTGCCTTCTGAGCCTCTTCTCTTGTCTCTGCAGGTGTGGAGTCAGCAGTTCGGGTTCCCACAGAGGCCCTTGGCAATGAGACCCTCCCTCCCAGTCAAGGGCTGCCCACTCCCAGTGATGAGGAGCCACAACTGTCACAGGAAAGCCCCAGGACCCCGACCCACAGGCCAGCCCTCGCCCCAGCTGCCCCACTCACCACAGCCCTGAACCCACCAGTGACAGCCACTGAGGAGCCAGTGGTGTCTCCAGGCCCCACCCAGACCACCCTGCAGCAGCCGCCGGAGCTCACTGCATCTCAACTCCCTGCCCGCCCCACAGAGGCCCCAGCCAGCAAGGGAGTGACTGCCAGCCTCCTGGCCATCTCCCATACACCAGAGTCCTCATCCCTCCCTGTTGCACTGCAGACACCCACACCTGGCATGGTGTCAGGTGCCATGGAGACAACAAGGGTGACTGCGATCTTTGCAGGAAGCCCCAACATCACAGTCTCCTCCCAGTCGCCCCCTGCCCCTCGCTTCCCGCTCATGACCAAGGCTGTGACAGTCCGAGGCCATGGCTCCTTGCCTGTTAGGACGACACCCCTACAGCCCTCCTTGACAGCAAGTCCCTCCTCCAGACCTGTGGCTTCCCCTGGAGCCATCTCCAGGTCCCCCACCTCCTCGGGATCCCACAAGGCTGTGCTGACACCTGCAGTAACTAAGGTCATAAGCAGGACAGGGGTCCCCCAGCCCACCCAGGCCCAGAGTGCTTCAAGTCCCAGCACCCCTCTAACCGTGGCTAGAACAGCAGCAGAACAGATTCCTGTCAGTCCCCTCGCAACCAGGAGCTTGGAGATGGTGCTATCCACAGAGAAGGGGGAAGCTGGGCACAGCCAGCCCATGGGCTCACCTGCCTCCCCACAGCCACACCCACTCCCCACTGCACCACCCCGCCCAGCCCAGCATACCATCATGGCCACCAGATCTCCAGCTCTGCCCCCAGAGACCCCAGCTGCCGCCAGCCTGTCGACAGCCGCTCATGGGCTGGCAGCCACACCCTTCATGTCCCTTGAGTCAACTCGTCCCTCCCAGCTCCTCTCTGGCCTGCCTCCCGACACCAGCCTGCCCCTGGCCAAGGTGGGCACATCTGCCCCAGTGGCCACACCCGGCCCCAAAGCCTCTGTCATCACCACTGCACTCCAGCCACAGGCCACGACTGTGCCTGCTCATACACTTAGCCCAGCACTGCCTTTCACGCCAGCGGCAATGACCCAGGCGCACCCACCCGCCCACATAGCACCCCCAGCAGCAGGCACGGCTCCAGGCCTGCTGCTGGGAGCCACATTGCCAACCTCTGGAGTCCTGCCTGTGGCCGAGGGCATGGCCTCCATGGTATCTGTTGTCCCACGCAAGAGCACCACGGGGAAGGTGGCCATCCTATCTAAGCAAGTGTCTCCGCCCACTTCCATCTATGGCTCTGCCGAGGGTGGGCCCGCAGAGCTCATGCCTGCCCCGAGCCACCCTGTCGCCCCCTTGGTGGCTGAGCCCGAGGGAGCCCAGGCAGGCACAGCTCTGCCAGTGCCCACATCCTATCCCCTGAGCCACGTCTCAGCCAGGACGGCCCCCCAAGACAGCACACTGGTTCTGTTGCCTCAGCTGGCTGAGGCCCACGGAACCTCAGCAGGGCCTCACCTGGCAGCAGAGCCGGTGGACGAGGCCATCACAGAACCATCTGGGCGCTCAGCCCCAGCCCTGAGCATCATAGAGGGTTTGGCGGAGGCTTTGGCAACCACCACTGAGGCCAATACATCCACCACCTGTGTCGTGAGTGATTTGCCAGGGTTCTGGCCACCCGTATGTGATCCCTCCCTTCATCCCTTCCTCTTCCCTGCTAGATGGAGTTTTAGTCACTATCCTCATTCCTGCCCCATGCTCCTGGTCCCTGAAAAATTCTCCAGTCTCCTATTGGCCCCTGATGCCATAGCAGGGTTCCGCCTGGCCCATCTAGGCCCTGGGGGGCTGATTGGATAGCCTAGTGTGATGCCCAGGTGACAATGTGTGAGTGCCTTTGTGAGTGTGTGCCTGTGTGAGACTGCTGTGTGCGTTTGTGTTCACATGGGTGAGACAGTATGAGTGCTCCTGTATCTGCATGTGCTCTTGTGTGTGTGAGGAATGGTGTTTGAGACATCCTCATGTGCATCTTTGTGCCTTTGTGAGAAACTGTGTGTGTGTGTGTGTGTGTGTGTGTGTGTAGGCTTGCGCAAGTATGCTAGGGTTTCTGTGAGTGTGAGCTAGTGTATATACATGCCTGTGTACCCAGATCTCTCAGCGCAGGCCAGGCAGATCTGCAGAGGTCTCAGGGAATCGGTCCCTGACCCCTGAGCTCACACTAAGCGCAGCACCAGGCCCCAGATGGCTTGTGATGTGTGGGGGGTGAGGGCATCTTTCCCTAAAAGGTCCCCTGCCTCGCTAGGACCTACATGTGGGAAGGATCTGGTGCCATCACAGCTTGCAGGGTGGGCTGTAGCTCCTTGATGGGCACTCACACTTCCTCCACTCTGTACCCAGCCAATCGCCGAGCAGGACTGCATCCGCCACATCTGCCTGGAGGGCCAGCTGATTCGCGTGAATCAGTCCCAGCACTGTCCCCAGGGCGCTGCTCCCCCTCGCTGTGGGATCCTGGGCCTCGCTGTGCGGGTGGGTGGGGACCGCTGCTGCCCACTCTGGGAGTGTGCCTGTGAGTCATAGGATCAGCAGAGCCTCCTGCATCCTCCCTGTATCCTTACCCCAGCATGACCGCCATCCCTGATCTGTGTGTCCCAGACTCCCCTCCTGTGGGACCCCGACCTGGCAGATTTCCTATGCTTGCAACCTCGGATCTGTGTGATGCCTGGTCTGAGCCACCCTCCAGACCCCAGGCCTCTGCATCCATCCAGGAAGAGGGCCAGGAACCTGCCCCATCTTCCTAGGTGGCCTTGGTCTTGGAGGCATCCACAGATTTTTCTTGTGCCCTGCCCCTCCCCCAGGCCGGTGCTCAATCTTCCCTGACCTGAGCTTCGTGACCTTCGATGGGAGCCACGTAGCTCTCTTCAAGGAGGCCATCTACATCCTCAGCCAGAACCCAGATGAAATGGTCACCGTCCATGTACTGGATTGCAAAAGTGCCAACCTGGTGCCTGCCCCACACCTCCCTCCTTGCTGGGGACTAGGAAATGGACTAGGATAAGAGGGGAGATGGAGCAGTCAGCCAGGGTGCCAGAGGCAAAGACAGATGTGGAAGTCCCCCTGAGCTCTCTCTGTCTCCAGAAATGGGCAGGGCCTCCCAGGTGACGGCTCCCTGGGAGGCTGGGGAAAGAACTGAGTGGAGTGTGCCACCTCCTGGCCCCAGCCTGTTCCATTCCCAGCTTGTGCCAGCTTCCTGCCATGCAGGAGGGATGGCGTGGAAGTGCAGAGGAGCTGGGACGTCACTGCAATGGTATGGCCCGAGGTCATGGGTGCTGGCTGCAGGGAATCTCCTACTAGGATGTCCCCATAAGTCAGGTGGAAAGAGGTAGCTTCTTTCTCTTCTCCCTTTTCTTTCTTTCTTCTTTCTTTTTCTTTCTTTCTTTCTTTCCTTTTCTTTCTTTCTCTTTCTTTCTTTCTCTCTCTCTCTCTTCCTCTCTTTCTTTCTTCTCTCTTCTTTCCCTCCCTCTCTGCCCTGCCCTTCCTTCCTTCCTTCCTTCCTTCCTTCCTTCCTTCCTTCCTTCCTTCCTTCCTTTCTTCCTTTTCTTCTGTTTTGGTCTGGGCTTGCATGAGGTCAGATGGAGCCACAACGGTTCCATGGGATCCTGGGCACCATCTGCCCAGCCTGATGGAAGCCCCTGGCATAGTGCAGGGGGTAGTCGGGGGAGACTGTACTCACATTTGCTGTGCCCACTCACTTGGAGGGGGACAGAGGACAGGGCTCCAGGTTGATGAGGGCTGGGTTCTCTCTGCAGGGGCACCTGAACTGGCCCCCGTTCTGTCTGGTGATGTTGAACATGACTCACTTGGCCCATCAGGTCACTATTGATCGCTTCAACCGAAAGGTGAGTGCATGAAACAGCCAGCCTCCAGGGCAGGGCCACAGTCAGCTGAGGGACAGGGCATCCAGGGGTGGAGGGGCTGTGAGGCTGAATCATGATTCAGGGCAGGGGTGGGGAGGGGACTTTTTAAAAAAATAATGCAAAATTAGGTATATTTGGAAGTGATTATAATTAGAATGCTTGTGGCCACACCAATGTCAGGGGAGGAAGTATACCAGGAGGGATGGGATATTGTTGTGACAGAGAAAAAGTCAGAAAGGCAAGAGACAGTGGGTTTAAATATTTATGGCTAAAATATCTCACTTTTGCAATTTTCACAAAAACCTATGACCACATGAACACATTACTACCAGGACCCCTACCAAGAAGTGAGGAGGCGTGAATTTAAGCTTCATTGGCTTCACTAAGTTCACCTCTGTCAAGGAGGCCGGGGTATCCAACAACAGCCCACCCCCATAGGGGGGCATCCTTTCCAGAGGACCCACCTTTGCTCCTCCCAACAGGTGGGCAAAGGGGACTTATCTGTCTCCTCCTCAGGTCCCAAAGTTGTGAGTCTGCCCCCAATTCCTGAGCCTTGATCTGCAGCCTTCCTTTTGGAATCTGCTCTTGAACACAGGGTGCGGCACATTTGTGGCGCTCTTAGGAGCGGGGTTTTGGGATGGAGGCTTGAACAGAAAACTCCCTGAGTTTCATTTCTTAGTTTATAAAATTTTTCCATTAAAAAATTAACATATAATCTACATGCAGTAAAATTTACCCTATTTAGTATACAATTCTACAAGTTGTAACAAGCACCCACAGTCACGTAACTACCACCTCCAACCAGGATATAGAACAGTTTTATCATCCCAAACAGTACCTCCTGCCTCTTTGTTGTCAACCCCTCCGCCCACCTGCTGACAACCATTGTCCGCTGCCTCTATAGTTATGCCTCTTCCAGAATGTCATATAAATTGACCAGAGTATATGGTGACATTCATCCACATTGTTGCACAGATCAGTAGTTCAATCCTTTTTATTGGTGAATAGTATTCCATTTTATGTATGTACCATAGTTGATTTATCCATGAACCAGTTGAAAGATATTTGAGTTGTTTCCAGTTTGGTACAATAACAAATAAAGTGGCTGTAAACATTTACATACAGGTTTTGTGTAGATAAAGCCCCCAGGAGTAGATTCCTGGGTTGAACAGGAAGGACGTATTTAGCTTTACAATACTTGCCAAACTGTATTCCAGAGCAGGCATTTAGCATTCCCACCAGCAATGGATGAGAGCTCCAGGAGCTTTGCATCCTTGCCAGCACTTGGTGGCTTGTGTTTGTTTGTTTAGTCTTTCTAATAAGTGTCAAATAGAACCTCATTTTGGTTTTAATTGGCATTTTTCTGCTTACTGATGATGTTGAGCATCTTTCCATGGGTTTATTTTCCATGGTATATGCTCTTTGGCAAAGTATCTGTTCAAGTCTTTCGCACATTTTAAAGATCATGTTGTTCTATTGAGTTTTGAGAACTTTTCCTGTGTATTTTGGATACAAGCCCTTTATCAGATATGAATCTAATTTTCCAGTCTGTAGAGTGTTTTTCCATTCACCTACTAGTGTCTTTCAAAAGACAGAAGTTTTTTTTTATTTTGATGGTGTCCAGTTTATCAGTTTTTTCTTTTATGAATCATGATACTGGTGTTGTGCCTAATGAACCTTGCCCAAAGTCACACAGAATCTCTCTTATGTTTTCTTCTAGAAGTTTTATAGTTTTAGGTATTACTTTTATGTGTATGTTGCATTTTAGGTTAGTTTTTGTAAATGTTACAAAGTATGAGTTGAGATACATTTTTCAAATGTGAATACTCAATTTTTGCAGCACCATTTTTCGAAGAGACTATTCTGTCTCCATTGAATTGTCTTTGAACCTTTATTTAAAAACAAATTGGCCAGGCACAGTGGCTCACGCCTGTAATCTCAGCACTTTGGGAGGCCGAGGTGGGCGGATCTCAAGGTCAGGAGTTTGAGACCAGCCTGACCGACATGGAGAAACCCCTTCTCTACTAAAAATACAAAATAAGCTGGGCATGGTGGCACGCACCTATAATCCCAGCTACTTGGGAGGCTGAGGCAGGAAAATCACTGGAACCTGGGAGGTGGAGGTTGCAGTGAGCTGAGATTGCACCATTGCACTCCAGCCTGGGCAACAAGAGTGAAACTGCCTCAAAAAAAAAAATTAATGTTTGGAATAATTTATATGCTTTTTATTTTGTCCTATTAATCTATCCTTTCACTGATGCTACCGTGCCTTGATCACCATTACTTATTATTAAACCTTAAAATTAGGTGGTATTGATTTGTCTGTTCTTTTTTTAGAGACAGGGTCTTTCTCTATCTTCTAGACTAGAGTGCGGTGGTGCAATGATAGCTCACTGCAGCCTCAACCTCCTGGACTTAGCAATCCCCCCACCTCAGCCTCCCAAGCAGAGGACAACAAGTGTATGCCACCATGCCTAGCTAATTTTTTCATTTTGTATAGAGATGGGGTCTCACTATGTTGCCCAAGCTGGTCTCAAACTCCTGGCCTCAAGGGATCCTCTTGCCTCAGCCTCCCAAAATGCTAGGATTACAGGCGTGAGCCACCATGCCTGGCCTAGCTATTCTAATTCCTTTAACTTTTCATAGAAATTTAGAATCGGCTTTTTGATTTCTACCAAATGTCTTCCTGGGATTTTGAGTTGCATTCAATATATAGATTATCTGGGAGAAGAATAAATCTTAACACTGGTGAGTCTTCCAGTGAATGAACATGGTTCATCTCTATTTTTTTTATGGCTTCTTTGATTTTTTTATTTGTGTTTTGTAGTTTTTAGTGTAAGGATCCTACACATATTTGATAGACTTATTCCTAAGTAGTTTATATTTTTTGATGCTATTGTAAGTAATTGTGTTGTTTTTGTTTCACTTTCCAATTGCTTATTACTAATGCAAATACAACTTATTTTTGCATATTGAGCTTATATCTTGCAACGTTACTAAGCTCAGTTATTAGTTCTTAAATTCTTTGGGTTTTTCTACATAGACAATTATGTCTTCTCCAAATAGAGACAGTTTTATTTCTTCCTTTCCAGTGAGTATGCTTTTAATTTATTTTCTCTCACCTGTTGCACTAGCTAGGACCTCTAGTGTGATGCTGAATAAGAAAGGTTGAGAGCAGTCATCCTTGTCTGATCTTAGGGAGAAGGCATTCAGTCTTTCACTATAAGGCATGATGTTAGTTGTAGGCTTTTCACAGTTGTCCTTTATCAGGTTAAGAACATTTTCTTTTATTCCTAGTTTTCTGAGAGTTTTTTATTACCAGTAGTAGATGTTGAATTTTGTCAAATGCTTTTTTCTGCATCTATTTGGATAATCACATTGTTTTTCTTTTTCACATTATTAATTTGATGAAATTACATTGATTTTTGTATGTTAACCCAGTCTTACCTTCCTGGAATTAACTTCATTTGTTATATTATCCTTTTTATATATTGTTGTACCCTTATGACAGGTATTAGTCTAAATTTTCTTTTCTTATAATATGATAGTTTACCATTGGTAGCAGAGTAATACTGGCCTCATATAATGAGTTGGAAAGTATTCTCCCCTTTTTAATTTTCTGGAAAAGTGTATGTAGACTTGGTAACATTTATTCCTTAAACATTTGGTAAACTTCAACAGTGAAGCCATCTGAGCCTGGATTTTTCTCTGGGGAGATTTTAAAACACACGTTCAATTTCTTTAGCAGGTGTAGAGCTATTTTGGTTATATATTTCTTCTTTGGTAAATTTGGGTTGTTTGCATCTTTCACAGAATTTGTCCATTTCATCCAAGTTGCCAAATTTATAAACATTAAGTTGTTCATCATATATTCTTGCTATACTTTTAATTTCTGTAGGATCTGAATCTATGTGCCATATCTATTTCCTGATGTTAGTTATTTGTGTCTTCTCTCTTTTCCCTGGCAAGCCTCACTAGAGGCTTATCATACTTACTGTCCTTCTCAAAGAATGGCTTTATTGGTTTTCTCTATTATTTTTATGTTTTCTATTTCATTTTTTTCTGCTATCTTTATTATTTTCTTTCTTCTGCTTACTTTAGGTTTAATTTACTCTTCTTTTTCTAGTTTGTTAAGGAAGAAGCCTATGTCATTAATTTGAGACCTTTCTTCTTCTTCTTCTTTTTTTTTTTAAGACAGTCTCACTCTGTTGCCCAGGCTGGAGTGCAGTGGCGTGATCTCGGCTCACTGCAAGCTCTGCCTCCCGGGTTCATGCCATTCTCCTGCCTCATCCTCCTGAGTAGCTGGGACTACAGGCACCAGCCAATTTTTTGTATTTTTAGTAGAGACGGGGTTTCACCATGTTAGCCAGGATGGTTGTGATCTCCTGATCTCGTGATCCACCCACCTTGGCCTCCCGAAGTGCTAGGATTACAGGCGTGGGCCACCGTGCCTGGCCTCTTTTTCTAATATAAGCATTTAGTGCTACAATTTTCCCTGTACGTATTGACTTAGCTGCATCCTACAAGTTTAGATATGCTGTGTTTTCTTTTTCAATCAGTTCAGAATACTTTTAAATATCCCTTTTGATTTTTATTTGACCCATGAATTATTTTAAGTGTTTTATTTAATCTTCAAATATTTTATGATTTTCCAGATGCCTTTCTGTTATAGATTTCTAATTTAATTTCATTGTGTTCATAAGACATAATTTGTCTAACTTGAATTCTTTTACATTTAGTAAGATTTATTTTATGTCCAAGAATATACTCTAAGTAAATGTGTATTTTATTATTGGGTGGAGTGTTCTTTGAATGTTAATTAGGTCAAGTTGGCTGACAGTGTTGTTCAAGCCTTCTAAATTCTTGCTAACTTTCTATCTGTTCTCAGTTATTGAGACAATGTTGAAATATCTGACTATAATTGTTTGTCTATTTCTCCTTGGAGTTTTATCAGTTTTTTTTATTCACATATATTGAAATTCTGTTATTTAGGTGCATAACATTCAGGATTGTTATGTCCTTTTGATGAATTAA
Organism: Hylobates moloch; assembly: GCF_009828535.3. Classification (NCBI taxonomy): domain Eukaryota; kingdom Metazoa; phylum Chordata; class Mammalia; order Primates; family Hylobatidae; genus Hylobates; species Hylobates moloch. Next base: position 30,056,941 of record NW_026652286.1, on the reverse strand, counting down.
CTCTTTTATTCTTAGGAAATGGCCATTTTATCTTGGTAAAAGTCTTTGTTCTGAATTCCACTTTGTCTGACTTGCCTGTAATAGCTTCTCCAGCTTTCTTTTGATTGGTGTTAGCATGTATACGTAACATGTATATCTAAGATGTATCTTTTTTCATCCTTTTACTTTAACCTATTTGCGGCTTTTTATTTAAAGTGGGATTTTTGGCCCGCACGTGGGCTCATGCCTGTAATTTCACTTTGGGAGGTTGAAGCAGGTGGATTGCTTGAGCCCAGGAGTTTGAGACCAGCCTGGGCAATATGGCAAAACACAATCCCTACTAAAAATATATATATATAAAAATTAGCCAAGCATGGTGGCACATGCCTGTAGTTCCAGCTACGCAGGAGGCTGAGGTGGGAGAATCACCTGGGCCCAGGAAGTTGAGGCTGCAGTGAGCCGTGATTGCACCACTGCACTCCAGCCTGGGTGACGGGAGTGAGGCCCTGTCTCAACAAACAAACCAACCAACCAATAAAAGTGGGACTTTTGCAGGGGGTAAATAGTTGAGCCTTCAGTTTTTAAAGATCCAATCTGACAATCTCTGCCTTTTAGTTGGGGATGTTTATACCATTTGTGTTTGATTTGGTCCTCAACATAGTGATGTTTATATATTGTTGCTATTTATTTTCTATTTGTGACATCTGTTCTTTGTTCCCTCCTTCTTCCTTTTTTTGCCTTCTTTGGATTGTTTTTAATGACTCCATTTCATCTCCAATGTTGGATTATTGTCTGTACTTTTTTTTTCTCCTTCAGTGGTTGCTTTAGATATTACAGTATGTAATTTTACTTTGTCACAGACTAGCTACAAATAATATTATATTGCATCACATATACCATAAGAACTTTATAACAGTATACTGCTATTTCCTTTCTCCAAGCCTTTGTGTTATTGTCATAAAATTTACTTCTATCATTATTATAAACTCCACAGTAAATTGTTATTATTTTTCCTTAAGCAGTTAATTTATCTTCTAAAGGGATTTTTAAAACAAGGAAAGTTTATATTTAACCACATATTTACCATTTTGTGCTTTTTATTCCTTTGTGTAAATCTAGATTTGCATCTGGTATCATTTTTCTTCTGCTTGAAAGACTTCCTTTAAGACTTATGTAGTACAGATCTACTGGTGATAAATTCTTTCAGCTTTTGTTTGTCAGAAAAAGTCTTGGTCTTTCCTTCATTTTTAAGAAATACTTTCACTGGGTATAGAATTATAGGCTGATGTTTTTTTCTTTCAGTACTTTACAAGACTTTGCTCCTGTCTTTTTTTATTGAGGAGAAATTGATAAAACATAACATTAAGCATTTTAAAGTGAACAATTCAATGGCATTTAGTACATTCACAATATTGTGCAACCATCGCCTCTGTATAGCTCCAAAACATTTTCATCACCCCAAAAGGCAGCCCCATACCCCTTAAGCAGTTTCTTCCTATTCACCTCTCCCCACAACCCCTGCCAATTACCAATCTGCCTTTTGTCTCTGGATTTACCTATTCTGAATATTTCATATAAGTGGAGTCAGACAATATCTGACCTTTTGTGTCTGGCTTCTTTCACTGAGTTCCATGTTTTGGGGGTTCATCCACATTGAAGCATGTATCAATGCTTCATTCATTTTTATGGCTGGAATAATATTCCATTGTATGTATATACCACACTTCGTTTATCCATTCATTATTGATGGGCATTTAAGCTGTTTCCATATTTTTGGCTATTTTGAATAGTGCTGTTATGAAGTTCTACTATCTTTTATCTTGCTTATTTCTGATAAGAAATCTGCTGTCATTCTTTGTTCCTTCATACATAATGTAGTTTTTTTCTACCCCTTTTTGCTGCTTTTATGATTTTCCTTCTATCATTGTTTTTAAGCAATTTGGTTATGATAGGCCTGGTAATTCATTTCTCTTTTGGGGACTTCAATTGCATGTGTATTAGGATACTTGAAGTTGACCCACAGATCACTTATGCTCTCTGCTCATCATTTTCTTGGGCCTTTTTAAATTCTGTGCTTCATTTCAGATAGTATTTATTGCTCTATCTTTAAGTTCATTAATCTTTTCATTTATAGTGTCTAAACATATTAATTCCATTCAGTGGTTTTCATCTGAGACATGATATTTTTCATCTGCACAAGTTTGATTTGGGTCTTTTATATCATGAACATCTCACCTTCTTCTGTTTTCCTCTATTTCTTGAGCACATATAGTTAAAACAATTTTAAAAATAATTGTTTGTATTTCCTTGTCTACCGTGTGTGTCATTTTTCAGTCAGTTCTGATTGATTTTTTCTTTTCTTATAGGTTGTATTTTCCTGCTTCTTTGCATGCCTGACAATTTTTTTAAATTGAATTCCAGACATTGTGAGTTTTGCCTTGTTGGATGCTGGATATTCTTTCATTTTATTTTTGAAAATATTCTTGAGCTTTGTAGTAGTTATGCTACTTGGAAACAGTTTGATCCTTCTGAGGCTTGCCTTTAAGCTTTGTTAGGTAAAGCCAAAGTAGCCTTTATTCTGAGTGTGATTTTATTCTTTATCCTACATACCAATTCCCTGCTACTAAAGCAACACCCTTCTGCATACCCTACCCTATACTGTACATATTAGGAGCTTTTTCTAGTATTCCCAGCCCTGTGTTAGCTCTGTGGATTTTTCTGTCTGTTCCTCTCAGGTGGTTCTTTCTCTAGTCTCAGGTAGTTTTCACACCTGCATACATTGATCAATATTCAGCTGAAAATTCAGGACAGGGTCAGGACAGAGTTGGAGGGGGATTCTGCAAAGCTTCAGAGCTCTCTCTCTCTCTCTCTCTCTCTGTCTCTGTCTGCCATGCAACTCTCTCTCTCTGTCTGCCATGCAAACTCTAGCTACCATGGCCTTTGTGAACATCTATCTCTTGTCTTCTAAACTCTAGATAACCACCAGGCTCTACCTGGGTTCCTGCTTCCTGCACTGCAGCCTCTAAACTCTCTAAGTAATAACCTTGGGCAATCATAAGGCTTGTCTCATTTGTTTCCATTTTTTGTTTTCGGGGATCGCTCTCTTGCATTGCCAACTGTTCACGTTGGGAAACTCTTGTTTTATATATTTAGTCAGTTTGTTTGATCATTCAAGGCAAGAGGGTAAATCCAGTTCCTATTACTCCACCTTGGTCAGAAATGGAAGTCTAAGTCCTTCGTTTTTAACCTTTTATTCTTTTTCCTTGCTTGGAGTCCTATGAATGCAGGCGAGGCTCCTCTCTGGGCTTCAGATATGTATGTTTACTCCCAGAACTCAGAGAGTGCTCATAGATCATGAAGCCCAATCCTCTGTCTGTATGAGTAGGAAGGCTCAGGCTAGGAGAGCCAGGGGCTTTCCTAGGGTCACAAAGTTTTGTTTGTGACTTCTGAGCTGAGGCTCCCTCTACATAATAGTTCATGTGTTGCATAATTTGCTGCATAAAATGGTCTAATCCTTTTTTAATTTTTAATTTTTATGGGTAGATAGTAGGTATATATATTTGTGGGGTACATAAGAGATTTTGACACAGGCATTCAATGTGTAATAATCACATCATGTAAAATGGGATATCCCTCCCCTCAAGCATTTATCCTTTGTGTTATGAACAATCTAATTATATACTTTTAGTTATTTTTAAATGTATAATTAAATTATTATTGACTGTAGTCACCCTGTTGTGCTATCAAACACTAAGACTTACTCATTCTTTTTAATTTTTCTTTTTACTCATTAATCATTCCCATCTCTCCCTCAACCCCTCCACTACCCTTCCCCTTTGTCCATGAGTTCAGTTGTCTTGGTTTTTAGATCCCACACATAAGTGAGAACATGTTAGGTTTGTCTTTCTGTGCCTGCTTATTTCATTTAACATAATGACCTCCATTTTCACCCATGTTTTTGTAAATGACAGAATCTCATATCATTGTGGCTGAATAGTACTCTCTTGTGTATAAGTACCACATTTTCTTTATCCATTCTTCTGCTGATGGACATTTATGTTGCTTCCAAATCTTAGCTATCGTGAACAGTGCTGCAACAAACATGGGAGTGCAGATATCACTTCGATATACGGATTTCCTTTCTTTTGGGTGTATACCCAGATTGCTGGATCATATGGTAGCTCTATTTTTGGTTTTTTGAGGAACCTCCAAACTGTTCTCCATAGTGGTTGTACTAATTTACATTCCCACCAAAAGTGTGAGGGTTCCCTTTTCTCCACATCCTCACCAGCATTTGTTATTTCCTGTCTTTTGGATAAAAGCCATTTTAACTGGAGTGAGATGATTTCTCATTATAGTTTTGATTTGCATTTCTCTGATGATCCATGATGTTAAGAACATTTTCATATGCCTGTTTGCCATTTGGATGCCTTATTTTTTATTTTATTTTATAACTTTTAAGTTCAGGGGTACATGTGCAGGTTTCTTATATAGATAAACTTATATCGCAGGAGTTTGTTGTACAGATTATTTTGTCACCCAGGTATAAGCCTAGTACTCGTTAGTTATTTTTTATACTCTCTCTCCTCCCACCCACCACCCTCCAGTACACCCCAGTATCTGTTTTTCCCTTCTACCTGTCCATGTGTTCTCATCATTTAGCTCCCATTTATCATTGAGAACATGCAGTATTTGGTTTTCTGTTTTTGCATTAGTTTGCTAAGGATAATGGCCTCCAGCTCCATCCATGTTCCTGCAGAGGACATGATCTCATTCTTTTTTATGGCTGCATACTCTTCCATGGTGTATATATCCTACATTTTCTTTATCCAGTCTACCATTGATAGACATATAGGTTGATTTCATGTCTTTGCTATTGTGAATAGTGCTACAATGAATATATGTGTGCAGGTGTGTTTATGATAGAATGATTTATATTCCTCTGGGTATATACCCAGTAATGGGATTGCTGGGTCAAATGGTAGTTGTGTTTTTAGGTCTTTGAGGAATCACTACAGTTTTCCACAATGGTTGAACTAATTTACACTCTCACCAACAATGTAGAAGTGTTCCTTTTTCTCTACAACCTTGCTAGCACCTCTTATTTTTTGGCTTTTTAATAACAGCCATTCTGACTGGTGTGAGATGGTATCTCATTGCTGTTTTGATTTGCATTTTTCTAATGATCAGTGATGTTGAGCTTTTTTCATATGCTTATTGGCTGAATGTATGTCTTCTCTTGAGAAGTGTCTGTTCATGTCCTTTGCCCAGTTTTTAATGGGGTAGTTTGTTTGTTGTTGTTTTCTTATAAATTTGTTTAAGTTCCTTATAGATACTGGATGTAAGACCTTTGTCAGATACATAGTTTGCAAAAATTTTTCCCATTCTGTAGGTTGTCTGTTTACTCTGTTGATCGTTTCTTTTGCTGTGTAGAAGCTCTTTAGTTTAATTAGATCCCATTTGTCAATTTTTGCTTTTGTTGCAATTTCTTTTGGCATCATTGCCATGAAATCTTTGCCATTTCTGTGTCCAGAATGGTATTGCCTAGGTTATCTTCCATGGTTTTTATAGTTTTGGCTTTTACATTTAAGTCTTTAATTTATCTTAAGTTAATTTTTGTATATGGTGTAAGGAAGGGGTCCCATTTCAATCTGCATATGGCTAGCCATTTATCCCAGTAACATTTATTGAATAGAGAGTACTTTACCTATTGCTTGTTTTTTCTGACTTTGTACAAAGATCAGACAGTTGTAGGTGTGTGGCCTTATTTCTGGGCTCTGTATTCTGTTCCATTGGTCTATGTGTCTGTTTTTGTACCAGAACTATGCTGTTTTAGTTACTGTAGCCATGAAGTATAGTTTGAAGTTGAGTAGCATGATGTCTCCAGCTTTCTTCTTTTTGCTTAGGATTGCCTTGGCTGTTCCGGCTCATTTTTGGTTCCATATGAATTTTAAAACAGTTTTTTTTTTTAGTTCTGTGAAGAATGTTATTGGTAGTTTGATAGGAAGAGCATTGAATCTATCAATTGCTTTGGGCAGTATGGCCATTTTAACAATATTGATTCTCCCTATCAGTGAGCGTGGAATGTTTTTCCGTTTGTTTGTGTCATCTCTGATTTCTTTGAGCAGTGTTTTGTAGTTCTCCTTGTAAAGATCTTTCACCTCCCTGGTTAGCTGTATTCCTAGTATTGTATTCTTTTTGTGGCAATTGTGAATGGGATTGCCTTCCTGATTTGGCTCTTGGCTTAGCTATTGTTGGTATATAGGAATACTAGTGATTTCTATACATTGATTTTGTATCTTGAGACTTTGCTGAAGTTGTTTATCAGCTGAAGGAGCTTTGGGGCTGGAACCATGGGGTTTTCTAGATATAGGATCATGTTGTCTGCAAACAGGGATAGTTTGACTTCCTCTCTCCCTATTTGGAGGTCCTTTATTTATTTCTCTTGCCTGATTGCTCTGGCCAGGATTTCCAATACTATGTTGAATAGGAGTGGTGAGAGCGGGCATCCTTGTCTTGTGCCAATTTTCAAGGGGAATGCTTCCAGGTTTTGTCCAGTTAGTGTGATGTTGGCTGTGGGTTTGTCATAGACGGCTCTTATTATTTTGAGGTATATTCCTTTAATACGTTGTTTATTGAGAGTTTTAAATATGAAGCGGTGTTGAGTTTTACCAAAAGCCTTTTCTGCAACTATTAAGATAATCCTTAGTTTTTGTCTTTAGTTCTGTTTATGTGATGAATCACATTTATTGATTTGTATATGTTGAACCAACATTGCCTCCCAGAGATAAAGCCTACTTGATCGTGGTGAATAAGCTTTTTGATATGCTGCTGGATCCAGTTTGCTAATATTTTATTGAGGATTTTTGCATCAATATTCATGTCTTCTTTTGAGAAATGTCTATTTCAAATTTTTGCGCATTTTTAAATCAGATTATTAGATTTTTTTCCTATAGCATTGTTTGAGCTCTTTATATATTCTAATTATTAATCCCTCATCAGATGTATGGTTTGCAAATATTTTCTCCCATTCTGTGGGTTGTCTCTTCACTTTGTCGACTGTTTCCTTTGCTGTGCAGAAGCTTTTTCACTTGATGTGATCCCATTTGTCCATTTTGCTTTGGTTGCCTGTGCTTGTGGGGTATTATTCAAGAAATTTTTGCCCAAACCAATGTCCTGGAGAGTTTCTGCAGTGCTTCCTTGTAGTGGTTTTATAGTTTGAGGTCTTAGATTTAAGTCTTTAATCCATTTTGATTTGATTTTTGTATATGGTGAGAGATAGGGGTCTAGTTTTATTCTTCTGCATAGAGATATCCAGTTTCCCCAGCACCACTTATTGAAGAGACTGTCTTTTCCCCAATGTATGTTCTTGGCACTTTTGTCTAAAATGAGTTCACTGAAGGTGTGCGAATTTGTTTCTGGGTTCTCTATTCTGTTTCATTAGTCTATATGTCTGTTTCTTTGTTTGTTTGTTTTTGTTTTTCAGACAGAGTCTCACTCTGTTGCCCAGGCTGGAGTGCAGTGGCACTATCTTGGCTCACTGCTACCTCTGTCTCCTAGGTTCAAGTGATTCTCCTGCCTCAGCTTGCCAAGTAGCTGGGGTTACAGGTGTGCACCATCACACCTGGCTAATTTTTGTATTTTTAGAAGAGACAGGGTTTCACCATGTTGGCCAGGCTGGTCTCAAACTCCTGACCTCAGGTGATCTGCCCACCTTGGCCTCCTAAAGTGCTGGGATTACAGGCGTGAGCCACTGCACCCAGTCTATATGCCTATTTTTATGCCAGTACCATGCTGCTTTGGTTACTATAGCTCTGTAGTATAATTTGAAGTCAGGTAATGTAATTCTTCTAGTTTTGTTTTTTTTGCTCAGAATAGCTTTGGCTATTCTGGGTCTTTTATAATTCCGTGTATATTTTAGGGTTGTTTTTTCTATTTCTGTGAAGAATGTCATTAATATTTTGATAGGGATTGCATTGAATCTGTAGGTTGCTTTGGGTAATATGGACATTTTAACAACATTGATTCTTCTAATCCATGAGCATGGACTATCTTTCCATTTGTGTCTTGTTCAATTTCTTTCAGCAGTGTTTTATCATTTTCATAACAAAGCCCTTTCACTTCTTTGGTTAAGTTAATTCTTAGATAATTTCATTTTACTTGTGGCTATTGTAAATGGGATTACTTTTTTAATTTATTTTTCAGATTGTTCACTGTCGGCATATAGAAATGCTACTGATTTTTGTATGTTGATTTTATAATCTGCAACTTTAAATTTGAATTTTAAAATCAGTTCTAATAGTTTTTTGGTGGAATCTTTAGGTTTTTTTCCAAATATAAGATTATATCATCTGCAAACAGGATAATTTAACTTCTTCCATTCCAATTTCAATGCCCTTCATTTCTTTCTCTTGTCTGATTGCTCTAGGTAGGACTTCTAATACTATGTTGAATAACAGTGGTGAAAGTGGGCATCCTTGTCGTGTTCCACATCTTAGAGGACAGGCTTTTCAGTTTCCCTCATTCAATATGATACTAGCTGTGGTTCTGTCATATATGGCTTTTATTACATTGAGGTATGTTCCTTTTATACTCAGTATTTTTTTAGGATTTTTATTATGAAGAGATGTTGAATTTTACTGAATGCATTTTCAGCATCATTTGAAATGATCGTATGTTTTTTTTGTCCTTTATTCTGTTGATATGATGTATCACTTTGATTTGCATATGTTGAATCCCACTTGGTGACAATTAATAATCTTTTTAATGTATTGTTGAATTCATCTTGCTAGTATTTTTTGAGGATTTTTGCATCAATATTTATCAGAAATAATGACTTGTAGTCTTTTTTTGATATGTCCTGGTCTGGTTTTTGTATCAGAGTAACACTGGCCTCATAGAATGAGTTTGGAAGTATTCCCTCCTCCTCTATTTTTCAGAATAGTGTGAGTAGGATTGGTATTAGCTCTTCTTCAAATGTTTGGTAGAAGTCAGCAGTGAAGCCATCGGATCCCAGGCTTTTCTTTACTGGGAGACTTTTTATTACAGCTTCTTCTCATTACGTGTTATTAGTGTTTCAGATTTTTTATTTCTTTGTGGTTCAATCTTGAGGTTGTATGTGTCTAGGAATTTATCCATTTCCTCTAGATTTTCTCTTCTACTGGCATATAGCTGCTCATAGTAGCTGCTAATGATCCTTTGAATTTCTGCAGTATCAGTTGTGATGCCTCCTTTTTCATCTCTGATTTTATAAGAGTCTTCTTTCTTTTTTCTTAGTTAAGCTAAAGGTTTGTCAATTTTGTTTATCTTTTCAAACAAACTTAGTTTCATTGATCTTTTGTATTTTTTTATTTCAAATTTATTTCTGTTCCGATCTTTATTATTTCTTCTACTAATTTTGGGTTTGGTTTGCTCTTGCTTTTTTAGTTCTTTAAGATACATTGTTAGGTTATGTATTTGAAGTTTTTCTTCTTTTTTTGATATAGGCACTGATAGCTATAAATTTCCCCCTTAGTACTGCTTTTGCTGTATCCTGTAGGTTTTGGTATGTTGTGTTTCTATTATCATTTGTTCAAGAAATGTTTCAGTTTTTTTCATAATTTCTTTATTGACCCACTTGACATTCAGTAGCATATAAAACAGTCTAATCTTGAAGGGAGGAGGTTAATTCATTATAAATACTTTAAAATCTTAATCATTTTATATTCCATTTTCTTCAGTGTAAAACTATTGTAATAACCCATGGTACATCCAAATTTAACCTTGTTAATATTGTAGAAGAGGTTGTAGCCTTGAATTTAAAGTGTTTGTGAGAATTAGAGTGTGTTGCATATTTAACAAATATTGATTGAGCCCCAATTTATGTCAGGCCCAAAGGCAGGTGCTGGGGATTCAAAGGTAAATCAGACATAGTATCTGCCTTTAAGAAACTCGGTTCACTGGAGATCTTGATGTGGAAACAGATACTTAATGGCCAGTACAGAGATGAGGAAAGCCCAGAGCAGGGGTATGTAGCCCCAAGACTGGGAATTTAGAGAGACTCCCAGAAGAAATGATCTGAACAGAATCAGGAAAGACTCCCAGAAGAAGTGATCTGAACAGAATCAGGAAAGAAGAGAGTGATTGGAAGGGCTCAGGATTTGTGTTTATTTGGGCATTAAGATGCAGCTTGTCTCCTGTTGTTGCATTTCTTGTTTCATTGTATTTTTCCAATAAAAATATTTTTAGAATCCTCACATGCCACTTTGGACAGTGATTTGGCTGCGTGTGCCTGAAACAGAGCCTGGCACATAACAGATGCCTAATAAATGTTTGTCAGATGATGGATGGATGGATGGATGGATGGATGGATGGATGGATGGATGAATGGATGGACAGATGGATGGATTGATGGATGGATGGATGAATGGATGGACAAGCTGTGCTCACACTGAATTCCCTCCCAAGGTGACTGTGGACTTGCAGCCTGTGTGGCCACCTGTGAGCAGGTATGGATTCAGAATTGAGGACACAGGCCACATGTACATGATCCTGACTCCCTCAGACATCCAGATCCAGTGGCTCCACAGCTCAGGACTCATGATCGTGGAGGCCAGCAAAACCAGCAAGGCCCAGGGCCATGGCCTGTGCGGTGAGGTGGAACCCAGCTTCGGGGGAGGGGATGCTTCCCAGGTCCACCTCTGCCCCCAGACATAATTCCTCCTGGAGCAGGAAAGGCTGGGACAGAATACCAGGCCAGAGGTTGGAGCAGCAGAACTGCCAGGGCAGGGAGGCCTAACGTCTTGTGTCCTGGAGCCAAAGCTGCCAGTAGGGAGATAGTAGAGGGCTCTGGACTCAGCCAGTTGTCACTTCAGCCAGGATTGTCTGTCACCTTTCCTGACAGCCTTCTAATGTCCGATAATCCTTTCCATCTTCACGAGCCTGGGCATTTCACAAAGCACTTCCACACTCTATCTCACTTATTCCTGGTCATCCACACAACAGCACTGAGAGATGGCCATTAGTATCCCCACTGAACTAAAGAAGAAAGGGGGCTCAGAGAGATTAAGGGGCTTACCCAAGGGCACACAGCAGAGCTGTCACAATACACAGAACTAATGCTCTTCAGACCATAGCGTAATTGCAGAGCATGCCCTAAGGGATTGAATGTATTCTCATAAGGAAAAGAGATACAGGACAAGCCTGGATGTGGGCCGCTGCTTATTGCCGGGGAATAAGCACATGGACACTCATGGGGCACTCCATGACAGACTACCATGATTGTGACGATGGGTGAGATAAAAACACTTATAACACACACACACACACACACACACGTACACCCTCCATCCTCCACCTGCACCCCTGGTGATCATTCACACATTCACATTCATGCCCCTCTGCCTCCAAATGCCCTCTACACATGCACTAACACATGCAGTTCAGCTCCATGCTCATTCTTTCCTTTGTGCAATACATATTTCCCATGTACCAGTCCCTGGGGACAAAACAGTGAACAAAACAGACAAAATCCCTGTTTTATGGTGCTTCTGTTCTTAAACACTTCTTACACACATGCCACCGTCCCCAGCACCACCAACACCATCACCATCACTACCACCATCTTTTCCTCATCATTTCTTCCTTCTCCTCTGTTCATTCCCAGCAAAGAGCACTGTGGTCAGCAGTAGCCTGGTGAGCCAACCCCTCCCTAGGATACCTTTGTGACACCCCTCACTGACTTAAAGCCAAAACTCAAAGTGTGACCTTGGGAACCATTAATAATATATTAATAAGAGTTTGCCTTTAATCATGCTTTATATTCACAGAATCGTGGTTAGAGGTGTTAGAACAGAAGTTGGATCATTTACATCTCCATTTTATTTGAATGAACATTTGATAGCTGGGCACCCTGCTAGACAAACTTAGGGGAGTGCTGAGATAAGTGAGAATCTAAAAGAAAATGAGTCTTTGCACTTAGAGAGCTACAATCTTTTGTGAAAGGCTGACCTGCAAGCCAGTGACTGTCACACAGATTTTGGAATGTCATGGATGGTGCATCTGAGGCGTCCTTGAAGGAAGGACATCTGAGAAAGTATTTCAGGCAGAGGGAGCAGCTTGAGCAAAGTTGTGGGCAGGAAAGTGTGTGTCTGGAGCATATAGATGGTATGTGGGGGATGGAACCAGAAGTTTAGGTCACATTAAAAGCTAGGACAGATAAACTTCACCCTTGCCCCCATCTCAGTGCCTTAACACAACAGAAGCTTATTTCCTGCATACATAAGTTCCCAAATGGATAGCAATGATTCAGAGACCCAGAGTCCTTCCATCTTCTGGTTCTGCCATATCAACATGAGTTTCCAAATTCACAGGAGAGGAGACAGGTGGGAAGGTTTTATGGACTAGGCCTGGAGGTGCTACTCATCACCTTCACTCACATGCCATTGGTTGGGACTCAATCAGATGATCTCACCGAGCTGCAAGGGCATCTGGGAAAAATATGCGGACTGCCCAGGAAAAAGAAGGAACAGTTGTTATAATTAGCTAGCAATCATTGGTAAAGCAGATTTTGGGGGCGTAGCTTTTTATTTTGGTGTAATATAGCAAAACTTATAAAAATTTAGAACTTGCAAAGACAGTATAAGGTAGTGTACACCTTTTAGCCAGATTTACCAGTGGTTCACATTTTGCCCCATTTGCTTCTCTCCTTCTGTCTCTCTCTCTCTCTCTCTCTCTGTGTGTGTGTGTGTGTGTGTGTGTGTGTGGGTATACATTTTTATATGCACATGCAATACATATATATATATATATATATATATATATGCATTTTTCAGAACCATTAGAAAATAACTTCAAGACATTGTATCCTTTTACCCCTAAATGCATGTGTATTTCCTAAGTACAAAGACATTTTCTTTTGTAGCAGGTTTCCTAGCTTCCCTTCACCTAATTTCCCTCATCTATAAAATGGGGATAATGGTATTATTGACCTCAAAGAACTGTGAGGAATACAAAAAGTGAGAGCTGACGACATGGGAGTGGTAGTGATGATCGTGGCTGTTGGGATTGTTCGGCCCCTTTCAGGTATCTGTGATGGAGATGCAGCCAATGACCTTACCCTGAAGGATGGCTCGGTGGTGGGTGGAGCTGAGGACCCTGCTCCCTTTCTGGACAGCTGGCAGGTGCCCAGCTCCCTGACCTCAGTGGGCCAGACCCGCTTCCGCCCAGACAGCTGTGCCACAACTGACTGCTCGCCCTGCCTTCGCATGGTGTCCAACCGCACCTTCAGTGCCTGCCACCGCTTTGTATGTGCCAACTGGGTCCAGCACTGGAGACACCTCCTGGGCTGGCTGGGGATGGCAGCACCTACCTGCAGAGGCTCATTGTTCCTTCTGGGCAGGGAGGGGAGGAGCTGGGCACTGGAGTATGTGACATCCGAGTAACCAGCACTGCCTGATGCATATGTCCAGGTGCCTCCGGAGTCATTCTGTGAGCTGTGGATCCGGGACACCAAGTACGTGCAGCAGCCCTGCGTGGCCCTGACTGTGTATGTGGCCATGTGCCACAAATTTCATGTGTGCATCGAGTGGCGGCGCTCTGACTACTGCCGTGAGTTTGCGGGGCAGGAGGACTCTCCATTGTGACTATTGTTCCCATCCCCTGTTAAAGTGGGAAAAGGCTCCCGGACCCAAGTTCATGTATGCTTTCCCAGCTTTAATCATCCATGGATTTCTGTACATTAGTAAATTTATAAATATTTTATATGCTTAATTTATATTAAATTTTATACTATGTAAAAGTACATTTTATATTAATGAACACATATTTATTATGATTCATATGAATATATTAACACAGAGTAATTGTATTGTTATTTTAGTATTTGCTTTCTTTGAGTCTCTTCTCTGTAAGTGGAGACTGTAGCCATTGCCCCCACCCAGGGTGGTTTTGAGGATGTAGGGGAATGTGTGCCGAGTGCTCACATAGACCTGCCCCACGGACACCGTCCAGCACACCTTCATTCCCTCTGCTTCTTTTTTGCTCACCTTTCTCTTCTTCCAGAGTTTCCCCTCCTTCCTGCAGGAAGGAAATGAGATCTGCCTCCTCCTCCCCCAATTAGGTTTGATTGATGGGGTCGACAGGGGTGGCCTGGGCTAGAATAGCTTGATTTATAAATGTGAACCTGTCCAGAAAGGCTGGGATTGGCTCACAGAAAGGCCACACCCACAATATGACAGGTAAAAGAGGAAAAGACAAAAGTCCTCTTGGGTCGTGTTCTTCAAACTGTGGATCCCGACTCAGCGGGTATGAAATCAATTTAGGGGGTCAGCACCAGCATTTAAAAAAATACAATAGAATAGAAAATACCAGTGTGTATTGCTCATAGAAAGTTTAGGTATTATTTTGTAAAAGAGATTTTTTATTTTATATAGAAGCAATTTTCAATCCTAAATACCCTTTGAAATCACTCAGACAACTTGAAAATGCATGGGCCCCACAATCAGAGATTCAATTGGCCTGGGGTGGGGTCCTCACAATGATACCTCAAAAACTCCCAAGGGATTCTTTTGTAGTCGAGTTTGAGGACCACTGTTCTACATGCTTGTATTAGGCCACAATGTAAAATCTACTTTTTACAATCAAGAAAGTTTGAAAACACTGATCTAGAGCAAGGGGTTGGCAAACCTTTTCTGTAAAGAGCCAGAAAGTAAGTATTTGATGCCTTGTGTGCCATATGGTCTCAGTCATAAGTGGTCAACTCTACCTTTTTAGTACAAAAACAGCCTGAGACAGAATATAAATGAACAGGCATGGCTGTGTTCCAATAAAACTTTATTTGTGAAAACAGACAGTGGGCTGGATTTGGGCTGTGGGCTGTACTTTGCTGAGTCCTGATCTAAGGAAGGAGGTGATGTCACCAAGCCCTTTAACTTATGCACTCTCTGCTGAGGTGCTGATGACACTCTGAGCCCTCTCCTCATCCCCTCCTGTTCTTTCGGCCCTCAATGGGGAGCCCTGCCTGGGGTCTGAGGTAGGCCTGGTGCCCACTGTGCCCCTGCAGCCTTCCTGTGCTCCAGTGACTCCACATACCAGGCATGTGTGACGGCCTGTGAGCCACCCAAGACATGCCAGGATGGGATACTAGGGCCTCTGGACCCAGAGCACTGCCAGGTGCTGGGTGAGGGCTGCGTCTGCTCCGAGGGCACCATCTTACACCGGCGCCACTCTGCACTCTGCATCCCGGAGGCCAAGTGCGGTAGGTTCCTCCCCTCCCTGAGTGGGGGGGCCTCCAAAGCCAGCCTCAGCCTCTCCTCCTGCTGTCCACAGCTGAGGCCCATCTGCATCCTTTCAGGTCTGCTTAGGGGTGGCCAGTGTCCCAGGGAGAGTCTAGCCTGGGAAGGTCTGGGCTCACCTTCCTCAGTCCCTCGCACCCTGCCATTCCCCTCTGCAGCCTGCACTGACAGCATGGGGGTGCCGAGGGCCCTGGGGGAGACCTGGAACAGCTCCCTCAGTGGCTGCTGCCAGCACCAGTGCCAAGCCCCAGACACCATCGTCCCGGTGGATCTGGGCTGCCCCAGTCCCCGCCCTGAGAGCTGCCCACGATTTGGGGAGGTGGCCTTGCTCCTACCCACCAAGGACCCCTGCTGCCTGGGAACTGTCTGTGGTGAGTGTCCACCTTCACTTCCTCGGACCTCAACTGTAAAATAGTTAGAAGGCTCCAGCCCCGCACACCAACCCTGATGGATAGGGCAAGGCCTAGGAAAAGCAAAGTGCCTTGTAGGGGGTGAGCTTGGAGGAGGGGAGGACCCTCCCTGGGGGCAGGGGCAGGGGCTCGGGAGTTAGTGCAGGGAGTGCTGTGGAGCCAGGCAGCCCGGCCACTCTTCCTCCCCCACCTGTAGCCTTGTGGCTTCGGGCAAATTATTTCACATCCTCTGTGCCTTCATTCATTCTCCTGGGACATGAGCTGACAATCGGGCCCATCTTTGGGGTTGCTGTGAGATGGGGTGCGTGTCAATGGATGTTAGCTCTTGCTGATCTTCTGTCCCAGCCCTGAACCCTCATGTGAACCTCAAAGGCCTCATCTAGGAGTGTGGGTCCCGGGGGATGGGGGGAGGAGTGGGGCCAGGCGTCCAGGGGTTGCGCAGCTGTCCAGTGTTCTCCACTGGAGAGCAGTGGGGACATCCGGCCCCGAGCTGACAGGCCCTGTGGTCCCCGGGGCCAGTGTGTAACCAGACTCTGTGTGAGGGCCTCGCCCCCACATGCCGCCCAGGCCACCGCCTCCTCACCCACTTCCAGGAGGACTCCTGCTGCCCCAGCTACAGCTGTGGTGAGAGGCCGGGGGCGGGGAGGGTGGGGGACAGACTGAGGGCAGTGGGGGGAGGACAGATCTGGGGGCAGGGGCCCAGGGGTGGCCAGGCAGGTTCCTCTCCCAGCACCTAAACTCAGCCTTTTCCCCAGAGTGTGACCCAGATCTCTGTGAGGCAGAGCTGGTCCCCAGCTGCCGGCAGGACCAGATCCTGATCACGGGCCGCCTGCGGGACTCCTGCTGCACCTCCTACTTCTGCGGTGGGTCGCCGCCACCAGACACCAGCGCACACAGCCTGATCACAGTCCGCCGGCCTCACCCCTGTGTCCTTGGGCAGCTGGGAGGAAAGGCTGGGGGTCTTCAGATGGGGTGGGCAAAGGGAGAAGGATGAGCTGACTGTCCAGGAAACAGTGTGGGAGGAAGAGGACACCGACCCCGTGTTCCCCCTAGATTACTGAGCACAAGGAAACTGGTGCTTGTTCGGTGTAAGCCTTTGGGTGGACATGAGGGAGAACTTCCAGATTCTGATTCCAGAATGGGTCACATGAGACCATGCGATGCTGCCATTAGTTAGCTCCTGCCACACCTGGGTTATTGAGGCGGCCCCACCCCCAGCAACGTGCTGTGTGCCAAGCCCCTATGAGGGGACTGCTGTGACAGCATTGGCCCTCTTCCCCCTCAGCCTGTGGCGATTGTCCAGACCCGATCCCCGAATGTCAAGAAGGGGAGGCGCTCACCGTGCACAGGAACACCACAGAGCTCTGCTGCCCTCTGTACCAGTGTGGTGAGTCCTGGCTGGGCACATGGTGGGCTGCGGCAGGAAGGGGCCCTTCACAGAGTTCCCACCCCAGGACCAGTGGGGGTTGACAGGGAGCAACAGAGCGCTCCCAGGTGGTGAGCTCTGGAGGGGCCGAGCAGCAGAATCCAGGACAGAGTGCAGGCCCACCTGAAGAAGCTGGGTCCGGCTGTCAGTCTGGAGGGTGGGAGGTCCAGCCCTGTCCCCTCCATGGAGGCCCCCAAGGGCCAGACAGAGGCTAGGGTTGAAGGACAAATACTTGGGTCCCTCCATCTTCCACAGTGCTGATAAGAAGTCCTCATTCCCTGACCAACCCAAAGCTCCCCTTCAGGGTCACTTTTGCCACTGTGTCGCCATAGTGCCCGCTCCTGGAGGCTGTATCACAGAAGGCCCTCTGTTGCAAAGCCTCTGAAGCGCTTTGATTTTGTAATTATAAATAAAAGTATGTTTTTTCCAATATTTTTATAGGGCCTGGTACCTGTATGTATGATACTATACATACATGTAGACATGTATAGTATGTGCATATCACGTACTGTGTTCATAGTACCTTGATATAGAATGTACTATGTTCATAGTACCTTGATATAGAATGTACTATGTACATAGTACCTCAGTAGTAACTGTTAAGCATAGTGCAGCCAGCATTATGGACTGTAAGCAAACCTAATGGATGAAAATGAACAAAATGGTTTGATTTAAATATTATTCAATCTACAAAAATTGCTTTGCACACTGATAATAGGAGAAGCATGAGGTTTTTTTCTTACACAGAGCAGAGTAGGAGAGGGGCCTCCACTAGGACACCCAACGGCTGCGCTGATTGGTTCAATGTCAAGAGCCATCTCCGAAACAATGTAGGCTCCCATCCCATGAGAGTTGCCCAGATGACCTGGCCGCACCTGACCAGGAGCTGGTTGGCCCACTTGCCACAGTATTTGCAAGACTCATGTGAGGAGAGTTTCACTATCCTTTCTCCTTCTCTTCTGTCTTTCTCTTTCTATCATCACCCCTCGCCCTCAGCCCTCCTGTATTCACATTTCTTTCCATGTTTCTCGGGAGGCAGCCTAGTCCTGTGGATGGAGTATGGGCATAGTCAGTTGGTTTCTGAGCCTCAGTTGGGCTGTCTACCAGCTGTGCAGCCCAGGACAAGTTCCTCACTCTCTGAGCCAAGGTTGCTCATTTGTAAAATGGCGATGCTAATATCTGCCTTGAGGGGCTGTTGTGGAAATTAGAGATAATTTTTGTGAAGGACCTAATGGTCCTTGGCATGCAGTAGGTGCTCCAAAACAGAGGCTGTTGATATTATCACTTTCTCCCAGGCTTCGTCATACTTTTGCTATTACAAAAGCACTGTATATGCATTGTAGAAAGTACAAATTCCAAGTAAATGCAAGAAAATGAAAATACCACCTTCCTACCTGCGAGATAATTCCACTGCCAATGCTTTAGTGGTTACATATCCTTCCAGATTCTCTCTATGGCTTTATATAGATGTGTGTGGTTTACCAAAATCAGCTCATCCTGGACATACTCTTTTTTTAAAAAAACTGGCTGTTTTCAGTGAACAATCACTTTCCATGTTAATACATTTTCAACTCATCTCATGCCCAGTCAGTTTCTTCCTGTTTGTCCAATCCAGGATCCAGTCCTGGACCATGCATTATAATGACGTGCCTCACATCTCTCTTATCCTAGCACAGATCCCTTTTCCTGTATGACTTCCCACTGTAGAGTCCGGGCCATGACCCTGCAGAGAGTCCCCACTTCTGGACTTCGCCAGTTGCTTTCTTTTGGAGCTGCTTACCTTGTTCCCCGGGCCTCTGTGCTTCCTAAAACTGAAATTTCCATTTAAGGCTTGATGGGTTCAAGTTAAAAATTTGGGGCTAGACAGTACGTGCATGAGCTTCATAGCGCATCACATCGGGTGCCACACATTATCTGGCTGAGTCACAAGAATTGATGTTAACGTTGGCCCAGATTAGGGTGATGACCATAATCCTAAAATCTCTCTATCTTACATTTTTCCTCTTCCAACCAGAAAATAACCTATTACTTTGACACCATAAAAATGCCCTCCCTCATAATTTTTTGGAACACCATTTGATAATCCTTGCTTGTGCCAATAACTTTATTAATAAATCAAGTAACTCTTAGAGTTTTCAGATCCTCACCTTCAGTGCTGACCCTTGCCCCTCCCCTACCCACCAAAATGTTGCACCCAGGGAGTTCCCTCACCCCTTGCCTTGTTCTCTCAGCAAATTAGAATGGCTGAGGAATCCTGAACTGAGAAAAGTCAGCCTAAAGACTAGGAAGAAAGGAAGTGTGGGCCCTGCAGGGTAGTGTCAGCTGAAGCAGGGCAGGCTCAGGTGGGCCCCAAGTAAAGTTTCCACAGGGTGGGAAAGGTTGTGTTAGACAGAGCGGGATGTTCCCCATCAGCAGACCTTACCCTAGTGGCCGGCTGTCCTCAGACCACCTCTTGCAGGGTGACTCCGGACTGGGGAGGCCCAATTTAATGAGCTTGAGGTTCTGACCCTGTCATGTCACCAGTGCCTCACAGGCACAGCACCAGGACCTGAAGTAGCCCCCTGGGGAGACTTCAGGTGCCCAGACTCTTCCCTGGGGCTCCGAGGACAGTGGGGGTCACTAAGGAGGAGCTGGGGGTAGCCTCTCCTTAGCCAGTGTTGCACTTCTGAGGATTCACACCCCCAGGTGCCTGTGACTGATGTGTCACCTGCCTCTCCTTCCCCACAGTGTGTGAGAGCTTCCGCTGTCCCCAAGTGCAGTGTGGCCTGGGCACTGCCCTGGTGGAAGTGTGGAGCCCCGACCGCTGCTGCCCCTACAAATCCTGTGGTGAGTCCGTGGTCAGGACAGCCTCCCCACTGGGAGATCCAGTGGCCCTGCTGAGGCGGGGTTGGGGGAGCCCGGCCCACCACTGTCCACTCCTCTCAGATCTGTCCCCTGCAGGGTCTCTAGAGGAAGCCACCAGAATCACCTTCCTTCTGCATCCGCACTCCGAGTGCTGAGCGTTCCTACAGCCTTTTCTCTCTCGGATAAAATAAGGAAAAAGCCAGTTTCCCATTCCAAAGAGGGTTTCCATCTTAAAAAGTCCTTACTGCAGCTGGGCGTGGTGGCTCACACGTGTAATCCCAGCACTTTGAGAAGCCAAGGTGGGTGGATCATGAGGTCAGGAGTTCAAGACCAGCCTGGCCAAGATGGTGAAACCCCATCTCTACTGAAAATACAAAAAAATCAGCTGGGCACGGTGGCAGGTGCCTGTAAGGAGGTGGAGGTTGCAGTGAGCCAAGATAGTGCCACTGCACTCCAGCCTGGGCGACAGAGTGAGACTCCATCTCAAAGAAAAATAAAATAAAATAAATAAAAAGAATAGGCTCTGGACCAGGTGGAGGGATTAATCCAGGTGACAAAAGGAAACCTGTGATTGGCCCATCTGCCTATTTATCTTCGCTCCACACCCCGTGGAGAGCTTGGTGTTCAGAACCCATCACTGCCCACCTGCCTAACCAGCGGAGCTGCAGGCCTCCTCCTGCCCCCAGGGATGGAGGCAGGCTGAGATTTGGGCTTCTTCCTCTCCTCTCCCAGGCCTGGCCTGGAGCTGGGTCTTCAGAAGACAGGTTGTGCCAGCAGTGAGAGGTCCAGGGTACCCAGGGGATTTCTACCTGGACATCCCTGATAAAGTGGGGCCTGGCCCCTTGTGTTTTTCAGAATGTGACTGTGACACAATCCCGGTGCCCCGGTGCCATCTGGTAAGGAGACCCTCCTCCCCCAACACTCCCTGGTCTGCTCCCCTTTCCTTTCCTCTCTATCTCCTCCTCTAGAGAACCTGCTCCTTTAACCTAGTGCGGGGAACCCAGGGTTGCAAGTCAGCATTCTTGTCCCAAGCTCTGCCACTGGCTTTCTAGGTATGGTGCCCTCCTTTATAAAGTGGACATAATCATGCTTTAGTGTTGTAGTAAGGATTAAGTACAATGAAGATGAAAATTATCATGAAGATGATAGTGATGACGCTGATGGTGGTGATGATGGTGGGGACAGTGAGGAGGATGGTGGGGTGACGATGGTGTTAGTGCAGTGACGACGGTGATAATGCAATGATGATGGTGGTGGTGGGGTTGGTGAGGATGGTGGTGGTGGTGACGATGGTGATAATGCAATGGCAATGGTGGTGGTGATGGTGAAGATGATGGTGGTGGTGGTGGTGATAATGCAATGGTGATGGTGGTGGTGGGGACAGTGAGGATGGTGGTGGTGGTGATGATGGTGATAATGCAGTGGTGGTGGTGATGGGGATGGTGAGGATGAGGGTGGTGGCAGTGATGGTGATAATGCAATGAAGATGGTGGTGGTGGGGATGGTGAGGATCATGGTGGTTGTGGTAGTGGTGGTGGTGCTGATAATGCAATGGTGATGGTGGTGGTGGGGATGGTGAGGATGATGGTGGTGGTGACAGTGATAATGCAATGACGATGGTGGTGGTGATGGTGAGGATGGTGGTGGTGGTGATGGTGATAATGCAATGGTGATCGTGGTGGTGGGGACGGTGAGGGTGATGGTGATGGTGATAATGCAATGAC
>NW_026652286.1:29911583-30035073 GCF_009828535.3 Hylobates moloch | reverse complement strand
GCAAACAAGGAAGCTAAGGTTAAGGTCATGAAGCTAGTATATCATGGAGCCAGGGCTGACACCCAGGAAATCTGTCTCCAGAGATCATGCCCTTAGCCACCAGGCTGCATGGCCACTGAGGGAAGTGAAAATACTTTAAGAAATGTGAAGTCATGTTTACAGTCCTTTTCTGAATTATATGTAACCCTCCCCACCCCAGCACACATTTCCTCTCACTCTGTCCCCCATTTCCTCCCTCCTTAAAATTGCTGAAGAAAGGTGAGAAGTAGTGTGAGCCACCCGGGGCTCTGTCCCTCACTGAGAAAGGGGAGGATGCTGGACAGTGCTCCTCATTGGGGAGGCCTGGTAGCCACACTTGGTCTGAGCTTCCAGGCTGCTGAGGGGCCCCAGGCCTGCCAGCCCCCTCCTGCCCACCGCTGGGAGGGACGGACATAGAGAGGGGCTCAGGTGGCAGACTGCTCCTGAGGGCCAGGCTGGCCCCCACCCCAGGGTGCTGACTGCCTCTGCCCCACCCAGTGGGAGAAATCCCAGCTGGACGAGGAGTTCATGCACAGCGTGGAGAATGTGTGTGGCTGCGCCAAGTACGAGTGTGGTGAGTGGGGGAAGCCTTGGGGCAGAGCCAGGCAGGGAGGGCGTGGGTGCCTGGGCTCTGGATGACCGTTGCCGCCCTGCATGCCCATCCAGTGAAGGCCCCGGTGTGTCTGAGCCGAGAGCTGGGCGTGATGCAGCCCGGCCAGACGGTGGTGGAGCTCTCGGCAGATGGCGTGTGCCACACCTCCCGCTGCACCGCTGTGCTCGACCCTCTCACCAGCTTCTACCAGATCAACACCACCTCCGTGCTGTGTGACATCCACTGCGAGGCGGTAGGGTGCAGCCCAGGGCAGGGTGGGTGGGGTCAGGAGGGCTTGCCTGGCAGACCCTGGGTGCTCCAGGAACCAGAGGGGCCCTTGAAGCTGCCCTAAACCCCCAAGACAAGTCAGAGGGGCCCTCAGAAACCTCTGTAGAAAGTGCCAAGAAAGGGACTGGGTTGGGAGAGGCCAGGAGGGGAACAGTAAGGGACGGATTTAGTGCCTGGCAAGAGTGGGTGCTGACAGAGACAGCACACACTTATTAGGTGCCTACGGAATGCCTGGCACATTCCCTGTCCCTTTGGTTTGCGTGCTTGTGTTGCTACTATTTGGTGAGCACTGCTTCATGCCTAGTACTTAGGATGGTGACTGGCTTCTAGTAAGGACTAAATAAATATTAGTTGGATAAAGGGGGTTAGAATTATTCCCATTTTTCAGAGGAGAAAACTGAGGCTTAGGGAGACTCTGTCATTTGTCAAAAGTCCTACAGGAACTAAGACTCAAATGGAGGTCTGTCTGGAATAAAAACTGGCATCCTTACTTAGCAGAAATGGCTTGGAAAGGGTGGAGATGCTCTTTGCTGTAAGGGAGGCTCAGGGTAGATACAGGGATGACTAGCTGCCTGCGACAGAAGGAGGCTGGGAGCTCCTCTTCCCGAGCACTTACAGAGGGCCCTTCCAGGCTCTGGGGTCCCTCACAGATAAGCAGGCTGTGGGAGAGCCAGGGTGGAGGTGGGCATCTGGCTGAGGCCCTCCCCGCCCTGGCCTGTAGAACCAGGAGTACGAGCACCCGCGGGACCTCGCTGCCTGCTGCGGCTCCTGCAGGAATGTGTCCTGTCTCTTCACCTTCCCCAATGGCACCACCTCCCTGTTCTTGGTAAGCAGCCCCCTCGCTGCCCACTTAGGAGGGTGTCCCAGTAGGGGACACCAGGACTAGGGCCTTCTGTGGCTCGCAGGCCAGGGCTAGGTACAAATAGGCTCCCAGACCCTATGGGTTTGCTCAGGCTGTCCATCTGGCCACAGCTCCCATCACCCACTTCTGTGTCCTCCAGCCCGGGGCATCCTGGATCTCAGATTGCGCCCGCCACCACTGCAGCAGCACTCCCCTGGGTGCCGTGCTCGTCCGCTCTCCCATCAGCTGCCCACCGCTCAATGAGACTGAGTGTGCCAAGGTCAGTGCCTCCTTCTCCACTGAGGCTGTAGGCCAGGGGCATCAGCTGTCTCACTGGTGGTGAGGTGGGGGTCCTGCGTGCAGGAATGTGGGAAGAAGGGCTCCCTGGAGCCTGTGCCTGCACTGCCACCCCAAATCCACATCTCTCTCTGCATTTCTTTTTGCCCTGACCACATGACACCCTGCCTGTTCACACATCACATGACCACATGCAGATATGCACAAACACACACTGTTACATGTTCTAGGCACATTCAGCCGGACACCAACACAGGCCACCAGCCACTCACACACCACACACTCCAGGGACATTCACATCAGCATGCCAATGCACACACCACATGTCATCACACCTCAAGGCACTCACATAAGCGCACTCTGGCACACACACGCCACGCAGATGCAGTTCAGTCCTGTAATGGCTGGCGGGTGTCCAGCACTAGCATGGACAACTGTCAGTATGGGCGCACCTCAGAGAAAAGGATTTCCTGGAAGGCTTGGGGTTATTGTTGAATTATTAAAGTCTCTGAGATTAATAGTGGACATTTGAAGATTTCCGACTCTTCCCTAGAAAACAAATATACACACACACTCAATGACACTCACACACACACCCACACATGCAAAATCACACATGTACACACAGATGCTCATGTATGTGCTCACGAAATCCCACACACATACTGAGACCCACCCCCCAACACACACACTTATGTACAAAGAACTGTCCCATCCATTGTTTTACCCGTTTCATTATAGAGGAGGAGGGCTTTAAGGGATACTTGCTCCCATTTTAGAGATGGGAAAATTAAGCCTAGAGGAAAAGGATGATTTGTCCAGGGCTGAGGTAGAGAGCCCAGGCCACTGACCCAAGTGGGTGACCCCTGTGTCCCTCCCCTCCCTTATCCTCTGTGCTGGGAAGCACTGGCGGTGGGGTAGGCAATAGAAGGCGTGAGGGGAGCTGCCCCAGGAAAGACGGGAGGCCCTGCACCATCTTGACCCAGGCTCCCGCCCCAAGGGGACCACGTGCAGCCTTAGTGCCAGCTTAGCCCCTGTGGCTCTCCCATGGCCTGGCAAGGGGCCTATGCTCCTGCCCCGGGGCATCACGGGGAGAGAAGAGTCAAGACTCCTGTATTCTGCCTGTTTCTGGGATCTTGGCTCCCAGCCTGGACAGGGGTCTCCACACCTACCTACCTCCCCCGACTTCCTCTCTCTAGGTTGGGGGCTCCGTGGTACCTTCCTTGGAAGGATGCTGCAGGACCTGTGAGTGAGCATGGTGGGGGCCCAGGGGTGGGGGGCTCTGATGGAGGCACAGGGTGTCATGTCAGGGGACAGAGGACCAGGTTCCTGGCCTGGCACCTAAAATGATAGCTCTCCTGGGCTGAGTAGATGAAGGGATAACACCCACACCACAGGGCTCATGGCACTGGTGCAAATATGCAGATGGCTGGAGGCCATGTTTGTGTCCTTGTTCCCATACAAAACCTCTGCTTCTTGTCACAGCCAGAGGACATTGGGGCATAGCATTCAGGAGGTCAGTAGCTCACCAGTTACTTTGCCTCTTCCTGCCCCTGCCAAGGCCCCCAGACCAGATGCTCCCACATAAATTCTCCCATGGTCAGACGCCCTGGTCTTGGAGGAGCCTCCTGGGTGGGATTCAGGCCTCCAGGGTCCCTGACAGTCTGAGTGCGAGCTCTGTGCACCTGTCCTGATACCTGGCTCCTGGGGCCCTGGCCATCCAGAACTGTAGCCCCCAACCGTGTGTACATGCACATCCCAGTCAGCCTCTGCTTTACACCACCTTCAATCCCCCACCCACATCTTTCCCCTGTGCCTGCCCTCCTCCTAGGAGACCCCATCTCCAGAAGGCAGTAGAACTTGGGGCCCTGTTATGTGCACTTCACATACTCCAAGAAAGCCAGGCTTGGGGCCTCATTGGCTGATCCCTGACCCACAAACTCATGTTCCCTGAATGTCCCGTGTGCCCCTGTGTGACCTGCACCCCATATCCCTCTCCCCAGGTTCCCCGGGGACCCTGTTTCCCGTGGTCCCCGTTAGTCCCGCCTCTCCTCCACGGGTTAGTGTCCACTGTCGCCCAGGTACTCCTCTCGGAAGCCCACTGCACTGGAGGCAGGCAGCTGCATTGCTATGTCCAGCAATGTCCCTTCTGCTAGGTGGCCCGATCTCTGGGGGCAAGGGAGGGGGAGGGCCCCTGCTCCCCACCGCTGGCACAGGCCATTGGGCCTGCAGTGCATGCTGGGTAGTGAGCTGTATCCCTGGGGTTGCATGGGAAAGCTTCAGCAGGGCCCACTCACCTGGCACCCAAAAACGCCCCGGACTGCCACTGCTTTGCTTTTGCTGGTCACTCAGCCAGTCTTAGTCCAGGACCCAGAAGGCCATGTCAGGACAGCCCTTAGTTCTCCTGCCTCCTGGAGCAGAGAGGGAAGACAAAGTGGATTTAGCTATGGCCAGAAGCCATCTAGCTGATGTAGTAGGAAACCTCTGTGGTGAGGCTCAGAGACCAGAAGAAAAGATTCCATTCCATTTCTAAAGGGATTCCTGGGATTACAGAGTGAGTGCATGTACCTGGCAAATATTTGTGGAGCTCCAACTATGTGCCAGACACTGTTCTAGGCACTACAGAGCCTTGTGGAGCTGACATCTAGTGGGAGAGACAGAATAACAAGTATAAAAATATATACCAGGATGGAAGCATTGAGTTTTGTAGGGCCTGACTTATGCAATGTGGGGGGCTTCAATAAGAAGAAGAATACAAAATGTACAAATCCACATTAAGGTGTGAAAGGAAATATTTATTTAAAATGCAAAAAGAACTTACAACAAATTCTGGAAGGGGCCTGTGCGAAAGAAGGCCATAAAGCTTATGATTCAACATCGTAATTACCGATGTGTCTCTGACAAGACAGTGATTGTCCCCTCGACAAATATAAGCAAGGGAGGGGTCAGGGAGGGAGGACTGAGTAGAGGCAGCGAGTTGCAACTTCAAGAAGGGGAATCAGGTAAAGCCTGGGAGAGGAGAGATTGCAGCCAATTGCTAAAGTAGGTGAGGGTGTAAATGAGCCACAAGACTGGTTGTCTGTGAGAGGCATGGTCCAGGCAGAGGAAACCCACACTGGTTAGTTTCCATCCCTGTAACAGCTCTGTGAGATGGGTGAATCTCTGGTCCAGTTTGATAGCTATGGAAACCAAACAAAGCATCCCATTAGAATGAAGCATCCCACTAGAGATTGGGGTTTCTATTCATTCAGGAAATTGCAGAATCTTAATGCTTGAAGCCCTCTCAGGATGGGAAAACTGAAGCTCAGAGAGGGGTAAGGGTAAAGTGGCCAACACAGCTTAGAAATAGGCATTAGGGCTGGGGTGGGGAGGCAGCCTCACTCTGTCCCCAGATGCTTCTCTGCCCTAGCACAGAGTCCTCAAGGGGGCCCTGCTGGTCTTCCCTCCTCACTTGCTCACACTGCTCTGTTTCTGCCTTCCTGACTCCGCCTCCTTCCAGGGCATTGGGTTAAAAGGCTTTCCCTGGATGGGGAGGGGCACTAATGCATGGGTGCTAATGCTGGAAGAGAGACCCTCTAGTATGACACTAACTGCCCTGGGCTGGCCCATCCTGCTGCCCCAAAGAAGCCTGGTCTTGGCCACAGCTGCCTCATCCCCCTGTCTCCCCAGGTAAGGAGGATGGGCGCTCCTGCAAGAAGGTGACCATCCGCATGACCATCCGCAAGAATGAATGCAGGAGCAGCACCCCTGTGCGTGGTGGTGCCCACAAGGCAGTGGGGCAGCAAAAGATGGGGATGGAGGGGGTTTGGGGGTGTGAACGCCACAGACTGCCTCACTGGCCTGCCCATTCCAGGTGAACCTAGTGTCCTGCGATGGGAGGTGCCCATCCGCCAGCATCTACAACTACAACATCAACACCTATGCCCGATTCTGCAAGTGCTGCCGCGAGGTGGGCCTGCAGCGGCGCTCTGTGCAGCTCTTCTGTGCCACCAATGCCACCTGGGTGCCCTACACCGTGCAGGAGCCCACCGACTGTGCCTGCCAGTGGTCCTGAGGCCTGGGGGCCCGGGCTAGCTGGACCACCTCTGCCAGCCCCACTTTCTCTTTCCAGCTGGCCCAGTGTGAATGGGGGTATTAAAGGTGGTAGAAGTCTGGCATGTGTTGAGCATGGAATGGTGGGAAGAGGTCACAGGAGTAACCAGAAAGGGTCACCCCTGCCCATCCTGGCTCCCTTTCTAGACTCCCCATTTTCCACACATGGGAAAGTGCCACAGTTGAGGGCTCAGGGAGCTCACCTCTGTCCCTGGCTTGAGATGGAAAATGGGCTTTAGGTCCAGGGACAGCAGCCTCTGAACCTCTGTGACCCTGGCCACAGCTCTTGGTGGAGGCGGTGAGAGCTGTAGGAAGATGGGAAGGTGCATGGTGCTTACATGGGAACCACAGCTGGACCCAATACCAAGCACAGGGGCAGGATGCAGTGGCCCATTCTCTTGGCCTTTTTGACTAGACAAGAAGCCAGACACAGTGAAAGGAAAGAGGGCTATACCTGCAACACTCAGGCCTGCAGGTGGCTGCCCAGAAGGACTTCCCAAAAGCAAAGATGGTAGATTCCGGGGCCCAGGTTTTCTCACCAAGATCTGTGAAATCAGAGTGACCTCAGTGACCTTCACGTCCCCTGTAGTCCAAAGAAAGGTGCCTGGTGTCCTGATATTGATATGGTAATTCAGGAAAGGATTTGGAAGACCCAAGCCTGTACCCTTACCCCAAGGCAACCTTCCCAGCAGGCAGGCCGGCCTTGTGAGGCGGTGGTGGGGGAGTGAAACCCTCAGTGAGGGCCCAGCACTACTTATCTAGGATGCTGGTTCACGGCCCATGCCTCCGAGGCCCTAGGTTGCTGAGGGGGTACCTTCAGCCTGCAAATGCAGCTCTAGGCTTTGCAGTGCACCTTTTCTCCAAGGCCATGACAGAGTTGGGCTCAGAGGAGCCTGATTATGGGTTGTGTGGCTCAGCCAGTGCCAGCCTCTGTGCTCCATGGGACTGTTTAGCAAGACAGTGTCTGTTGGTGTCAGTGGAAAACACAGCCCCAGCCTCCCTGAGCACTTGTGAGACCCTTGTCACTGAACCAGAGTGTCCCCTAAAGCCAGGGCCAGAGTCCCCTTCCACACCCCACTCTGCAAGTCTCCCACCCCCGTGCCACTTTGTGCCACGTGGATCTGAAGGTGATGAACAAAAGGTTGTGCAGGCCCCAGCACTGCCCTGTGTGTCTGAAGATGTAGCTGGATGCCCCTTGAGGTGAGGAGGCTGTGCCAAGATGGCCACCTGCTGTTTCCAAGCCTCTTTGTGCCCATATTTGCGTTCTGTTTATGTATCAATAAACCACAGGATGACTCCAGGCCTCTGAGCATTTCTGAGAGAGCCAGGTTTACTTTGAACTTGAAGGAATGTCCACTGTGAAGAGAAGACTCTATTTTATGGCCCTGGACATCAGCACAGCTTCTGCCCCATCCGTCCCAGCACCATGCCCCACTCACAGCAGAACCATTGGTGGGTGTGTGCTGGTTGGAATTGAATGGACTGGAGACTGGCTTCTAGAGGAAGGGGATGAGGAGAAGGAAGAGGACATTGGGAGCTGGGGAGCTGGCACCCAGGAGAGGGAATGAGGAGTGATCCTGGTTCTGTGGGCCCAGAGACAGACGCTTCTTACAGGAGATGTGGATGGCGCAGACCCAGAGAGTAGGTTTCGTATTGGCTTCTTAACATTTCTGTATTTCTTTCCTTGTTGTTCTCCCAACGAGCTCAGTATGTTTTTTCAGCCATGTCAGCTGTGGTAGGATTAAGGAGCACCCAGGGACAGGCTCTCAGTGACACTTCACCTGTGAAGGACTATTGGGACACCTAAGGAGCAAATGGGAGGGTGCTTTCCTGGGTTGTCCCATGTGGGAAGGAGAAGGAGGGGGGCTAGGAAAGCACCCCTCAGTAATAGGACAAACTCCTAGAGGAGTCAGTGCTTACAGTGCAAGAGCTTCACCCTGCCTAGAGAGGGTAGAACATCTTTTTTTGAACTAACACTTGGAAGGCTTGGCTTTTATTTCATAAGTAAGCTCTTATGGTGCATCTGTCTGCTAACATGGACCCTGAGTCTTTTCCTAATGAAAATGAATTTTCCTAATGAAGCTTTATGGCTTTGTAAGGAGTACATTTCTAAATAATCAATGGATCAAATAAGAAATCAGAATGGAAATTGGACAACATTTTGATCTGCGTGATTTTGAAATTATGACATATTAACCTGTGAGATGCAGCTAACGCAGTACTTAGAGAAACATTTATAGCCTTAAATGCATACATCACACTTCTTAATTTCTCATCATTAGAGCCAGGGATGGGGTGGGACAAGGCTTCCAAACTTCTCTACCAGGGATGATGATCAATGGCTTGTAGTCAGTTATCTCCTTAGCTATACACACTCCCTAAATCAATAGTTTTCAGAGTTTTGAACTCTGATTTCAACAGAACATGACTTTAAACAGAACATGGCTGTTAAAGTGAACTAGGTTTGAAATCCTGGTTCTATTATATGGCAAGATGTTTTGGCTAAGACATAGAGAAATTTTGGTAGCCGTTGCTGGCCATGTAGTGTCCCTGGCTGTTCATTCCTCACCTCATCACCCTTCCCATCTGTTTATGTCCAGTTATGGGAAAGCAGCTTTTGAACAGGCCACTCCTCATCAGCTGTTGCACAGACAGAGGCAGAGGGCACCAGGTTAAGTCAGCCAGCCTTGGCCTAAACGTCTTCCTGCAGTCTCAATTCGGGAGGGTGGCTCCAGGCTTTAGACACCTGTTCCTCACATCTGATCCATTGTTGGTGACCCAGTTTCAGTAGCCTGGCCCTCCTTGGCTCCAGTTGGCAGCAGTTCTCAGCCCTCCTGCTGTACTCCCACTGTGTCCTCTCAGATGGCCATAGCTCCTGGTGATCACACCCTACTGTTGGGAGTCCCAGCGTGCCTGGATGTTCTCCCTGGCCACCTCACCTCCATTCCCACTCAGGCAACCCCTCCTGCCTACTCCTACTGGAAGCCAACTTCTCACTCTAAACTTTTGGTCAAAATTCCCAATTCTATTTTCCTAGATCCCTCCTGAGGATACTGACTTTTTCTTTCAGGGTAAGACAATTTAGTGAAAGATTAACGAGAGGAAAATCTCCAACCCTGTCTTGCAATGTAGGGAAGGCAGGAAACAGTGAAGACTTTGAACCTTAATTAGTGTTGTCCATTGCCTTCCAAAAAGCCAGTGCCAGCAGTGTTGATGTGAGTGTTCATATCAAATAGATACAATTTGTAGATAGTGATTTAAATGTAAAATACACATCTCCTTTAACTAAGTCATCCTATTTCTAGGTAGCTGTGGAAGGCTGAATAGTGGTCCTCCAAAGACGTATACGTCCTAATTTCTGGATCTTGCAAATATTTATATTACATTGCCTGGTAAAAGGGACTTTGCAGATGTGATTAAGGATCTTGAGATAAGAGGATTATCCTGGGTCATCCAGGTGGGCCCAGTGTAATCACAAGCGTCCTTATGGTCAGAGTCAGAGAGAGGAGACGGGGTGACAGAAGCGAGGTTGGAGTGATGTACTTTGAAGTTGGTGTAAGGGGCCACTGGCCAAGAAATCCAGGCAGCCTCTGGAAGCTGGAAAATCCCCCAGAAGGAACACAGGCCGGCTGGCCCCCTGCTTTCAGCTTAGTGAAGCTGATTTCACACTTCTGACCTCTACAACTGTAAGAGAATAAATGTGTGTGTTTTAAGCCACTAAATGTGTGGCAATTTGTTACAGGAGAAATAGGAAACAGATAGCATCAAAAGAAAGAATTCCTACAGAGGCATGCACCAGGATGTTTACTGCGGCATTGTCCTGAGTGTTAAAAATTAGTAACAACTGCAAATGCCTGTCAGTAGGGAAGGATTAAGCAACCTGGTACAGCCACACTCGCGAATATTATGTAGCCCTTTTGGGTAGTGACATGCTGGGCTCTCCAGGATATGTTAAATGATGACAGGAAATTGTGGGTTGTTTCACACAGAATGATCCCTCCTTTATGCACCTGTGTGGGTAATACACACACACATACAACACAACACACACACACACACACACACACACATCTCATTCCCTTGAAGAGTTCTCAGGATTGAGGAAGGTCCTTCCTGGCTGTTGAGCCACCAACTAGTTCAGTGGCAACGTTGGTCCTAGAATAGCCTTTTCAGATCCCAGGAGATCATCAGAAGAGACTAGAATAGACTGAAGGCCCTAGGGACATCTGTGGCATCTCCCCCATTCCTGTTTCCTACCACACTCTGTGCATTACTTAAAGCTTGAGGCAACCCCAGTGGCCACACACAGGTGAGGAAACAGAATCCCGGGACCAGCGGAGCCACTGAGAGATTGGTGGCCGAGCAGGGCGGCTGCCCAGCTTGCAGCTCCCTGTGACGTATTTGCAAACACGAGGAGTTTTGAGCTGCAGAACCATCCCATTCTCCGTGGTGCAGGCTCAAGTTCCCGCCCTGATTTTCTGGGCTTAATCCTCTTCCTGTGGAAATCAATAAGGACATTGTGATGGAATGATTCACGTTCAAGGTCAGGCCGGAGCAAATTGGAGGCGACATGCTGATTTTACTACCCTCACTGTGAGGAGAGCCAATCCTGCTCACAGATCCCTTAACCCTTTCCTTGTCACTCTGGTAAGCACTGTCTGCACAGGCCCCCTCCCCAGGCCCAGATCCCCCTGGCCTCCTCACCTATGTGTGGCGCTTTTGTTTACATTTTCCCAAGGCTCTGACCACACAAGGCCTTGGAGTCTTGCACACTTGTCATGGTGGTTTGGGGAAGGCAGACGACAAGTTCAGGAACAGTTTCAAATTGGAAGTCAAACGCTACATGTCTAACTTCAGCTTCGTGGGTAACATCCTGTTCCTCTCCCTTCACCAGAGCTGTTCCCCTTCCAACCCTCTTTTCCGAGTTGCAGACCCTTCTTCCCTGCTTTTCTGGGTTGTCCCACATGGGGAGGTAGAGAAGAGGGGACCAAATTCCTCACTTATTTTTTTCCCACACAGCAAGTCAGATCTTTTCTGAGGCTCAAACATGATAGAAGCTTATTCCTTCCTCGTATTAAAAAAAAAACACTCAAAATAAGTGGGTAGCTAGAGCTTTGTGTCCAGAATGATTTAGGGATCCTGGCTCCTCTGTCTCGAGGTTCTACCACCTTCAGCACGGGCCTCCCAGGGTCTCTGTGATCTCAGGCATCAGCCAGCCGAGGTGCAGGGAGAGCATGTGCGGGAAGCTTGCAGGGCCCAGGACTGAAAGTGGCTCACTCCCTTCCATTCGCGTTCCACTGGCCTGAACTGGCCACATCTCAGTGCAAGAAAGGCTGGGGAATGTAGTCCAGCTGCGTGCCCAGGAAGATGGGTCTGGTGGACAGTGCTGTCTCCGTGAGGAAGCGGAGAGAGTGAGGAGGACAATGCTAGAAAGTGTGACTGGAAAAGAAGAGATAGTGCATGAGTTAGGGGAGGACTTGAGGTAGGCAGTGATTTGACTGTATACCCTGGAGAAGCCAGTGGAAACAGAAAGGCTTTTCTATGGAGAGAAGTCAGGGTCTCAGAGGGCCACAGCTGGCATGAGGAGGGACAGTGATGACGCAGATACCTCTGGCTGGGGAGACCCCACCTTAGGTCTTTCTTTATCTCTGTGTTTCCAACATGGAACACTGAGGACACTGGAGAGTAAGTGTGAACATACCTCTAAGCTTGAAGGTGAGGAGCCCAGACAGCAAAGAGTTAAAGGGTGCAGGGGTGGGCAGAACCAGGGAGCCAGGTGCTCCCCAACATACTGTGCAGTGCCAGTTAATCCCCTGCAGCAGGCAGGAGGCCTGCACAGCTGTCTCTCCCAAGCTGGGATTGCATGCTTCCCCCTCCCTCTGCCACCTCCCTGATGCCCCCAGCCCCTTGCCCAGAGAACACAGCACCCCAGGGATTGGGTGGGGCTGGGTGAAGATGGGCAGGCAGCATGCTGGGTAACTGGTCCAGCCCCTGCACCCTGGGACAACTCTTTCTCTAGAGATAAACCATTCTCTAGGCTTGTTTCTCACTGGCCGTGAAGACTGCACCTCTCTCAAGCCAGCCAAATCCAAACCTTACAGCTGGGCCTCTCACAGTGTCCATTCCTGCCTCTGTGTCTTTGCCTCACCTGGAGTGTCCTTTTTCTCCTCTCCCTCGGCAGTCCCTGCCTAGCCTGCAGAGCAGCTACAACACAGCAGCCCCTAGGAGCCCTCCCTTTGGCCTCTAGCCCCCCAGCCCTAGTTTCTGCTTGACTGGGGCTTCCCATGCCAGCCTGTGTCTGCGCTCTGCTCAGGGAGGGGAGATGCAGGTCTGGCTCCAGCAGTCATCCATTTATTCCCCCAACATCTTCATTCACAACAGAGGAGGCTGCTAAGGCTCAGAGAGGGTAAGCGACTTGCACAGCTTGAGAGTGGAGGAATTAGGACTCAAGCTCACACCTGTTTAACTCCAGAGCCCACACTCACACTTTCTCAGCCCAGAAAGAGACTAAGAAGACTGCTGGGTGCCTGGGAGCTCTTCCTCCCTCTTACTCTGGGCTCCTTCTTCCTGGAAGCCAGAGGGAGCAGTGGAAAGAAGGTTCTAGTCTCTCTTTGGCCAGTTAGCAGTTGTAGAACATTGGCAAATTTTAAGCCTCAGTTCCCCAGGGTGAGGAGGAGCAATAGGTTCTGCAACAGAGTTGGCAAGAGGGTCAAGTGAGATCATGGATGGGAAAGGGCTGGACAACTGCAGAGGCTGTGCTCATATGTGAGGCTGCTGGGCTGAGCCAGGGAATCCCAGCCCAGCCGGGCCCAGGGCAAGAGAAAAGCAGGCGCAAAGAGCCAGACTCAGTCCCAGCCCACCCTCCATCCAGCAGACTCAGGGCTCACTGCTAAGCCTTTGTCTCTG
Source organism: Hylobates moloch (assembly GCF_009828535.3). Classification (NCBI taxonomy): domain Eukaryota; kingdom Metazoa; phylum Chordata; class Mammalia; order Primates; family Hylobatidae; genus Hylobates; species Hylobates moloch. The sequence goes on along the minus strand of NW_026652286.1, from coordinate 30,022,039 downwards.
TGTGCCTTATCCAGCTATGCCATCTTGCCTCTGTTCCACTGAACCAGACCACCATTTACGGATCCTTGGAGCTGATCTTTGGGATCTGGTAAAGGGCCTGGATTGTGGGGTAGGCTTTATCTCTGAACAGCTGTATGATTTACACTCTCCAAGTCTCAGTTTCCTCATCACTAAAATGGAAATGAGAGTCTGGCAAAGTGATGGTGAAGAATGTTTATAGATAGAGTCCTGGCCTATGGTAGGCATTTAATAAATGGAGCTATTGTTTCCACTATGAACCTTCTTTCCTAAACCTTGAGGAATATCTTTAAACTCCTCCTTTTCAGGATTAGGAAACTGATCCCAGGGAGTGGCAGTGACTCACCCAGGGTCTCACTGCAAAGTGAGCAATGGTGGAGGCAGCACCAGAATCCAAAACGAGTGCCCATTCCATTGCCTCTGGCAGAGAGTCTTCCCTGAGCTCCAACCTAGGGTGGGCCTCCCTGTGCTGACCTTACAGCCTCTTCTATCTGAGTCGCCCACTAGGCCTTCCAAAAGCCCTGTCCCTATCTGAGACAGGAAGGACCCAAGCTCCCCAACAGAAACTATCACCTAGCTGGATCCTTTTCAAGGTGTACAGACCCAGCTAGGGAAGCTTATTTCTCAGGGGGTTTCCCGGGACTTGGCTAAGCTGGGTGACATCAACTTCCCAATGGAGGGGAGAAAGAAATAAGAGAGGGAAGGGTTAAGGCTCAGCAGCTGGGACAGGCAGCCTGCAGACGGCCCAGCCCAGTGCTGGGGGGCCTGCACCATTCCATTCCTTTGCAGATCAGTTACACCCAGCTGTCTCCCTCCCCACTGCCAGCGCCCCTCGGATTAGGCGGGAAAGGCTCCCCGGCCTGCGGCCTGCACACGGCCCATGGGGAACAGCGCCTGCAGCCCACGCCTCCACGACAGCTGCTGAGTGTCAGGCAAGAACATAGATCAGTGGGATCCTGGCAGAGGTGCCCTAAGCCCAAGCCCTGCCCCCAGCATGTGCAGGAGGGGCTGCCCGAGGAGAAAGGGGGTCTGTGAGGGATTTGGGAGGTACAGGGCAGAAATTGCTCCCAAAAATATCTCCTCTGCCCATGTGTCACTGTGCTTCAAATTCCACCATTAAACATCTTAAAAGTTTGGGTCTTCCAGAGACACCAATTAAAAACTACACCCCATGGAGTAGCTGGCATTTTGATACACTGTTGATAGAAATGTATTGGTAAAATTTATGAACATTTAATTTTATTTTACAAAGTATATATGAAGTCCCTCAAAAATATCTTTTCCTTTTTCTCAGTCGTCCCACTGAGGACTTCAACTTAAAGAGGAACTTAACTTAAGGAAATAGTTTATAATATGGAAAGAATGTGGGCTAGAGTCTTAAGATTAAGAGAAAACACAAACTAAGGTCATGAATACTCTCAAAATACAAAAGCCAGATGAAAAAACGGAAGAAATTTTCACACTAGAAAATATCTGTGCCTGTACTGGAAAACATGAAACAGTTCCACCAATAGGTCAGAAATAGGAAATTTCTTGAAGTTATAAAGCAAATGGGAGGCAGCATAGTGTATAGGTAGAAAGATGGTCCAGACTCTAATCCTGGTTGCTTTACTTACAAGTTCTGTGATGTTAGCAAATTACTGAACCTCCCTGAATTTCAGTTTCCTCAACTGTAAAGTTGGAACAGTAATTACAATAACTGTGAGAAATACATGAAGATTAGAGGAGATCATTTTTAGTAAATATCCCTGTGATTCCACCATCAGAGGACCATGACCATATAAATCACCATCAACTATGAGTGAATGGTTATGGTATGTCTCCTCCAGCCACTTGCCTACATAGCTGCTAAGAAAACCCTCACAGTACCAATTCTAATTAATCCAGAATTTTATTATACATATTACCAGCCAGTTAAAACTCATTATCTATTTGAAAAGAATGGACAATGGCAAAATGGTGCCCAAGTTGAAATGGCAGGGTAACTTACCCTCAATGAAAAGTCAATCGATTCAAGGAAGAGGAAAATCATGAACAGTATTCTAATTAATATTTCCAGGATGATCCATGAGGATATTGTATCTAAAAAATAGGAGGCTAATAAAGTACAATCAGAAAAAGAAGTTTCTAGAAATTAAAACCATACATAACTTCTGCTTCCATCACAAAGAGTACCTGGTACTCAACCTACCCTGCAATTATAAACAACTAGAAAATTGGTGAAAATACATGACATACATGTTTCTAGACGTGGGCAACAGGCAGTGCAAGGCTAGGATCCCACAGAGAAGGGAAATAAGTGAAAAATTAATAAATCTTACTAGAAAGTTCCAAATTCTGCCTGGATCATTTTCTGGAACAAGAGACAGGGAAGGGCATGTCCCAGCAGAGCAGGGTGGTCTCGCTGAGTTGAAGACAGATCAAATTCAGGAAGTCTGAGGCAACTGAAATTTGTGGGGCAGAATACCAGAGATGAGGGAGACATGTAGAAAAAGAACTCCGGAAAGTTGCATATATTAAGGCTGTGGTTGAACATTAAGGTGCACATGTGTAGGCTGAATATCCATAAAGATAGGTGAAGAACCAGTGGGTAATTGTAAACTGAGCAATTCTTGGACCTTTGCAGAGCTGAGAGACATTACATTTCTTACCAGCCAAAGTGAAGAGACCTCACTGAACATCCCGGGACTTAATTGAGCTTCCAGAAATGGTCATACTTTAGAAGAAGGATTAAACTACACCTAGAGTAAAGGCTACCCTAAAGAAGCCCTAATTAAGCTTTGAAAAAAGCCTCAAATTGACATGCTGACACACAATAGCTATAAGACATAAGAAAGTCTAAATATTCTTTAAGGGAGAAAATTCAGACATTCAGCAGCATACTATTAATAATGCCTAGAATCCAATTAAAATTACTAGACATGCAAAGAATCTGGAAAACTTGACCCATAACAAGGAGAAAAAAACAGTCAATAGAAACAGACCTAGAAATGACAAAGATGATGATATTAGCAAATGAGGGCTTTTAAGTAGCTATTATACATATGCTTAAGAATGTAAGGAAAAACATAAGCATAATGAAGACAGAAATGGGAGTTATTTAAAAAAATAAAATAGTCTAGAGATGAAAATATGAAGTTTTAAGTGAAATGCGATTAACAACAGATTAAAGAGTGCCAAATAAAAGATCAGTGAACTTGAAGATGTAACAAGAGGAACTTTCCAAAATGAATTACAGGGGCCAGGCGTGGTGGCTCATGCCTGTAATCCCAGCACTTTGGGAGGCCGAGGTGGGTGTATCACTTGAGGTCAGGAGTTCGAGACCAGCCTGGCCAATGTGAGGAAACCCTGTCTCTACTGAAAATACAAAAATTAGCCAGGTGTTGTGGCACTCACCTGTAATCCCAGCTACTCGGGAGGCTGAGGCAGGAGAATCACTTGAACCTGGGAGGCAGAGGTTGCAGTGAGCCAAGATGGCACCACTGCACTCACTCCATCCTGGGTGACAGAGTGAGACTCCATCTCAAAAAAAAAAAAAAATGAATTACAGGGTGATGGCCAGGAACAGGTGGCTCACGCCTGTAATCCCAACTCTTTGGGAGGTGGATCACTTGAGGTCAGGAGTTCAAGATCAACCTGGGCAACATGGCAAAAGCCTATCTCTACTAAAAATACAAAGATTAGCTGAGTGTGGTGGTGGACACCTGTAATCCCAGCTACTTGGGAGGCCAAAGGAGGAGAATTGTTTGAACCCAGGAGGCTGCAGTGAACTGAGATGGTGCCACTGCACTCCAGCCTGGGCGACAGAGTGAGACTGTTTCAAAAATAAAATAAAAAAGCAAAATGAATTACAGGGTAAAAGAAAAACTGAAAAAAAAAATGAACAGACCCTTAGTGACCTATAAAACAATATGAAGAGATCTAAAATCCATAAACTTAAGGCTCAAAGGGACAGAAGGGAAAGAAAAAGTATCCTAAGAAATAATAATGGATTCCAGAATATATAGATAACTCCTAAAGCTCAACAATAACAACTAAAAACAAACAACACAATTAAAAAATGACCAAAGGACTGGAATAGACATTTCTTCAAAGAAGATACACAAGTAGTAAGTACATGAAAAGATGCTCAACATCAGTAATCACTAGGTAAATGAGAATAAAAATCATAAAGACATACCACTTTACACCCATTAGGATGTTTATTATTTAAACAAACAAAAATTAGAAAATAAGTGTCAGTGAGAATATGAAGAATTTGGCAACCTTGTTTACTGCTGGTGGGAATGTAAAATGGTGCAGCTGCTATGGAAAACAGGATAGTAGTTTCCCTAAAATTAAAAATAGAATTACCATATGATCTTGTAATTGCATTTCTGGGCATATGCCCAAAAGACTTGAAAGCAGAGACATAAACACACATTTGTAGACCATGTTTATAGCAGAATTATTAACAATAGCCAAAAGATGAAAACTACCCAGGCATCAATCAGTGGATGAATTGATAAACTAAATGTGGTAGGTACATACAATGGAATATTATTCATTCTTAAATAGGAAGAAGTTTCTGACAGATACTACTCTTTGGATGCAAATTTAAGACTTTATGCTAAATGAAATAAGCCAATCACAAGGACAAACGCTGTATGATTCCACTTATATGATGTGCTTAGAGTAGCTTACTTAGCTTAGTGGTCACCCAACAATTTGGATAGAAGTTATTCCTAACCATCTCAAAACTCACAAGTTTTCACACTCTGCCTGTCAGCCTATATGTGCGTTGACCGATGCACTTCAAATTGTAGCCATGCCACAGACATAAAGGTAAACATATCGATCAATGGAATATAATTGAAAGCCCAGAAATAAATTCTCGCATTTATGGTAAATTGACTGTCAAAAGGTGTGCTAAGACAATTCACTGGGAAAAAGAACAATCTTTTCAACAAATGGAAAAACTGGATATTTACATGAAAAAGAATGAAGCTGGACCTGTTTCTTACATAATGTATAAAAATTAACTCCAAATAAATTGTTGACCCAAGTGTCAGAGACAAAACAATGAAACTATTGGAAGAAAATATAGGAGTAAATTTTCATGACCTTGGGTTAAATAAAGCTTTCCTAGATATGATACCAAAAGCCCCACTGACAAAAGAAAAATAGATACTTCAAATCTTATCAGAATAAAAGCTTTTGTGCTTCAAAGGACAACATAAAGGAAGCAACAAGACAACTCACAGAATGGGATATAATATTTGCTAATTATATGTCTGATAAGGGACTTATATCCCTAACATATAAAGAACTCTTGCAAATCAATAATAAACAACAACAAAATAACCCAGTTTTTAAAAATGGGCAAAGGATCTGACCATGCATTTCTTCAGAGAAGATGAACACATGTCCAAGAAGCACAGGAAAAGAAGATCACCATCATTAGTCATCAGGTAAATGCAAATAAAAACCACAATGAGATATCACTTCAAATCCACTAGGATGACTGTAATCAAAAAGTCAGATAATAACAAATGTTGAAGAGGATATGGAGAAATTGAAACCCTCATACATTGCTGGTGACAATGTAAAATGACACAGATACTTTGGAAAACAGTCTAGCAGTTTCTCAAAATGTTAAACATAGGGTTACCACATGACCCAGCAATTTCACTTCTAGTATAGACCAAAAATAATTGGAAATATATGTCCACGCAAAAGCTGCACACAAATGTTCACAACAGCATTATTCATAATAGCAAAAGTGTAAACAACCCCAATGTCTGCCATCTGATTAATGGATAAATGTAATTCCACACAATGAAATATTGTTCAGACATAAAATGGAATGCAATTCTGATAAATACTACAACATGGATAAACCTTGAAAACATCATGCTAAGTGAAATAAGTCGGTCACAGAAGACCACATATTTCATGATTCCATTTATATAAATTGTCCATAATAGGTAAATCTCTAGAAACTGAAAACTGATTGGTGGTTGCTTAGAGCTTTGGCGTGTTGCAGGAAAAGGAGGGTGACTGCTAATGTGTACTGGGCTTCTTTTAGGGTGATAAAAATGTTCAGCAGTCGACTGTGAAGATGATTGCACAATCCTATGAATATAATAAAAAAGTATAATAAAAACCATAAGTATACTTTAAAAGGGTGAATTGTGTGATATGTAAATTACATTGCAATAAAACTGATATATATAGTTATATTACATACACATATATATGCAGTGATTGTCAGACTGGATAAGAAAAATAAGAACTATGTATATGCTGAATGCATGAGACAGGATCCAGAAACAAATAATTTGAAAGGAACGAGTACAAATTTTTATATTCTGCACATAGTAACCAAGAGAAAGCTGGAGAGGATATAGTAACACAGGCAAAAGTAGACTTTAAGACAAGAAAGATTCCTGGAGACAAGGAAAGATGTTTCATAATGATAATATGCTGAATACATTAAGAAAGTACAACAATTATATATGTAAAAAAGCATTTTACAACAGAGCCCCAAAATATATGAAGGAAAACCTAACATAATTGAAAGAAGAAATAGGCAATTCAAGAGTTGTCGCTGAATATGTTAATATTCTTATCAGAAATTAATAGAAAAACTAGACAGAAAATCAGCAATGATATAGTGGACTTAAACAATCCTGTTAACCAATTTGACCTAAATGATGCATATTGATCACGCCACTCAACAACAGCAAAATAAACACATTTCAAGTGTTCAATAACACTTTTATTAAGACTATTAAATAAATCTCAATATATTTTGAAGGAATGTTATCACACAAAGTATGTTCCCCAATCATCATGGAATTAAGTAAAACATCAACCAAAGAAAAAAATCTTGGAAGTTTCCAAATACTTGAAAATTAACACACATTTCTAAATAAAATAAAGTAAGAAAATTTATTCAAAGTAAAATAAGGAAAAATTACAAGTAAAACTAGAAAATAAGTTAAACTGGAAAAAAATGTAAACAAAATACATCAAAAATTATGGAATGCAAGTAAAGTAGTTCTTAGAGGGAAGTGTATAGTTTTAAACACATTAGAAAGAAAGATTCAAAATCAATAATCTAAGCTTCTCACTCCATAAGGCCATAAAATGAAGGCCTAAGCAGAAAGAAGTTAGTAAACATCAGAGCAGAAACTGACAAAATAGAAAACAGAAAAGCAATAGAAAAATAAATGAAAGTGAAAATATACTCTTTGAAAATCAACAGGCTGGGTGTGGTGGCTCATGCCTGTAATCCCAGCACTTTGGGAGGCTTAGGTGGGAGGATTGCTTGAGCCCAGGAGTTCGAGACCAGCCTGGGAAACATGGTGAAACCCTGTCTCTATCAAAAATACAAAAATTAGCCAGGCGTGGTGGTGCACACCTGTGGTCCCAGCTACTCCAGAGGCTGAGGTATTGCTTGAACCTGGGAGGTGGAGGTTGCAGTGAGCTGAAAAGGTGCCATTGCACTCCAGCCTGGATGAGAGAGCCAAACCCTGTCTCAAAAAATAAAAAATCAACAAAATTGATAAACTTTTAGCCAGACTGACCAAGAATGGAAGAGAAAATGCACAAATTATTAAACTCAGGAATAAAGGAGGGGACATCAAAACAAACCCTACAGAATTAGATGAGAGTATTATGAATAACTTCATGCCAACAAATTAGACAAGTTAAATGAAGTGAAAACATTATAAGAAAGATATAAATAACCAAAACTGACTCAAGAAAGGAGAGAAAATATGAAAAGGCATATATCAAATAAAGAAATTGAATTAATAATTAAAATTATCTCACAAAGAAAACCCCAGGCCCAGGTGCCTTCACTGGTGAATTCTATCTAACATTCAAGGAATAAATAACACAAATCTTACATAAACTCTCCCGGAAGAGAGAGAAGGAGGGAACTTATTTTATAAAGCTGGACAAAGACATGATAAGAAACAAAACAACATTCTGATGTCCCTCATGAACATGGATACAAAACTCCTTAACAAAACATTAGCAAACAAAACCCAGCAATGTATAAAAGGGATAGTACACTATGACCAAGTGAGATTCGTCTTACTGATGCAAGGTTGATTTAACATCTAAAAATCAAGTAATAAACAATCAAGTAGAACACCATATTAACAAAATGAAGAGCGAATTATACTTAATCATCTCAATAGGCACAGAAAAAGCATTGATAAAATCCAACATTCATTGACAAAAACAAAAACCTCTCAAAGAAGTAGGAATAGAAGAAAATGTCCTCAACCAAACAAAAGGCATCCACAAAAAACTTACAACTAATATCACACTTAGTAACCAAAGACTAAATGTTTATCCAGAAATAGTATACACTTAGCAGGACTTATGGTCTTGCCACTTCTATTAAATATCATACAGGAAGTTCTACCAGTCAATAAAGTAAGAAAAAAAACCTAAAGGCATAGAGTGGAATGACAAAAGTAAAAACTATCTTTATTTAGAAATTAGAGGATCATCTACGTAAAAAATTCTAAGGAAATTACAACACAAAAAGCTATTAGAACTATGACTAGAAAGCTATCTACTTAATAAGGTAATGCAATGCAAGCTCAATAAGCAAAAATTAATTGTATTTCTGTTTTTCTTTTAACTTTTATTTTAAGTTCAGGGGTACATGTGCATATTTCTTATGTAGGTAAACTTATGTCATGAGGGTTCATTGTACAGATTATTTCATCACCCAGGTATTAAGCCTAGTACCCATTAGTTATTTTTCCTGATCCTCTCCCTCCTCCACCTTTCAGTAGGCCTCAGTGTCTGTTGTTCCCCTCTACATGTCCATGTTTTCATGTTTTCTCATCATGTAGCTCCCACTTGTAAGTGAGAACATGTGATATTTGGTTTTCTGTTCCCATATTAGTTTGCTAAGGAAAATGGCCTCCAGCTCCATCCATGTCCCTGCAAAGGACATGGTCTCGTTCATTTTTATGGGTACATAATATTCCATGGTGTATACATACCACATTTTCTTTATCCAGTCTACCATTGATAGGCTGATTCCAGTTCTTTGATATTGTGAATAGTGCTGCAATGAATATACACATGCATGTGTCTTTATGATGGAATGCATTTCTATATAATAGCAACAAACAACCTAAAAATTAAATTATGAAAATAATTGCAATCACAATAGTATAAAAAGAATAAAATATTTTGGAATATATTTAACAAACATGTAAGACTTATATGCTGAAAATTACAAAGCATTGCTGAGAGAATTTTTAAAAGATGTGAATGACCAGAGAGAGATACCTTGTTCATGGATTGGAAGACTCAATATTGTTAAGTTGGCAATTTTCCCCAATTTATCTATACATTCAATCTAAATCCTCATCAAAATCCCAGCAAGCTTGTTTGGTAGAAAGTGACAAGCTGATCCTAAAATGTGTATGAAAATGTAAAGGATCTAGAATAGCTAAAGAACAAAGCTGGAGAACTTAAACTACTTTATTCAAAATTTATTATAAAGCTACATTAATCAAGACAGCATAGTGTGGGCCTAAGAATGTGCATAAAGGTCAATGGACTAGAATAGACTCCATAAATACACCCATGCAATAATAATAAGTCAAGAAACTAATAAGAACATGAGCAAAAATTTGAACTGACACTTCACCAAACAAGATACAGTCATGCATCACTTAATGTTGGGGTTTCATTCTGAGAAACGCATTGTTAGATGATTTTGCTGTCCAAACATCTTAGAGTGTATTTTCACAAACTTAGATGTTATAACCTATTACACACCTAGACTATACGGTATAGTCTATTCCTCCTAGGCTACAAACCTGTGCAGAGTATAACCGTACTGAATACTGTAGGCAATTGTAACACAATGGTACATATTTATGTATCTAAATATAGAAAAGGTTCAGCAAAACTACAATATACAAGATAAAAAATGGTACATCTAAAAGCTGTAAAAGACACTTACATGAATGGTGCTTGCAAGACTGGAAGTTGCTCTTGGTGAGTCAATGAGTGAGTGGAGAATGAATGTGAAGGCCTAGGACATCACTGTACACTACTGTGGACTTTATAAACACTGTACACTTATACTACACTAAGTTTATTTTAAAATATTTCTTTCTTTAATAAATTAACCTTATCTTATTATAAACTTTTTTAACTTTTTGACTTTCGTGATAACACTAAGCTTAAAACACAAACACACTGTACAAAATATGTTCTGTCTTTATATCCGTAAGCTATACTTTTTCTATTTAAAAGTTTTTTATTTTATTTAAAAAACTTTTAAATTAAAAACTAAAGTGGAAACATGCACACTAGCCTAGGCCTACACTGGGGCAGGATAATCAATATCACTTTCACCTCCACATCTTGTCCCACTGGAAGGTATTCAGGGGCAGCAATACCTATGGAGCATCATCTCCTATGATAGCCATGCCTCCTGCAATATCTCCTAAAGGACCTGCCTAAGGCTATTTTACAGTTAATTTTAAAATATATAAGTAGAGGAGTATACTCTAAAATAATCATAAAAAGTATAGTATAGTGAATACGTAAACCAGTAACATAGTAGTTTATTGTCATTATCAAGTATTATGCACTATACATAATTGTATATGCTATACTTCCATAAGACTGGCAGCACAGTAGGTTTGTTTACATCAGCATCATCACAAACATGTGAATAATGTGTTGCACTGTGACATTATGACAGCTACAACATCATTAGGCGATAGGAATTTTTCACCTCCATTATAATCTTATGGGACCACCCTTTGTATATGCAGTCCATCATTGACTGAAACATTGCTGTGCAGCACCTGACTGTATGATAGCAACTAAGCATATGAATGCACATGAAAAGATTCCAAGCATCATTGGTTTTTAGGGAGATTCCAGTTAAAACCACAATGAGGTAACACTTTGCACCCTCTAGAATGTCTATAAAAATGTCTAAAAGACTGACCTAGAAAGTTTTGGTGAGAATGTGGATAAATGGAACCCTCATATATTGCTGGTAAGAATTTAAATAGTACAGCCATTTTAAACATTTCCTAAAAAGTTATACATATATTTCCATGGGACCCAGAAACTCCACCCCTATGTAGATACACAAGAGAAATGGAAATTTGTGTCCCCCAAAGACTTACATGCGAAAGTTCAAGGGAGCATTATACATAATTATGTGTCCTTACTGGAAAAACACAAATGTCCATCAACAGAGGAATAAACAAACTAAATATACACATACAATGGACTACTATTCAAGAATAAACAAGAAATGAACTATTAATACATGCAACAACATGGATGAGCCTGAAAAACATTGTGCTAAGCATGAGGTGCTGCATACCAAAGGCTACATACGGTATTATTCCATTTATATGAAATTTATAGAAAATCCAAAAGTATAGTGACAGAAATCAGATCAGTGGGTACCTGATGCTTGGGATGAGAATGGAATTGGTTGCAAATGGGCAGGAGGAAAATTTGAAGATGGGTGGGTAATATAATTGTTCTAGAATTGATTGTGGCAATGATTGCAGAACTATATAAACTTACTAAGAGTCATTGAAGTGTAAACTTACAAAGGGTAAATTTTATATTATCTAAATTACACCTCAGTGAAAATATGTTTTTTAAAAAAATAACTCACTTTAAAACAAAACAACAATATTCCATATGGTAATTTACATAGGAAGAAGTAAAATGTATGATTGCAATAACACAAAGGATGGAATGGAGATATACTGTTGTAAGGTTGTATAATGTATACTGTTGTCCATTATACACACAATGGTATAATAGTCTATGTGGAATATTATATGATGGTATAATATACTTCAATTTGAACTTACTTGAAGTATATTTGCAAAGATTTTATGAGCCATTATTATATACTTCATGTAATTCTGTACTTATTACATATTTATATACAAATTATATATTATATATAATATATAAATTATATACCTCCAATAGTATTTGAAGGTAGAATGTGACGTGATAAAGATAAGTTAAAGATGCTTATTTTAAACTGTTCTACAATCACTTAAACAAAAGAATTATAGCTAATAAACAAATAGTGGAGATAAAAGGAAATCATAAACAATGATTCCTCTAAATGAAAGCAGGAGACAAGGTAAATAAGAAAAAAAAGACAGAGTAATAGAACAAATACAAAACACATAACCAGATGATAGATTAAAACCCAGTTATCATAGTATTATATTACATTGTTATATTATGTTTAAAATAAATGGTCTAAATAATCCAATAAAAAGAGATTAAAATTAGGCTTTAAAAAATGGTCGAATTATATCTGTCACAAGAAACAGTTTAAATATAAAGACACATGTCAGTTAAAAATGAAAGTATAGAAAAAGAAATTTCATGCAAACACTAATCATAAGAAAGTAGATATATTAATATCAGAGCAGACTTCAGGGCAAGGAATACTCTCAGAGATTTTTTTAAATGTTATCTCATGATGAGAGAGTCAATTAATCAAGAAAAGATACAATCAATAATTTGCATATACCTAAAACAGAGCTTCAAAAAACATGAAGTAAAAAAATAATTATCATTATAGTTGAAGATTTCAGCACTCCTCTACCGATAATTCATAGAACAAGTAGACAGGAAATCAGTAGGCTATAGACTTGAACAACACTATCAACCAACTGGACTAATTTACATTCATAGAACATGCCATCAAACAATAGCAGAATACTTATTCTTTTCAAATGGACATGGAATATTTGCAAAGATAAACCATATTCTAAGCCATAAATCAAGTCCACTTAAGTTTAAAAGAATACTATCATAAAAAGCATTTTCTCTTACCGCAATGGAATTAAGTTAGAAACCGTTAGTAGAAAGATTTCTGGAAAGCCTCAAAATACTCAGAAATAAAACAACACACCTTTAAGATACCATGGATCAAAGAAGAAATTAAAAAGAAAATTATAAATAATTGTAAATTAGAACACAACATGTCAAAATTTGTGGGACACATCTAACATTATAACACTAATTGCCTGTATTAAAAAATAAGAAAAATCTTAAATCATTGATCTCATCTTCCACTCTGTGTGGCCAGAAAAGGGAAATAAAATTAAGACCAAAGTAAACATAAAAAAGATAAAATAATAAAGTTAGAATTAATGAAATAAAAATAGAAAAACAATAGAGAAAAACCAATAAAAACAAAATTTTGTTTTTTAAGAAGCTTGATAAAATTGATTTTCCTGGAGCACAACTAATCTAGAACAAACGGGAGAGAGGAATATATTACCAATATCAGCCATTAATGAAGGGACATCAATACAAATTCTACAGACAATAAAGAAGAATAAAATATGATTGTGAAAAACACAATGTCCACAAATTTAACAACTTGGATGAAATGAAAATGGAATTTAAAATAGAAATAAACAAATCAATCATAGTTGGAGACATCAAAACTTCTCAGTAATCAATACAATAAGTAGACAGCAAATCAGTAAAGATATAGAAGATCTGATCACTACCAATTAAATTGACCTAAATGACATTTAAAGAAAACTCAACCCAACAACAGCAGAATATTCATTCTTCTCAAGTGCACATGAAATAGTCACCAGGTAAGAATATATTCTGAGTCATTAAAAACTTCAAGAAATTGCTTTAAAAATTGAAATTATATAACCACAAATCTCTTAACAAACAGAATTAAACTAGAAATTAATAACAAAATATCTGGGAAATCCAAATATTTGTAAATTAATCAATGCATTTATTGTCAAAGAAGGTCAAAGAGGAAGTTATAAGAGAAATTAGTAAATATTTTTAATTGAATGAAAATGAAAACACAATGTGCTGAAATTTGTGGGGTGCAGGTAAAGTACAGTATAATTAATATTTATAGCATTAAACGCCTATGTTTTTAAAAAAGGAAGACCTTAAATCAATTTTCTAAGTTTTCGCCTTAAAAAACAGAAAAAGAAGAGTAAATTAAATCAAAGCAAGTAGAAAGAGGGAAATCATAAAGGTAATAACAGAAATCAATGGCATTTAAAAAGAAAACAGTATAGAAAAAAATTAAGGAAATCCAAAGCTGGTTCTTTGAGAAGAGCAATAAAATTGATAAACTTCTAGGTAGTCAGATCAATAATAGACAGATGATACAAATTATCAATATCACAAATGAATGAAGGGACATCACTACAGATCCCACAGGCACTAAAGGAGAATAAAGCATTATTGTGAGAATATAATGTCCACAAATTTAACCCCTTAAAGCAATACAAAAATTTCTTGAAACATACAACCAAATGTTATTCAAGAAAAATTAGATAATCTGAATAACACTATTCTATTAAAGAAATTTAATTAATAATTTAACACTTTCCAACAAAGAAAACTCCAGGACCAGATAGCTTCACTGGCAAATTCTAGGAAATATTAAGGAAGAGATAATAACAATTATATGTAAACTCTTCTAGGCAATTAAAGAGGAAAGAATACTTCCCAACTCATTTTATGTGGCACGCATTATCCCCATTCTGAAACCACAAGAAAATTTTATGAGAAAAACAAACTGCAAGCCAATATTCTTCATGAACATAGTTATAAAAATCCTCAAGAAAATACTAGAAAACAAAATCTAGTAGTAAAGAAAAAGAGTAGTATATCATCACCAAGTGGGGTCCCAGTATGGAAGGTTAGTTCAACATTTGAAAATCAGTGTAAGTTGCCATCAACAGAGGAATAAGAAAACCATAAGATCATCTCAATAAATGCAGAAAAGACATGAGACAAAATTCAACATTTATTTATGATACAAAATCTCAGCAAATTAAGAATGGACAAAAACTTTCTCAATCCAATAAGGGGCATCTGAAAAACCCTAAAGGAAACATCACACTTAATAATGAGAGACTGAATGCTTTCCCTTTAAATTTAAGAACAAAGCTAGGATGTCTTTTCTCACCAATTCTATTCAACATTGTACTGGAAGTTCTAGACAGTGAAGAACATCAAGAAAAAGAAATTAAAGGTATACAGATTGAAAAGAAAAAAAAAAAACCCATCTCTAATTCACAGATGACCTGGTTGCCTCTGCAGAAAATTCCAAAGAATAGACAAAGAAACTATAGAACTAAAAAGTGAGTTTAGTAAGATTGTAGGACACATCAATATATCATCAATAAACATTTTGAAAATAAAATTTAAAATAAGTACTGTATTAGTTCAAGCTTCCATAACAAAATATCATAGATCAGGTGGCTTAAAAAACAAAATTTACTTTCTCACAGTTCTGAAGGCTGAGAAGCCCAAGATCAAAGGGAAAGCCAATTTGGTTCCAGTTGACAGCTGTCTTCCTGGCTTGCAGAAAGCTGCCTTCTCTGTGTTCTTACATAGGGAAAGTGGAAAGGGTGGGAGTGGAGAAGAGAGAGGGAGAGAGCTTTCTCTTCTTCTAAGCCCACAGTCCTATAGGATTAGGGCCCCACCCTTATGACCTGATTTAACCTTAATTGTCTCCTAAAGACCCCATCTTCACATACAGTCACTTAGGGGGTTAGAGCTCCAACATATGAATTTGGGGTAAGGGGGAATGTAGTTTAATCCATAGCAAGTACCATTTACAATAGCAGCAAAAAGCATGAAATACTTAGTGTAAAGCTTACAAAATATGTGCAAGATGTATATGTATAAAACTACAAAGTGCTAATGAAAGAAATCAAGGAAGAACAAAATAAATGTGGTTTTGGATTGGAAGACTCAGTATCATTAAGGTGTCAATTTCATCCAGGCGCAGTAGCTCATACCTGAAATCCCAGCACTTTGGGAGGCAAGTGGATTGCTTGAGCCCAGGAGTTGGAGACCAGCCTGAGCAACATGGTGAAACTCTGTCTCTATTAAAAATACAAAAATTAACCAGGTGTGGTGGCACATGCCTATAGTCCTAGCTACTAGGAAGGCTGAGGTGGGCTGCTAGATTGAGCCCATGAGGTGGAAGCTGCATAAGCCTTTTTGGAACCAGTGCACTCCAGCCTGGGCAACAGAGACCTTGTCTCAATTAAGAAAAAAAGAAAGTCAATTTTCCCAAAGCTGGCCTATAGACTCAATGGAATTCCAATAAAAATCCAAGCAGAATTTTTTTGGTAGATATTGACAAGCTGATTTTAAAATTTGCATGAAAAAGCAAAGATACTAGAGTAGACAAAGAAATTTTGAGAAAGAACAAATTTGGAGGATTTACACTACCAGATTTTAAGATTTAATATACAGCTACAGTAATCAAGAGAATATGGTGTTGACTAAATGATAGATGCATAGATCAATGGAACAAACTAGAGATTTAATATAAAGCTGCAGTAATTAA
This sequence comes from Hylobates moloch, assembly GCF_009828535.3. Classification (NCBI taxonomy): domain Eukaryota; kingdom Metazoa; phylum Chordata; class Mammalia; order Primates; family Hylobatidae; genus Hylobates; species Hylobates moloch. The sequence goes on along the minus strand of NW_026652286.1, from coordinate 30,005,628 downwards.
GATAATATGGTATTGACTAAAGGATAGATACATAAATCAATGGAACAAACTAGAAAGTCCAAAAACAGAACCAAACAACAGTGACAAGACAATTTACTATTGGCATAAAGATAGATTAATCGATTAATAAAACAGAATAGAAATGACAGAAGTAGATCCACACATATATGGACAACAGATTTTCACCAAAGGCACAAAGGCTGTTGAATGGAAAATACTAGAATATTCTTTTCACTGATGCTAGAACAATTGTATATTTGTATGTTTTTTGTTTTTTGTTTTTTGTTTTTTGAGACGGAGTCTCGCTCTGTCACCCAGGCTGGAGTGCAGTGGCGCAATCTCGGCTCACTGCAAGCTCCACCTCCCGGGTTCACGCCATTCTCCTGCCTCAGCCTCTCCGAGTAGCTGGGACTACAGGCGCCCGCCACTACGCCCGGCTAATTTTTGTATTTTTAGTAGAGACGGGGTTTCACTGTGGTCTCAATCTCCTGACCTCGTGATCCGCCCGCCTCGGCCTCCCAAAGTGCTGGGATTACAAGCGTGAGCCACCGCGCCCGGCCCTCATATTTGTATGTTTTAAAACGAAGCTCATACTATGCTTCACATCATGTGCCAAAATTAACTCAAAACAAATACAAAAAACTGTAGTTTTGTATAACTTTTGAAATCAAGTACTGTGAGTCCTTCAACTTTGTTCTTTTTCATAGATGTTTCATTATTATAAATCCCATGCATTTCAGTATAAATCTTAGAATCAGCATGTCAACTTCTACAAAAAAGCCTAAGATTTTGATGAGATTGCACTGAATCTATACATCAATTTGAGGATAACTGACATCTTAGCAATATTATGTCTTCTAATCCATGAGCCCAGGCTACCTCTTGATTTATTCAGATCTTTTACATTTTCTCGGCAGTGTTTTGCAGTTTTCATTATACAAGTCTTGCACAGTCTTTGACAGATAGATCTCAAAGCATTTCATATTTTTGATGCTATTATAAATGGAATTATTCTTTAAATTTTAACTTTTAATTGTTCATTGCTGGAATATAGAAATACCATTGATTTTCATATATTGATCTTGTATCATGCCACCACACTAAACTCACTAGGTCTAGAAGTTTATTTGTATATTCCATACAGTTTTCCAAGATAATCATGTTGTCTGTGAATAAAGACAGAGAGTAGAAGCATCAGTCAGCAGAAGGCAAGAGTAAGCAGGGATCCTAGTAAGCAGAAGGTAGGAATAATTATATGTGAAAGACATAAAGACTAAAGAGTGTGGTTGATCTTGGCTGGTATGGGAAAAGGCAAAAATATTTTTCATGCTGAAGAAGAGGTTACCAGATAGCACGGGACTGTAAATGACCTCCCAGTTCCCAAACTACTTGTGAGACTCTGTGAATCTTGTCAAATGGTTGCACCTGAGTTTTCATGAGATTTGACTATATGGCTATCATTTATGCTACAATGGACACTCTTGATTTCTACCCAATTCTACCAACCTTCTCCTTCACAAAGAGAAACCCAATTTTATGCAGATATCCGCCTGTCCCCTGCATAGTCATGGGCTTCAGATAAAGTTGAACTCACCCCCAACGTCAGGGGTAGATCCTAATTAGTCTAAGCCAGGGATTGGCAAACTTTCTCTTAAAGGACTAAACAGTAAATATTTTAGGCTTTGAAGGCTAAAAAACAACATGTAAGCTATTACATGGGTAATTATATAACCATTACACTGTAGCCATTTAAAAATGCAAAAACCATTCTTAGCTTATGTCCTGACTTCTTTGATCCATGAGCTATGGTTTGCCAATCTCTGGTCTAAGTCAATAAGCACAGGGTTCTTCTGTTAACTATTATTGGTCCAGAAATGGGCATGTAAACTAAAGTTGCCCAATTAGACTCAAGAGAAAGATGTACATTCCATGGTGGGGGAGAAATTATTTTCCTCTTTACCATTAAACTGAACAAATGAAAAAAAAAAAAAAACAGATATCTGCTGCCAGCTATCTTACAACTAAGAGGCAACCACATTATTAAATGGAGTAAGGCAAAGCTGAGTAACAGAACCTGAATCCTTGGTGACATGATTGCACTGCTGAATCAATCAGTTCTGAGTCTTACTTCATCTCTGAACTTATTTTGTGAGTTAATAGATGCTCTTATTGGTCTAAAGCCATTTGGGTTGGGTTTTCTGTTATGTGTAGCCAAACCCATCCTGCATCCATATGATCAGCCTTCCATCACTGAACGAATCTCCTCTTCATGCAAACAGAAAGACACAGACTCACAGAAGGAGAAATTTAGTAAGACTGGGCTCCTTGCCTTTTATTTTGAGCCACTTATCCTCCACTCATTCCCCAATCTTCTTACAAACTGGTCCTTGGCTTTGGCTCCAACCCATCCCTCATCTTCAGTCTGTGGAATCCAGATCTATCATGAGACATCTTCACTACAACCCTGGCCCCCTTTGACTGTGGATACAACTTGGTCCTTGAATTATGACCCATGGAGCATCTTTTATGCCTATAGCTCGACCCACACTAGACCGATTCATGAATGGGAGCGTTACTGCCAGGTTCTCATCCTGGCCCAGCCACCAACTCCCTCTGTGATCACTCTTTCCTCCCTGGGCCATAGCACTCCTTTACGTACTGTAATTGGGCTGGACTACATGTCCCAAGGTGTCTCCTAGCTCTGACCTTCCAGGATTCCTGGACTCTGAGATACATCAAACTCTGTCCACTGGTTAACCCAACACCCTATTTTGCATTTGGCACACACCCATTCAACACTGGTCTCCTGTACTGTACAATGAATATGGAAGGAGGAAGATAGAAGAACAAGCTCAAGAACCCCTGGCTCATGGCTTTGAAAGCCCCTGATTTCAAGCATAACAGGTCAGTTTTTGCCCAGACTCACTCCCTGACACACAAAGAGAGTTGGCCTGGTCTGCAGAGACACATGGGGATGGGAGGAGTAGAAGTTCCAGGAAATTGTTTCCAGGGATGTGGGACAAAGAGAGGAAGGACAGGGGTGATGGATGGATATTTGGTGGGAGATGAGAAGAAAAGGATCGGAGATCCTGAGGGGTCAGAATCGGTCACCAAAAGATCTCTGCTCTCTGCCCCTCCCTCAGGAGCTCTGTTGGCCATTTCCACTTCCAGCCCCTCCCTACCCCTACTCAGCACCCCCTCTTTCCTCATCCTGAGCCTTGCTCCAATTTCAAAGCTTTCTCTGGCCCCAGCTGCGTTGGGAAACCAAGGAAGGGAGAAAGCATAATTTTTAGTCCTGTTCTGGGGAGGGGGCATAAAGAAGGGGCTGGGTGGAAGACAGAAAACGAAGTGGAGCCTTTTGAAATGAAAGCCGGGCCAAGCTCATCAGAGATTAATGTAGGAAAAGCCCCACTCGTCTGATAGGGCCCAGATGGTGGGCAGACTTACAGGGGCTGCTGACAGATCTTGATGGTCCGCAGCCTGCTTCCAGCTCCTCGTCCTCATCTTAGAGAAAAAGAAGCAGGCCCATCCTCTCGGGAATCTTGGGGCTGGCCAGGGCTGCCTCCAGACCAGGTGGGGAGTCAGAGCTCTGACCCAAAGGCTCCGCACTACAGCTGTCTGTACACAGGCATGCACACACTACAAACACTCACACTCCCAAAGGGAAAACGACAGACATTTGACCTAGGCACTTTATTCTGTGGGAAGCCCAGCAAGAGGAGAGAGATCCCTAACTGGCAGTGGGTGGGAAGAGGATGGTGGCCACCGTCATGCTTCACACCTTCCTTCAACCCTCCGTTGTGCCTGATCACTGTCGTCACTGCCTGTCTCTTCCCTTCTCTTTCTAGTCGAGCTCCTCAAAGACACTGTCTCCATTCACTGTCCTCCATTTCCCCAGTTCCCACTCAATGTCTTGCTGTCTGGATTCCACTCTTCACACCCTGTGGAAACTACCCTGTTCTGACCACTTCATTCCTGCATGTAATGGACACTTCACAGTCCTCAACCGCCTGGACCTCTTAGCATTATAGGACATAGTGACCGCTCCTACCTTCCTGCTCTCTCCTCCTTCCTCATCCTAGAACACCACTCTCTCCTCATCTCTTCTGATGGTTCTTTCTCTGCCTCTTTCACTGGCTTTTCCCCTTTTGCCTTTTCATTGCTTTTCTTTCCCTTCCTTAAAGGTAGGGGCTCCTCTTGGTTCTGTCCTCAGGTCCTTTCTTTCAATATACATTTCTTCTCCTCCAAAGGCTTTGAACACCAACTCTAGACTGATGAGGCCCAAAACAAGCTCGCAGCCTCCATCTCTCTCTGAGCCCTGACTCATCCACTCACGGGCCTCCTGATATCTCCTCTTAGGCACCTAAAACTCAATACGATCCGAACCACAGCTGTTATCCCCTTAGCTTCTCCTCCTCCTGCATTTCCCATCTCAGTAAAGGATATGCAATTGCCAGAGTCGGAAACCTGAGACTTATCACACCTCTCACATCCTCTCGACCCACACGGCCTTTGGAGTCTACCTCCTAAATGGCACTCAGACTCTGTTTCCCTCCATCCTCAGCCCTCATGTCCCCATGCCTCTTCCTTCCTCTCCTGGAAAACTGCAAGCAGCTCCCACCTGATCACTCAGTCTCCATTCTTGCCCTTCCCCAATCTGTCTTTCAAAAACATTTCCGAATCATCATTCTCTTGCTATCCTAATGCACCGTTCCCCAGCCCACTCAGCTTACGGGATGCAGCCCATGCTCCTTACCCTGGCATTCGGGACCCTCCACATGTGACCCCAGTTTACTGTCCTAATTGCTCTCCTCCCTCTTCTGCACTTTGCCACCCTTATGCACCCTATAATTCAGCTGTACAGACAGAATCTCTCTCTACGCCTTTGCTTTCACTGCCTGAAATTACTTTCCAGTTTATCATCTGGAAAATCCAGATACCACTTCCTCCTGGAAGCCTTCCCTTATTTCCCAAGGAAAATAACTCTCTCTTTTCCTTGGGCTCTCAGGACACCTTGCACATGTCCCTAGGGCAGCACTTACATTGACTTTTACTTCACCCCTTTTATTTCTTCTTGCTTGGTTAGTCTGTGAACTCCTTAAGGGCAGAAATAGTGTCTGAGTCATCTTTGTATAGCCACTTCTTAGCCCAGGAGATAGAACACAATGGGCGACTGAAAAATATTTGATGAATGACTAAATGATTTTATATAAAGTATTGTGACTGCCTTCTTGAAGCCAAGTCAGTATTAGATTTATTTCTCTGTACTGAATCTGGGATCCTGAGGACCAGCCTGGCTGGCCTTGGATGGCGCAATAAGGCAAAGCAATTATTTCCAAACTGGATGTTTTCACTGGCATAAGCAATGCTGTGGTGAACATCTTAGTGCATAAAGATATTTCTGTGTTTTTTATTCTTTCTTTGGGACAAGTAAGAAAGAACAGCAATCAGGCTGCCTGGCTCTTTTCTAGAAAGTGATAGGCCCCCTTGCATGGGACAAACCTCCTCTGCAGCTTCTCTGGGAACTTACCCTGGAACTTACCACAAACCAGGTTAAATGATGTCATGTCTCATCAAGAAGTTATAGAATATGAGCACCAAGGAGGCTGGAGAACACGATGGAATGATCCCACTCCACTGTGTGTGATAATCTATGTCTCAGGGAAGGGGAGCAGTTTATCTAAGATTATTTTAGACAATCTTGGCTCAGATTAACTGCTAAGCCGAGCCTAAAAACCTGGGTTTTCTGACTGCCACACCTTATTCTTGCTCCTGCATCCCATGCCTGCCTTGGAAATGCCAGCACTTAACAAAGTCTTAAGAGAGGAAGTTAGAGATGGTCTCAGGAAGGAGCAGAGGTTGTGGGAAAATAATATGCAGGGAAAGTAGAAGCCTGGAGGATGGGAAGCAGCGGGCTCTCCCCAGAAGGAAGCCCTTCAAACCTTCTTCATTCTCCTGTCCTCACAAGAGCATTAGCTTAGGGACAAGGGAGGTGGGGCACTATGACACTTAGAGGATGCAGTGGAAGCACTCTGTCCTTGTTATCATTCTTAAGATAACAGACAACAATAATATACATTTAATTGTCTATACTTCCCAAGTATCAGGTCACATTGTTATTTTTTATCTTCATTTTACACCTATAGAAACAGGCTCAGAGAAGTCAAGCAACCTGTTCAAAGCCACACAACGAGGATTCCAAAGTCCACAGAATTAACTGCAATCACAGAAGTTCCCCAGCTTCCAGTCAGTCTTGGGCAAGGACTCTGTTGAGCAGGTCAGGAAGACAGGTGCCCTGAATCCTGATCCCTCACCTCTTACAAAGAATTGTTGTGAAGAATAAAAGATCTGTAATAAACAAACTCACACATATATGTATACCTGGCTTATGACAAATATACCAGTGCAGTGCAATAAGGAAATGATGATGTTTTCAATAAATGGTGCTAGGTCAACTGGATGTCCACAGGGAAAGAAGAGAATATTGACCACCCACCTGCCCCACCTCACACCATACACAAAAATCAATTTCAGTTGGATTACAAATTGAAGTGTGAAAGGTAAAATAGTAACACTTCTTGAGTAAAGTATGGGACATTTTTGTGACTTTGGTGTAGGTAAAATTTTCTTGAATAGAACATAAAATTTGACCATATTAAGATTATGAATGTGTTTTCATCAAAGGTACCATTAAAGGAGTGAAAAGGCAACACATCCAGAGAATGAGAAGACAAGCCACATACTGGGAGAAAATATTTGCAAAAGATCTAGCTGATAAAGGACTGTTATCCAAAATATACAAAGCACTCTTAAAACTCAATAATAAGAAAATGAACAACCCAATTAAAAAATGGGCAGAAGATATGAACAGACACTTCACCAAAGAAAACACAAGGATGGCAAATAAGCATAGGAAAAGATTCCCAACATCATATGTCCTTATGCAATTATGGAATTGCAAATTAAAACAGTGAAATAATACTACACATCTATTTGAATGGCCACAGTCTAAAACACTGACAACATCAAATGTTGGTGAGGTTGTGGAGCAACAGGAACTCTTATTCATTGCTGATAGGAATGCAAAATAGTACAGCCACTTTGGAATACAGCTTGGCAGTTGCTTACAAAACTAAACATACTTTTACCATATGATCCAGTAATTACACTTCTCAGTATTTACTCAAATGAGTTAAAAACTTGTGTCCACACAAAAATTGCACATGGATATTTATAGCAGCTTTATTCATAATTTCAAGAACTTGGAAGCAACAACATGTCCTTCAGTAGGTGAATGGATAAATAAACAGGCAATAAAATATTATTCAGCACTAAAAAGAAATGAGCTATCAAGCCATGAAAAGACATGAAGAAACTGTAAACACATATTACTAAGTGATAGGCACCAATCTGAAAAGGCTACACACTGTATAACTTCAACTATATGACATTCTGGAAAAGGCAAAGCTATGGAGACAGTGAAAAAGATCAATGGTTTCCAGGAATTGGGGAGAGAGAGACAAAAAGGTAAAGCACAGAGGATTTTTAGGGCAGTTAAACTATTCAGTATGATGCTATAACGGAGGATACATGCAATTATACATCTCAAAGCCCACAGAATGTACAACCTAAAAAGTGAACCCTAACGTAAACTATAGACCTTGAGCAATAATGATGTGTCAATGTGGGTTCATTTATTGTAACAAAGGTATCATTTTGGTGCAGGGTGTTGACACTGGGAGAGAGGCTGGGCATGTGTCCAGCTGGGGCTACATGAAAACTCTCTACTTTCTGCTCAGTTTTTCTGTAAACCTAAAAATGCTCTTTAAAATCATCTATTTTTTTTTTTTTTTTTTTTTTTTTTTTTTTTGAGACAGAGTCTCACTCTGTCGCCCAGGCTGGAGTGCAATGGCGCAATCTCGGCTCACTGCAAGCTCCACCTCCCGGGTTCATGCCATTCTCCTGCCTCAGCCTCTCCGAGTAGCTGGGACTACAGGCGCCCGCCACCACGCCCGGCTAATTTTTTGTATTTTTAGTAGAGACGGGGTTTCACCGTGATCTCGATCTCCTGACCTCGTGATCCGCCCCCCTCGGCCTCCCAAAGTGCTGGGATTACAAGCGTGAGCCACCGCACCCGGCTGTAAAATGGTCTATTTTTTAATTAAAATAGCAACACATAGTGGGAGAAGGTATTGTATTCAACAAAGCATTTGTATTAATCTGTTCTCGCTTTGCTATAAAGAACTACCTGAGACTGGGTAATTTATAAAGAACACAGGTTTAATTGACTCAGTTCCACAGGCTGTACAGGAAGCATGGCTGGGGAGGCCTCAGGAAACTTAAAATCATGGCCAAAAGTGAAGGGGAAGCAGGCACATCTTACATGGCCGGAGAAGGAGGAATAGAGAGGAGGGCGAGGTGCTACACACTTTTAAACAAACAGATGTATGAGAACTAACTCACTATCATAAGAACAGCAAGGGAGAAATCCACTTTCATGATCCAGTCACCTCCTACCAGGCCCCTCCTCCAACACTGGGGATTACAGTTTAACATGAGATTTGGGTGGGGACACAAATCTAAACCATATCAGCACTCATATCCAAAATCTTGCAAATCAATAATGGAAATAAAAAAGACAACACAATAAAAAATGGCAAAAGACTTGAACAGGCACTTCTCAAAAAATTAATATCCAAATAATAACAAAGCAGCTAATAAATGTGTGAAATTGTGCTCAATTTCACTAGTCATCAGGGAAATGCAAATTAAACCACCACACAATACTACATTCAATATCACTAAATGACTAGAAAAAAGATAGAAAATGTCAAGATTTGCTAAGGATGTAGAAACCAGGACTCTATAAACTGCTACTGGGAATATAAGTTGGTATAACCACCTTGGAAAATTCATTTACAGTATTTATCCAAGATAAACTTGTGCATACCCTAAGAACAAAGTTATACTGTATGGTACCATTTGGATAAAGCTCAAAACCAGGCACAATTCTTTGTGGTAATGGAACATTTCTGTATCCTGATCATGGTGGGTAATTTACATGAATCTACACATATTATAAAATTTCATGAAACTGTACCCCGAAAACAATGAGTGCATGTAAAAACTGGTGAAAGCTGAACACAGTCTGTAGCAAAGTAGTATTGTACCAACAGCAATTTCCTGTCTGATGATATACTGTAATTTTGTAATATAGGCTGGGCATGGTGGCTCACACCTGTAATCCCAGCACTTTGGGAGGCCGAGGTGGGCGGATCACTTGAGGTCAGGAGTTCGAGATCAGCCTGGCCAACATGGCGAAACCCTGTCTCTACTAAAGATACAAAAATTAGCTGGGTGTGGTGGCAGGCACCTGTAATCCCAGCTACTGGGGAGACTGAGGCAGGAGAATCATTTGTACCCGGGAAGCAGAGGTTGCAGTGAGCTGAGACCACACCACTGCACTCCTGCCTGGGTGACAGTGAGTCAGACTCCATTTCAAAAAAATAAAAAATAAATTAAAAAAATGTTTATACTATATCACTGGGGGAAGCTGGGTAAAGGGTACACAAGAACACTCTGTACAACTTTTGCAACTTCTTGTAAGTCTAAGATAATTTCAAAACATAAAAATTTTTTTTGAAAAAACCAGACACAATTAATTTGTAGTGCTAGAAGTCAGGATAGTAGTATCCTTCTGACTCTTACCCCGGTAGAGTCAGAAGTGTTGGAAGGGGACACTTTCAGGCTTCTGGGTGTGTTGTTATGGCCTGTTTCTCAATTTGGGAGCTAAATTACACAGCTGTGCTCTTTTTGTGAAAATATATCAAGCTGTACATTTATATGCATTTTCTCAATGTGTATTATACTTCAATAGAAAGGTTTTTTTTTAAAAAAAAATAGCAACAATATGCTTATAAAGAGCTCGGCACAGTGCCCAGCACATTCTCAGTAAAAGTGTTTTTCTCTATATCTGTGGCTGTCTCCTACCTTCCTCTCCTGTCTACTTCTTTCTTGCGTTGCTCACACTGTGCAGGTGAGCACGTTTTATAAAGGAGGTGCCTTAGCCCGCAGGACTACAAGGGTGGGAGTTCCAAGCAGATGTTTGGGGAATAGCAAGACCCTCTGGCAGGAGGAACAGACCACAATGTGACATTCGCCATACCTCCTTCCAGCACTGAGCACAATATAGAGAGCTTAGTATAATAACTGGGCACATTACTAATCACCAATTCGTTCACTGCTTAAAACAAAATACTCTTCAGTTAAAAAAACAGAAAATGTAAAACAAATATCAAAAATATAACAATCAAACAATATTCTCTTGCTATGAAGAGCTTTATACAAATGGCAATGGGTATGCTCTGATTTTGCAATTCCTGTTGGGAGAGAGGGGGAGGTTCCAGCTTTTTGAGCCTTTTCGTTAAGCTATACTACCCTCACAAGTCAAGTGCTGCCTCCTATAGTTCCTTAAAGGTGTTTTTTGTTTGTTTGTTTTTGTTTGTTTTTTTTTTTTCTTTGAGACAGAGTCACACTCTGTCACCCAAGCTGGAGTGCAGTGGCGCAACCTCTGCCTCCCGGGTTCAAGCAATTCTCCTGCTTCAGCCTACCGAGTAGCTGGGACTACAGGCACACGCCACCATGCCTGGCTAATTTTCGTATTTTTCAATAGAGGCAGGGTTTCATCATATGGGTCAGGCTGGTCTTGAACTCCTGCCCTTAGGTTATCCACCCATCTCAGCCTCCCATATTCTGGGATTACAGGCATGAGCCACTGTGTCTGGCCAAAGGGTCTTTATTTTTAATTTCGAGAAAGAGCATTCTGCCAAAATCAAAAGTGTTAGGAATTGTTAAAACTGCAGAACACACAACAGAAATGCAGGTACTCTGGTTGTAATATTTCAAAATAACTATCTTGGCAAATTCAATTTTAATTTTTTCCATTTGCCTTTTTTATGATTTTGCACACAGCAGCATTGATCATAATTCTGGAGGGTTATTTGAGAATTGTTTTTATTCCTTTGGTGTGTCTGCGACACTGGATTTTTCACCCATATTTTAATGTGATTGGTGAAATGCAAACAAAGCTAGTAGCTGTATTTGGCCTCTGAAATCTTGTGTCTCAATGGGTAGTTGCTGTATCAATTACAGGATGAAAAATGATGGACTATAATCCTTTCCCCCAAAGAATCTGCCAATCAGAGAACCATCTATGCTTTGGAGCATGTGACAAAAAATTTTAAAGTACTATCCTTTCAAACAAGAGTGTTTTACAATGTGGGAAATGTGATTTAACACAGTTGGTTGTTACACAGCCTTTAGGACAAGGATGCTGTCCACTGTACATTTTGTAACTGGATTTCAATGTACGCATTACAATTCAACTATGCTAGAAAATATGTTATTGTTCTCTATTTGTTTTCAACTTGTTTTAAAGTCTCCAAATGAACTGAAGGTGGGGGAAGAATTGTACACTCCAATTCTTCAAGTTAAAATTGCCTTGGAGTAAATGTATGCTCTTTTGGTGAGTATTTCAGTTCTTCAAGGTAGTCCCCACTCACTCCTTCCTCTCTCTTCCCCTTGAATGCTATAGAGGCACTGACAAGAAAAGGGGGTGCTCCATAGCACAATGGCATGAAGGAGGACCTGTGGTCTAAGCCATATGGCTTCTGCTCACCTGGGGGAAAGGGATAGATCAGCCCACCTGGTCTCTAGAAGTGAACCTCCTCCTTCCCTTATCCGTTGCTGACCAATCTCAGTCTGTGCCTTCAGCACCGGCAAATGACTCGGTGATTACATTCTGAAAGATAGCCCTCTCATTTTGCTGTTCGGCTCTCCCTCAAGCTACTGACCCTCTGAAACTCAGCTACAGCTCCCACCTAAACCCCAGCTTCGGGCTGCCTACTCCCAGCCTCTTGTAATGGGAGTCTTCCGACTTCCAAGCCATGGGGATCCTTGGACTTCCACACCATGGCAATCTTTAGACAGGCCTGCCGATTCTTAATTTGCATCACCTTTTCTGCTTGCTGCAGCCATAAAGATGCTTCTGGATCTCTTTAAAAGCATGTGAAGGCCGCTTCGGGCTATCAGTCTAGACACAGCATGCAGCATATGAGTGGGGCAGGGAGAAAATGCAACCACAGCACAAACTCTTGTAGCATTTCCTAAAACTTGGAAGTGTGTGGTTTTATCAGGGCATCCATCCTCTCTCCTCTCCCCTGTATCCCTGGACTAAGGCAGCATCCTGATATTATTTTATCATTTCAGGAAGAGCTCTCTGCTTCCCCTTCTGTCTAAAGGGACTTCTCTTACATCATCTCTTTCTCCTTTCCTACTTCAGCCCAACAGCCTGAAAGTCTATGGGAGAAATGCTGTAGGGCTGAGGCTGGGCACAGTGGCTCACGCCTGTAATTCCAGCACTTTGGGAGGCCAAGGTAGGTGGATCACCTGAGGACAGGAGTTTGAGACCAGCCTGGCCAACATGGTGAAACCCATCTCTACTAAAAATACAAAAAAAGATTAGCCGGGCATGACGGCATCTGCCTATAATCTCAGCCACTCGGGAGGCTGAGGCACAAGGAATCTCTTGAACCCAGAAGGCAGAGGCTGCAGTGAGCTGAGATTGTACCACTGCACTTCAGCCTGGGTGACAGAGTAAGACTCTGTCTCAAAAATAAAAAAGAAAAAAAGAAAAAGAAATGCTGTAGGGTATAAACCCAAACCACTTAGAATAGAAACATGTATCAGGTTGTTTTTTTTTTTAAGTTATAGATGATCCCTGCCATATAATTCTGACAAAGTTTTCTATACACTTTCATGTAACAAACAGCCAAGTCTCAAAGGGCTAGCAACCACTACAGCATTCGTCCTTGCTAATACTCATACAAACATTCAGATTCTTCTAGCAAAGGGCAGGCGAGAACCAGTTTTCACAGCGCCTCACAATATACTGACTATATATATATATATATATTTATATAAATATATATTTACATATATAATATATAATTTTTGCACATAAAAATAATCCAGGCTATATGATTATAGGCACATAAAATATTATTTTCACATAAAAATAGTCTATATTATTATAGTCTAATCCAAAGATTTTAGAGTAATAAGTGCAAAAGAAACATTCTTTGTCAAAATCAAGTCTGAATTCCAAAAGCTGAATTTAACCAGTATAACAATTTCTTGTGCCCTTTTTGTAAACCCACTGATGCTTTTATCTTTATCTGTATGATATATTTTGGTCTTGTCACTGCTTAACCAATTAAAGACTAGTAGGATGGTAATTAAGTGTTATTAGGCAACTGGCAGATAATCATATTAATAGAACGGTGCAAAGATACCTTAGAACTCATGCCTGTAATCCCGGCACTTTGGGAGGCCGAGGCGGGTGGATCACAAGGTCAGGAGATCAAGACCATCCTGGCCAATATGGTGAAACCCTGTCTCTACTAAAAAAAAAAAAAAAAAAAAAAATTAGCCCAGCGTGGTGGCGCATGCCTGTAGTCCCAGCTACTCAGGAAGCTGAGGCAGGGGAATTGCTTGAACCCAGGAGGTGGAGATTGCAGTGAGCCGAGATCGTGCCATTGCACTCCAGCCTGGCGACAAAACAAGATTTGGTCTCAAAAAAACAAAACAAAACAGAAAAAAACAGAAAACCTTATATCTTACCTCCTTTGTTGTAATAATTGTTATACATCCTGATTCTGCAGTCATGTGTTTGAATCCAGGTCCTATATCTGAATCCTACATAAGTGGGTGTTTGTTTCTTTGCTAATGCTTTCATGCTAATCATTGAGTGCTTTAGCATAATTAATAGCCAATACTATTGCCCTCTCTGACTCATATGGGTCTTTCAGCGTCACTGATCTTAATGCAATGTTCTTATACATCCTGCTGCCCCTCCTGGTCCTCTGGCTCACACCTGGAGTGTCTGTCTGCACCTTGTAAGGGACAAGCCCAGGTGGGACCTGATGCTGGGGTTGTCCTGATCATCACCCAGGTCTGCACATTGGCTGACCTTTGGAAAGGAATATTTAGCTACCTGAGGATAAGGCTGGGTCTTTATTGTTCTCCAAATTTCCTTCCTTCTAAATACACAAGAAAAAGAGTTAACATTTATTGAGAACTTATTATGCACCAAATACTTTACAATAATTTTTGCATTTCATCCTCACAACAAGTCCTTGATGTATGTTCTACTAATATCCCTATTTTATAGCCAAAAACAGTGAGGCTAGGAGAAGTTAAGTAACCATCTGAAATCACACAACCAGCAAGTAATAAAGCTGTGATTTGAACCCATCTAACTCCAGGGCTCTTAGCTATTAGAATTGGAGCACAGAAAAGTTAAATAGTTTGTCTACAATTATGAAACTAATAAGTGGCTGGGCTAGGATTCAAATCCAGGTCTTTTTCACCTCCAAACTTTTGCTTCTAAACCTACAGGACAGGGAAAAGGAATGAAATAGGAATGCTCACATTAGGTCTATGAGAGCAGCATAAATTCAGATGATCATAGTAGGAACTAGCCTAGAAAATGGATGGAAGGTTTATGAGAGCTGACCAAGCAGAGATTCATTTCAGCTGACTGGATGGTGGGACTTACCAATCAGAGAACAAGGGCTTTGGAGAGCATATGGTGAACCTGACCAATGAGAGCTGCATATTGTGACAGATGGGTGATTAAACCGGCCAGTCAATAACTGAGAAAAGGGGATTATTCAGTGAAACTGACCAGTCACAGAGTCACAGGAAAGCCTGCATCTCTGTGTTGGGAACTTGCTCCTCGGAGAGGTGATCTGACCTAATGGCAAAAGGCCACTCGGAGCTCTGCCTGGCACCAGGGTTCCAGGAAACAGGTCTGAAGCCATTCCCGTGCCAGCAGCAACTGCCAGCGCGCCTTTGCTCATAGATCAGCCATGAGGTCAACGGTTTGAGTGACTCACCTCGTGAAAATGAGGCGGCAGTGTTGGGCCTTACTGTTTCTCTGCAAGTATTTAAATTGATTTTTCCGCCTGGTTAAATTCCCCCACTTTGTTTTTATACAGAGGCTTAGGATGAGGCTGGATATCAGGTCCAAAGATACTACCAGGTAAAACAGCCCTCCTGCCCTGTGTCATGCAAGATCCAGGCTCTGTGACCAATGAAACTGACTAATTGAAATCACAGTCAGGTGTCAGTCATCCCAGGGACAGCCTTGCTGATAGTCACTGCCTGAGACAGCCCTGCTAGTCAACTGGCAGTCCGGGGAAGCCATCACCAAGGGCCTAGGGACATTTCTAACCCCCTCCTAAATCACCATATTGAGTGAGGATCCCACCCACTGCCACAAATGTCAAGAAATCACATCTCTTCAAGGCCACCACAAACCATGGGATGCCTCCCTCTTGGAAAGAAAGTTCAGGAGCTCCAGGAGTTTGATATGGGGAGAATCTCCAGAGAAGGATGGGAGGCCCCAGCTGCTACATCTGTTAGAATTTGCCTTGTATAAAGTTTTTTCCTACTGCTGTCACTGGGTGTCACTCCCTCCACCCCTCGTGATGCTGCTCCCCAATTCAAACAGCCTTCCTAGCATAGGCAAACCATCTTGGTTTGGGTTGCCCAGAAGGCAGAACCTGAGACAAGGACTTGTTGAATGTTACCTACTTGGAAGGTGATCTGAGGACACAGATAGATAGGAGTAGCAAGAGTGAGATAGGGAAGTAGGAAAATCTAACATGAGGGTGTTTCCTTGGACTCATGTGTATAGGTGTAGGGGCTCAATTCTTCTGGAATCTCTGAAAAGTTTATAGAATGCCTCCAGCAGTGTGCACCTGACAGGTGATACCTGGAGTCTTTATCCACCATCTCCCTTTATTGGTTGAAAATTGTTTCTAGGGAAGTTAACTGCCTTGTGCCTCTAGGCAGCATTTGCAGGTTGTAAACAAGCTTCTGTGTCATGGAAGAAACCTCAGATCGGAATCTGGAAAGACTCTGGCTCCTACTTGTGGTAGGACATTGAGACTGAGTCCCAAGCTCGCACAGAACTGTCCACTACTGCTGTGGCTGAAATCAGGGGCAGGCCAGGGGCTTGTGGTGCAACACCAGAGGCTACACACACTCAACGGAACCTTCCTAAACAATTTTCTGAACTCTGAGAGCAAACAATAGGGAAATAAACTCAAAGAGAGCAAGAAACGGGAACCAATGTAGCTCAACCAAACTGGGGTATATGGTATTCCACACTTCTACTCAAAAGGCATTGAAGAAATACCTACTGACTTTTGAATCCTACAAACTTGGGTGCAAGTCCTGGCCCTGCCACTTGGTAGGTTAGTAGCCTTAGACATGTCACCTGACTGCCCTAAGCCTCCATTTCCTCAAGTGTGTAATAGGGATTAAAATACTTACTTTACAAAATAATTGTCTGCAAAGCCCTTGGGACATAGTAGGTCCTTTGTCAGCAAATGACCACTCTTACTAAAGGGCAGGCACATTTTCACACCCTCAAAGACTCATGCCAGAAGCCAACTCTGAGCTCCAGGCTGCCCCTAAGGGAAGGTGGCCATTTCGCCTTCTCTAGTTAAGAGCTGCCTGGCATCTCAACACTTTTAAGACCAAGACCAGATAGTGATATGGCCCCCGCTGTCCTCACCCTCAAAACTCTAACAGAACCATTTCTTGTCCTAGAGATTTGGCTGAAACCATTTAGGAGGTACAGGAGAAGTAGGTCTGAGTGAGATACAAAAAAATCCAGGCATTACAAAATGGAATGATGTGGAAAAGATCAGTCTTTGGAGAACTATCTTGACCTTTCCCTCAACAACTGAAGAACAAAATGAAACTTTCCTCTATGAAGGTTTGTTTCATGGTCTGGGTTTCCATACTGCTGGGTGAAGCAAGCAGGACAAGGTAAAAAGCAAACTCAGATTCCAGAGGAGAGTGTCTCCATGTGTCACAGCCAAACCGTCTATGTTCTTGAACCGTACTAAAAAATGACAGTATCTATAAAAGATATTTTTAAAACTTATTTATAACCCTTATTTCAATTGTTTCCATATTTCCATTCTTGTTACTCTCCAAATTTCTCCTTTAAATGACCTGAAATTCGACTTATTTAATCTGGGTCAGAGGATCATGTGCATTAGTCCAAAACCCTCCTTCCCATGACCTCCTCTGCTTTGGGCATCTGGGGTTGAGCAGGAGCCTCCGTATCTGATCCCATCATGCAGACGATAGGTCTGCAGACAAACTTCTCCAGGAGGAGCCAGGAAAAGTGTCCTGCACTAGGAGGAGAGAGACCGGGGCTCTGCTGTGAACAAGCATGTGACCTTAGGCAGGTGCCTCACCAGTCTAGGCTCCAGTTTTCTTTTCTATAAGGTGAGAGGCTTAGACAGGAGGTGCTCTGAGAGTCTGCGGATGTTATCCTTGCAGGCTTAAACAATGGTCCCTGGACAGCCAGGATGTTCTGAGCCCCACCATGGCGTCCCTGGCCTGGCTAGGGGCTCCCGCAGGGCAGGATCACGTTGCCCCAGATTCCAGGACTGGCTGCGGCACAGACCCAGGATCAGGTGACAGATCCATCCAGCCTGGACTGGCTCAATCCCTTCACTACAGCCGCAGCCCTGGGGGCTGGAAAACCAGAGCTAATGCAAGCCAGCTGGAGGCCGGGACAAGATTGATGAAGGATAGGGAGAGGATTTGGCCAGGGTTTTTTTCGGTGCGGGAGGGTGGTAGAGAATAATTAGTCCTGCCTGCTTCCCAGAGGCCCTCAGGCTGGGTAAACTTCATTAATTGGGAACCCCCAGTGGGGAATTCCTGCTCATGACCCAGCAAAGGAAGAGCTCTTTAGGAGTTAATTAGTAGTGAAAGTGCCAATCCAGGAAAATGTTTAAACTATTAAGTGTCTGAGCACTTGTTTACCTACAAACAACTGATACAGCAATTATCTGACCATCAAAGCAGGTCCTCTGTGATAGTGATTACCAACCTCAGGAGAGCCTGAGGATCGCCTAGGAACCTTGTTAAGCATCAGTCTCCAATGCAATGATCCTGATTGGTCAGCAGGAGTGAGAAACATTGCTCTAAACTATCCACTAGCCCAGGAGTTCTTGCCTCAATCTCAGTGGCTCCATGTATCAATAAGCAAGAAGTACTATTACCACTAGTCTTTCTATAATTCACTTAGCTTTACTATGCCCCAAGAACAATGCTAGGTCTTTAGCATTCATTGTCTTTTAATCCTCATAGCAGCCAACTGTGATAGGTGTTATTATCTCTTGTCTACAGAAAATGATGTAATTGAGCTCAAAGGGGAAGAAACTTAATAGGTAAAATAAAGTTAGTAAGTGGCAGAGATTTTATTTGATCCTAGATATTTTGACTCCAGAGCCCAAATCTTCACTGCAATATTTTTAATGATCCCCAGTGTCTTTCCTGTCCTTTGAGTGATTAAGACAAGACCGCTATACTTTTGAGGACAGTCATAGTGCTATTCAAGATATCCATAATACAGATGGGAAAACCAAGTCTCCAAAAGGGGACATTAATTGATTCAAAGAGTTCAGGCTTATGGCTCCCATGTTTGGACCATTTTCTGTTGGACAAAACTATCACGTGGAATTATGAACTAGAAGGAAGAAGAGATGCTGGCCTCCAGTGCCAAATATCAATGTGTTGCACTGCTATTCAAGAAGCAGAGCAATTTAGTTAGGAGCATTGGACTGTAATCATATCCATCCTACCAACCCCAAGTGTGACCTGAGACAAGGCACTCAACTTCTGTGGGTCTCAACTGTCCCATCTGTCAAATGGAAATGCCACTGTCTAGTCTGCCTTCTGCCTTGTGAGTGGAGAGTGAATGAGAGAAGAGTGCCATCATGGTGGAAAGGATCACTCCAACTGGTGTGGAACAGCTCATGCAACTACATGACAGCTTAGAGCTTGGCAAGATTTCCCTTTGGACCAGGGCCCCAGAGCCAATATTCTCCTTTCTGGGTTTCGGGAGGCTAAAGAAAATACTTCCCTATATTCTCCAGAAAGCTGGCAAGATGGTTGACCAGTTGGCCCTCTAGGCCTTCTTCCTGTGACACCTGAATTTGACCTTATTGGCCAGACAGGCCTTGTAGCCCTACCCCTCAGACCAAGGGCAGCCTCCTCCAGAGCCACCCTTACCTAAGGGCACCATCTGGATGCCTGCCTAGTTCCCTTCCGGCCCTGATGGAGGCATGAGCCTCCCCCACCGCCTGCTCACTGCTCACTCCTCGGCCGCCAGCCCAGCAGCTGTTGCCTCAGATCAGTGTGGACCATCTAATCCCCTCTCCAGAGCCCTGGCCCCCTCCTCAGGCAGTAAATTAAGGAGGATGTAAGAACAGAGGGCACCAGCGTCAGCAGAGCGGCATCCAAAACATCCTCCCCAACCCGCGCCTGAGTCACAGGGCCCTGAATTGGCCCCTCTCCTCCTGAAGCAGAGGAGGAGGAGGCCAGGACAACCAGGCCCATGGGAAGAGGGAAGCAAGAACCCAGAGGAGGGAAAGGGCAGGGGGCTTGTAGAGAGGAACCAGGCCAAGCTCCTAGGGGTGTTCCAGCTCAATCACTTTCACTGTGACTCTGGGAGACCCCAAATCTCCACTCCAGAGTGACACAAGACAGGGGACCCGGATGTCAGTTTCCTATTACGCCCTGACTTCCAATCCCGTCTGTTTCACATGCCGCACCCACCCCAGACCGTTGTGTCTCTATTCCTGAAATGGGCAGAGAATAGTCATCTGACAAGAGTCAGGAACACCTCACCCCGGGGCCCATCCCAAATCCCTGTGTTGAGGGGCTGGGGCAGCAGAGGCATCTTTGGCAGCTAGCCTCACCTCCTGCCCCTGAGAGCATGGTCTACAGGACTAGCCTAAAATCCTATGACTCGCTGAACTAAAAACACCATCTAACACTCCCCATACAGACCGTATGCTGGGGCCCACACCAAGAGCTTTCCGATCTGACTCTGAGCTATCAACAAACTGAAAATGGAGGAAGAGGGAGAAAGATGGCCAAATAACACTGGCATAGCATCCACAGGTATGACCCAGAAAGAAGGGCAATGCGGGGATGCTGCCCTGTTTTTCAGAGACGTCACCTGGAGAAGAGGCTGATGAATAATGTAGTGACAGATCGGAGTAGAATGATAAATCCCAGGGGCTTGAGATTTTAAGTCAGCAAAGTCAATGCACCTTTCCAGCTTCAGCAAGATGTGGTAGGGTAAGACTCGCCCCTTAGAAACAAAATAGAAATTTTCATGGGCACAAAGAAAATGAATTTGTTCAGGGGAAGGGAAACAATGGTATATGTCAAAAGCACCAAGGATTGTGTTTCAGGTTTGCTTTAAATACCATTTATATGCTGATGACTGTCAAATGGCTATTCTCAGGCCAGATCTCTCAATCAACTCCAAACTCATATCTATCAGCCTATGTGGTATCATCACTTAGATATCCAATAGACCTCTCAAATTTAACCTATCCAAAACTAAATTCCTGATTGCCCGCAAACCCACTATATATACAGCCTTTCCCATCTCAGCTTATGGGTAATTCCGTCATTCATGTGGCTCAGGCAAAAACTTTGGCACTATGTCTTAATCTTTTCTTTGTCTCCCCTCTCTACTCCTAACACATCTACGCTGTCATGAGATTCCATTAGCTCTGCTTTCAAATACTATATTGAAAAGCTGACTACTTCCTACTCCCGCCCCTGTTACCATGGTCAACCAAGCTATGGTTGTCTTGCAGCTGGATTAGTGCAGTACAACCCCTCTCTACAAGCCCTCTTGCCTCTGCCCTTGCCCCAAACTCACACCCCCACCCCATCTATTCTCAGCACAGCAGCTAGAAGAATCCTTTTAAAAATCTAAGTTAGGGTTCGTAACTCTTTGCTCAAAGTCTTCAAAGGCCCCCATTTCACTCAACCTAAAAGCCAAGGTCTTGGCAATGACTGCAAGGCTCTGCATGGTCTGGCTCTACTAACACGCGGACCTCATCTCCTCTACTCTCCTCCTTGCTCTGCTCCAGGTGCACCAACCTCCTCGCTGTGTCTCAAGCGTGACAGACATGATCGTGCCTTAGGACCTCTGTTGTAACTTTTCTCTCTGCCAGGAACGTTCTTCTACCAGATATCTACCTTCCTAACTCCTCACTGTCTTCAAGTCTGCTCAAATCTCAGCAGGCCTTCCCTGACCACACTTTCACTGCAATTGAAACTTCCCACCTTCTGGATCCTGAGCTCCTTTACCCTGCTTTGCTTTTTCTTTTCTTTTTAAATTGCATAACACCAACACTCTGCAAGTATATAATTCACTGTTGTATTAACTTTATGCTTGTTGACCACTCTCCCATCTAAAACATAAGCCTCATAGGATCTGTGTGTTGTTCACTGCTGTGTCCTCAGGGCCAAGAACAGAACTTGGCCCATTCATGAATGAATGGAATCAATCAATCAAAGTTGTAAAGTGGAGAGGAATGTCCTCTAAAGCTCCCCTGGCCAGATCAAATAAGTGGAGTTTGAGATATTGAAACATGTCCTAGGGCTTGCCCAGAAATGTATTTTAAGAAGTGATGGGGTCTCCATCCATCTGGATGTACTGCTACAAGGGACTTGTGGCTGAATATCAAGCATATCTCAGACCTTGAGGCACCTTTAATACAACCATACTTGTTGCTGATCAAATGGAAACTAGCAAAACACCAGAAGCAACTTATTACCAATATTCGTCTGGTTCACTCCATGTCTGCTGCGCTGTTCATACCTTCATAACTGAGTAAACTGCCCTGGTTCTTGACTTAGCCCTGTGCCTCAACTTCAGATGTCTGTCCTCATACTCGCAGCAGTCCAGGTCTGCCTTATGAGAATGTCATTTATTGCCTTCTTTGGCCACTCAACTCAAATGGCTTATTTTTTTTTAATCAACTTTTGCTCCATTTCCATTTTTACCACCTCGGTAAAAGAAGGCACCTAGATTAGTTTTCTATTGCTTTGTAACACACTACTGCAAATTTGGTGGCCTAAAATAATACCCACCAATTGTAATTAAGGAAATGCAAATCAAAACCATGATGTGATTCTACTTTATACCCACTGGCATAGTTCTAATAAAAAGGACAGATATAGCAAGTGTTGGTGTGCATGTATTCCCACTGTACACTCCTGGTGGGAGCTTAAACCAGTGAAGTCACTTTGGAAAACAGTCTGACTCTTCCTCAAAAAGTTGGACATAGAGTTACCATATGACCCAGCAATTCCACTCCTGGGTATATACACAAGGGAATTGAAAACGTGTGACTACTCAAAAGCTTCTCACAAATATTCATAGCAGCTTTACGCATAATAGCCAAAAAGTAGAAACAGCCCAAACCAAATGTCCATTAACTGATGAATGGAGAAATATAATGTAGTATATCTATACAATGGAATGTTATTCAATCACAAAAAGAAATGAAGCACTGATCCACGCTACAACTTGAATGAATCTTGAAAATGTGCTAAGCAAAAGAATTCAGACACAAAAAGCCACATATTGTGCAATGCCATTTATGTGAAATATCCAGAATAGGCAAATCCATAGAGACAGAAAGTAGATTCGTGATTTCTGGGGCTGGGGGAATGTAGAGTGATTACTTAATAAGTATGGGCTTTGGGGGCAGAGGCAATGAAAATGTTCTGGAATTATACAGAAATGATGGTTGTACAATTTTATGGCTATATTTAAAAAACTACTGAATTGTCCACTTAAAAAATGCCCATTTATTAGTTCACATTTCTTTAGGTCAGGAGTCTGGGAGAGTTTGGCTGAGTTCTAATGTCAAGGTCTCACAAGACTGAAATCAAGGTGTTGGAGGTAGGCATGAGACATATTGCAAGAATCTGCTTCCAAACTCATTCACTTTGTGGGCAGATTACTGTCCTTGTAGTCATACGGCTGAGATCCCTATTCCTCACTGGCTGGCTGTCTCTCAGCACTTTAAGACTACTGGCATTCCTTCTTATATGGCCCTCTCTTTTTCAAACCAGCAGCAGCACGTCAAGTCCTTCTCATGCTCCAAATCTCTCTGACTTCGCCTTCTGCCACCAGCCTAAGAGAGTTCTTTGCTGTTGGTGACTCAAAAGATTAGATTAGACTCCCTCAGATAATCTCCCCTGTCTAAGGTCAACTGTACCATACAACATAGCATAGCACAGTCAGGGGAGTGTCATATTTACAGGTTCCAGTGAGTGTGGAGTCTTGGGAGCCATTCCTAGAAATTCTGCCATTACAGTTTCTGAGAATTATTTTGGGTAGACTTGCTGACAATTTGATCTCCCGGAAGGAGCAAGCATTCCCAAGCACCTGTTCCATCCACATGCTGGAGGTTCCATGAGTTACTCCTTTGTCTCCATGGTCCCCAGGCCAGTGCTCACTGAATGTTTGCTAAATGGTTCCTACTCTGTGAGGGGTCATTCATTGTTTACTGGGAAGGCAGATCCATACAAAACCCAGGAAGCTCAGGAGGCTGAGAGCCATAAGAGGGAAGGTAAGCGCACTTGGTGTGAACACATGGGAGGATGTGACATGGGGAATGGCTTCTTCTGACCATTTAGATGAAGACAGGTTAGATGAAGACAGGTTCCTTCTGACCCGTTAGATAAAGAAAGTAGCCCATTCATTTCTGAGCTTGTGCTCACCATAGGGGTTATCCATAGGTGTTATTCATAGGGGTTATCCACAGGTGTTATTCATAGGGGTTATCCATAGGGGTTATCCAGAGGTGCTCACCATAGGGGTTATCCACATGAGATATATGCCAAGCATGTCCCCATTTTTGGAAGGCAAATCTCAAAAAGTGGGGGGAGGAGATAAATGGGCTCCTATGAGCAAATGTGCTATTCAAGGATAAAATAAGTTTAAAATTTAAATGCAAATGATTCCAAGAAAGATGAAAAGTGTGGGACAAGCCAGGGGTAGGGGGGATAGTAGCCCGAGAGAACAATATAGAATTATATAAACTCTGCAGAGTGTCCTCTGATGCTCGCATTCATTCTTTCAGCAAGTATCTACTGAGTGCTAACCATCTACTGAGGGCACTGTGCTAGGTACAAGAGCACATGGAGAAGGTGGGAAATGCCGTAGGCAGCCTCTACGATGGTCCCCAGTGATCCTCGCCTCCCATCACACTGTGATCACTTCCCTCTGATTATGAGTATCAGCAGAAGTAGTGGGTTGTCACTTCCACAATTAGGTTATAAATAGATGTGGCTCTGTTTAGGGTGCACGCTCTCGGTTCACTCACTCTAAGAGAAGCCAGTTGCCATGTTGGGAGTCGCCCCATGGAGAAGCCCACATGGCAAGGAGCATCAGCTCCAGCCAAAAGCCACGTGAATGAGTTAGACATGGATCCTCCCCTGGTGAAGCCTTGAGATGACTGCAACCCCAGCCAACACCTTCACTGCAGCCTTGTGAGGGACCTGAGCCAGACTGCAGCTAAATTGCTCCTGGATTCCTGACCCATAGAAACTGTACAACTATAAATGTGTTGTTTTAAGCTGCTAAATGTAAGCAGTAATAGGTAACTAACATAGGAAAGATTATAAAAGGGATATAATACTCTCTAATAGTTACAATAAAGAATATGTAGAGACTATATACCAAAATCGGAGACAGGACAAACACCTGAAGCTGAACCAAAGAGATGGCTTCAGAAAAGGGAGCAGGAAGGGAGAGGACCCCAGTGGAGTGAGACTTAGGAAATTACTAATGGCAGCAAAAAAGGATTTCTTGAGTTTTGTTCAGGGTAAGAAAAGGAACAAAGAAGGCCTCTGTTGGGGCTGAGGGTGGTAGAGAAGCAGAACTCTCCAGCTTCATCTGCAGCTATTGTCTTCATAGGGTCCATGAGCCTCAAGCTGCTGCATTCCTTTCTCAAATGTGGCCAAGAATGGAATTAGGTTTGGTTGGAGCCGACTGAAGAAGGAGACGTGGGGAGAGATTGTCCTAGAGCTCAGAGCTCTGCTAAGTACATTTTTCTCTTTAGGCCCGAGAAATCCCACTTTGAGTCCTGGGAGCATGTGGGGTGAAATGGAAGTTGCTGGTGACCTTTGAGATCTGGGGGATGGGAGGAGGCAGACATTGCCTTCATTTCCAGAAAGAATAAGGTGGATCCCAAGACACAGTGTGATCAGGGTGCTGATGTTGATCTGGGGAGAGGGTCTAGAACAGATTCCAAAGGGATGATGTGTGAGCTCCAGGACCCAGCCCAGAGTTCTCTAAACAACTTAGGCCTACCCTTAGCTGTTTTCTTGGCTTTTAAACAGCAAAGAATGAACAATCATTATCAAGATAAAGGTAAGGCTGTGAAAATGGCATGTGCTGATTTCATCTGGGCAATTGATACAGCCTTCACAAGTGGAAGAAAAATATGATCAGGATTGTTTGTAACCATTTGAATAGTTATGGCCAGAGATGACTAAAGGAACATTATCAAGGTATTCCCAGGAGACCCTCAGTCCCTCCTGGATACTACTACTAACAGTCAACATGTATTGTGAATTTCCACAGTACTGATAACTGTTCTAAGAACTTTCCATGGATCTTCTCATTCGAGTCTCAAAATCCTATGAGATATAATCAGCTCCATTTGACAGATCAGGAACATTAGGTGCAGGGAGTTTAAGTAACTTGACAAGGTTACACATTAGGATATCACAGAGCCAGGACAGGCATCTAGTAATCCAGACTTAATGCCTTTGCTTTAACCATGTGGCCCTATTGCCACAGAGATGGCAATGCCAATATTCTCCACCTGGAGAGAAGCAACTTGGCTCAGCCTGCATGAGTATGAAGCAGGCTCAGATGCGGGGTGCACATGCATGCAGCCCTATATTAGCGTGTGACTATGTGTGCGGTGTGAATGTGCATATGCATGATATGTGTGTGCTGTGTGCTCTGAGCCAGGATGTTGCTGGGAAAAGCTGAAGGGAGAGGAGTGGGGCACTGAGAACAGTGCCCAGGGTGTTGGGAAGCAGCAAGAAGTTGGTCAGTGGGTCAGGCAGCCGGTCACCCGAGCAAAGAGGGTGACAGGTGGGCAGGGCTGTCAGGGGGGACTAGCCAGCTCCCACCTGCTGGGGCTGTCAATCAGCATTAATACTGGCAGTGCCTGAGGCCAGGACCCCCAGTAGGCCAGCCTCAGAGACACACCCTTCTAGAAAACATCCTTCCCAAGGTGGCAGAGACACCAAGTCCTGGCCCAGACCAAAGCAACCGGGTCCCACCCTGTTCCCTCTTACCCACCCTACGCCAGCGGCTAAAAGCTGCCTTGGCTAGCTCAGACCCTGAGAGCTAAGGGATGGGAAGGGTTCCGGTGGGGACACATGACCAGTGGCTGTTCTTCCATATTCATCTGTCTTTAATATTCAGATGAATGGAAGTACATGACCTTGCTAGTGTTTTGGGGTAGGAAAGGCAAGAGGGTCCTCAGAAGTCATCTAAATCATGCCTTTTTATTTTTCAGATAAGTAAAACTGTGGTTCAAAGAGGCCCTGGGACCACCTGCGAAGATCCTGGGATTCATCAGGGGTCTGGTGAGAGCTAGAAGATTCTAACTGAAGTTTGGCTGCCTGGAGGGGAAGGGAGTCTTGCCTGGGTATGTCAGCAGGTGGAGGCTGTGAATAAGTGTGGTGGGGGAGGAGATGAAACTTGGGGCTTCACAAATCCAGGTACAGAGGGGACCAAAGTCTGGCCAGCTGAGCAGGGCACAACTCGCAAGTGAGAGGCATGGAGAGTGAGGGAGCTGGAGCCCAAGTCATGATCTAGTGGAGGGGCAGGCACAGAGGTGGCAGGTGGTGGCACCAGGGCAGGGCTGAGCGCTGCAGGTCCAGCGTTGGAGAGTCTGGGATGGGGCTTGTGACTCCAGCGGGCCTGAGGACAGAGATGGAGGCCGGTGGGCAAAGCGGGGAGGATCTGGGGCGGGGCCGTGGGGGTGCTGGGGAGAGACGGGGGTGCGAGCACAGGGTCAGTGGGCGGGGAGGAACTGGAGAGCGCTGGGCAGGGCGAGGAGGTGGGAGCCGCACTAGAGCGTGGGGAGGGGCCCCGCAGTGGGCGTGCGACCTCAGGGAGGGGCCGGGGCCGGGGCCGGGCCGGGGCTGCGGTGAGGGAAGGCGCGTGGCCGGCCGCCCCCAGCTGTGGCGTCGTTCAGGCCCGGCTTAGCGGTGCCGGGGCGAGGGATTAGGGGCAGTGGCCGCACCTGGCGGGGCGGCCGCAGGGCTAATGCTGTGTGACCGCCGCGGCCCCGCCCGACAACTGGCTTCATCCCGCCCTGGAGGGCTGTGGGCTCGTTAGCCCCGCTGGCGTGTGCGCGGGATGCGGCTGCGGGCCGCGAGTGCACGTGTGCCGCGGGGGGCCCTGCGGCTGGCGCTGACGGTCACCGGCTGCGCCCGGCTCCAGGGGGTCCCAGGAGTGAGGCTGCCCCAGGGGCAGCGGGGGCGGCGGAACACTTGGTTGTGTGCCCTGTGAGCTCTTGTCACTGTGTGATGGTGTGGTCCCGAGGGTCTGACTGGTGGTGCCTCTCTGATATGACAATCCCTGTCATCACCCTATGTGGACCGTGTGTCACTGTCCAGGACCTTAGCCCATATTCGGAGTATCTCTGTAACCAGACTGTCTATGGGACACCTCCATATTCTGAATGTGTTTAGGGGTATTGGGAAGAGCTTCCACCTTTCTTGGGACCTGCTGCTCAAGTTCCTTCTGCAGACACACCTCTGGGGCGCAAGACCCCCCACAAGCTCCTTCCCAGAAGCAATGTCTCAGCCATCCATCCTGCAGGGTCTCAGACCTCTGGTGCTGAGATGGAGACAGTGCCTAAGTTCTGGCACCTGGATTCCTGCCCTCCTTAAACTCAGGCCTGTTCCCTAAGCCCATCTTCATCCCAGGCCTAGCTCAGGGCCCCCAGACATGCTTTAACATGCCCCCTTTCCTACCAAAATAATTGGAT
The DNA here is from genome assembly GCF_009828535.3 of Hylobates moloch. Classification (NCBI taxonomy): domain Eukaryota; kingdom Metazoa; phylum Chordata; class Mammalia; order Primates; family Hylobatidae; genus Hylobates; species Hylobates moloch. The sequence goes on along the minus strand of NW_026652286.1, from coordinate 29,977,633 downwards.
CTGAATAAAATTTGTGTTAGAACTGAGAAGTTTTATCTAACCTTACAGATGAGCCCCCAGGACTTTGCACCTGCTGTTCCCTCTGCCTGGAAGGACACTCACTTCCCTTTTCCTAGAGCTCAGGAGCCACCTCCACTGGGAAGCCTTCCCTGCAGCAACCCACTCCACACCATCCTTCCTTTTGCTTGCAGAACCTTGGATCACACCTGCTCCGGCTATTCTGATGTCATCTCCATCTCCTGGAGACAGTTGCTGCATGAGAACAAAGGCAGGGCCCAGATGAGGTCTGGAGGGATAAGCAGCAGGGATCTGGGCACTGAGCTGAGGCACTGGGCAGGCAGAGCCAATTGCCTTTGCCCCTACCATAAACCCCTACAGAGATGCTGCTAGAACCTTGCTTTCTAAGGGGTAGGAGGGTCTGGCTGCCTCTGCCTCTACTCAGTCCCCCATAGACACACAGGCCTTCTCTCCATCCAGGGAGCACATAGCTGCCAAGAGCAGCCCTGCCCCCACACCAGGCTCCCCAGCAGTGAGGAGCTGGGCTGGGCTGTCCTCACCCGCCCTCTTGACCTCACCCTGGCCCTTCCCTGGCCCTGCCTGGGGATGCCAGGACCCACAGCAGGTGCCTGGACAGGCTTGGGGATGGAGAGGGGCCTGGGCACAGAAGGCCAGCCTCTGGCCAAGAACAGAACTCATAGAGAAACAAGTTCCAGAATTCTCTTCGTCCTCCTTTTCCCCACCCACTCTTTAGTTTTGTTAATAAATACAGCTACCATTTACTAAGCACTTATTGTCTTCCTTTGCACAGTATTTGACACTGTATGTGCATTGTCTGTTTAATCCTAAAATCAATCCTGAAACGTAGATATTACCATCCTCATCTTACTGATGAGGCAATAGAAATTCAGAGAGGCTATATCCCTTGTCCAAGGTCACCTGACTGGTCAGTGGCAGAGCCAAGATTCACACCCCACATCTTTCCATGCCCTTGTCCTCCAGTGCTGACCTCAGGTGCTGCTCTCCTCACCCTAGGTGGTGATTCTCTTTTATACCTCTGCCTCCCACATTAGCGTGGGAGCTGTAGGACAGCAAGGACTGTCCTGTCCTCTCAATGAAGGAATGAAAGAATGCTTGCGGAATATTACCTTGACTGTTAGAGGGCACAGCAGGGTAGTTACACACATGGGCTCAGGAGCCCAAGTGCTGGGGTTCAAATCTCAGCTCTTACTCGCTCTGTGACCTTAGGACACTAATGTTTCTGTCTCAGTTTCCTCATCTATAAAATGGGCATGATAATAATATGCTGGTATTGAGGAGACTGACTTAGGAAAAGTTCCTGTCCTATAGTAAGTAGTGCATGTGTTAGATATGACTCTTAGTATCTCCCACTAGATTAGAATGGGCCCACTCTCTGCTTGTATCCCCAGCACTTAGCACACAACTTGCCTGTAATAGGTCCTTCCCTTCCTCATCTATAAAATATGACTAAAAATATCCACCTGGCAAGATTAGGGGGATGTATGTAAAGTGCCTGGCACAGAGCAGAAGTTGGCATCAGTAGTAGCACCAGTTGGGGGTGGGCTGTTGGTAGGATAATGGGGTTAGGGTAGAACAAGGTTGGGCTCTCCTGAATGCCCCATTTTGGGATCCTGAGGCAGAGTCTGTACCCAATGTCCTCCTCTTGCCCACGTACCATTTGGGCCCTGGTACAGAGGACACACAAAGCCTCACTCAGACGGTGGCCTCTCCACCATGTGGAGAAACCCCCATGCCAGTGGGTATCCTGGGGCTAAAGTGCCTCATCTTCACCTCTTCTAGATCTTCCCCCAAGGGATTGGCAGCTTAGTGCTTTGAGAATGGAGCCAGATGGACAGGGAGGCACCCAGGAGATCATCCCAAGCCAAACTTATTTAGGAGCAGAATCCTATCTTCAGATAAATTCTTAGGTGAAACGCTGAAACATAAAGCAGACAGAGGGGCCATTTTTTTGCCATAAATTAATTTATAAGTTCACATGGATTACTGTTATTTCTTATAAAGTATGCTCTACTCACCAGCTACAAAAGAGCCTGGCACATAGTAGGCACTCACGAAAGAATTGTTGAATGAATGGTCAATCGGTGGTGGAAAAAATGAGGCTATTTTGATTAATACAAATCTGTGAAATAAGGGGATATGTATGTATGATGGTTGAAGGATACTTCTGGCCCGAAATTCTAATCCAACATTTGTGGAATCCCTACAGCATTTGTGAATGGCCCAGGACTCCAGAGAACACAGTTTGAAAATGACAAGCTCTCCTTTTGGTGGATGAGGACACTGAGGCCAGAGGGTCAGAGGCAGAGCTGGGCTAGAAGCCAAGCCTCCCAGTTCCCTCTCCAAGGGCTCAGGCCCTCCTCAGCCCCTCCATACATTGCATTCTAGGGCTCTGGGGTGTGGTTCTTCCTGTCCCTTTCACCCTGGCTGGGACGGCCTATGTGCCAGGACCTGCCATCCCACTCAGGCATTTCCCACCAGCCTCTGCCCCAAATCTAAGCCAGGCAGGAGCCAGGTTCCTTCCACTGACTCCAGGATGGGCTCTGTTCCTAATATCTGTCATCCAAGCAAGGAAGGCCCATGGCCCAAGACCCCCCTTGGAACCATGGGGCCCCAAGTGGCAGATATCCCCAGTGAGTGCCAGATTAGTAGAACCTACTTGGTGGGTGAGGAGTAGGGGGAATGAGCACAGTCACTGAGGGTCTGCCCAGGGGGAACACCAAGGAACGCCCCAGAACATGGGCCCCACAGCAGTTGGGGGCATTTATGGGCCTTCCTATAAACTTCTGAGAGGGTAACTTTATCCTGCTTCTTTCGGCCAAGTATCCTCCTCCAGCAGCTGGTCACAAAGCTGGTTAATCTCCCAGAGTGCTCAGCTTAAAACCCGTGACTCATAGCACAGCCAGTGTGGGGGAGGGGGTGGCTGCCTCCAATATGTGGCGCCCAGAGTCAGCTGTTCTAGGGCCTTCTCTGGTTTCTCCAACTGAGTCCTGAGGTTTGGGGCCTTGTCTTCCTTCCTGGAGTCCTGCTTCTCACTGATCCCTACATACAAGCCATGAGAGAACAGGGCCCTGGGAGGAGGGCCAGTTCCAGGCCTTGGCTTTGGCCAAGACCTCAGGCTATCCCAGAAATGACCAGAAGGCCTTGGCCTTCCAGAGAAGGGGAAGGTTTCAAGTGTAACTCTGGGAGGGGTTGGTCCTAAAATTAGGGTCCCTGCCTCACCTGCCCAGACCTGGAAAAATTCCCTTCAGCCATGACCCTCTCATGGTGGATCTTCATTCCCTGTCAGCATGTGACATGAAACCTGTGTAGGGTGGCTGAAGTGAGCTAGCAAAAAAGTAACACAAATGACAAGGGACCTCTGACTCGAGATCAGCAGAATAAACAGAAGTCGAGTCAGGTAGAAAAGGTGGAGTAGTGTTTTGGCCTTGGAGAGACATGGGTTCAAGTCCCAACTCTGCCACCTACTAGCTGAATAGCTTCCCTGAGCCTCTGTTTCCTCCTCTGTAAAACTGGGATAGTAATAGTACTTACCTTGGCGAGCTAATGTGAGAATCAAAACCTATTTTCCTGCTTAGTAGGTGGGAGCTATTAATATTATTGTTGTTATCGTCATCATCATATTGCTCAAAAAGCAGGAGAATCCATTTTCATTTGTCAGGGGACTTATGTTTGTATAGTGGGAGGGAAGCTAATGGTCTGAAAGGATTTCAGTGACACATCTCACTTGGCAGAAAATCTATTCTGATGAATATGACTCTGTAAATGATAAGGGAGTATCTGCCAGCCAGTGACATCGTGCTTGTTATGGTTGAAGACCTAACCCAAGAAACAGCTATAGCAGATACATGACGGAGGCTCCCACTGGTACCTCTACTGAGCAAAGCACAAATCATGTGCTAACCCTTGCTCCTGTGGTGCCAGTGATTCTCAATACCTTCTACTCCATCTGAAAAGTCCCATACGCATCCAAAGATTCCTGTGTGTAAGGAGGAATGAACCACTTTATAAGTTCCTATTATGGGCCAGGCACTATATTAAACACATATATTTGACCATATCTAACCCTTGCAGCACCCCTCGGGATAGGTATACTATTATCTCCATGGGGTGGACCAATTACATTAATGAATGTAGTTCTTCACTCCTCCTCGTATTCATACCCTTTGCCTTATGATTTTGCAGCTCTTCATATCAGGAGGCATATTGTGTATTTCTCCATGTCTCAGTTCTGAGTTCAGCCATGTAACTTGTTTTGACCCATGAGATATTAACATATATGAATCAGGCAGAGGTTTGGGAAATGTGCTTATGTTTCTGCTCGCACTTTTGCACCACTACCATTACCATGAAAACATGCCTAGGCTAGCCTGCTAGAGGTGAAGCCTGTGGAGAACAGGTGAGTCGCCCAGTTCCCCAGCCAAGACCAGCCTGAGCCAGTCAAGTACAGCATGTGAGTGAGCCCAGCAGAGCCTAGGAAAACAGCCCAATCTAAATAGCCAACTGCAGACTCAGAAGCTAAAGGCTTATTGTTTGAAGCCACTGGATTTTGGACAGCGGTTTATTACACATAATTATCATGGTAATAGATAACAGATACATGCCATTAAAAAAAAAAGACTTTATTTTTCAGAGCAGTCTCAGGTTCACAGTAAAATTGAGCAGAGAGCACAGACAGTTCCCATATACCCCTTCACCTACACATGCACAGCCTCCCCCACTGTCAACAGCCTGCACCAGAGTGGGACATTTGTTATAATCAACAAACCAACATTGATGAAACTACATATCATCATCACCCAGACTGCACAATTTACATTAGGGTTTACTCTTTGTGTTGTACATTCTATGGGCTTTGACAAAGGGATAATGACATGTATCCACCATTACGGCATCATACAAAATAGTTTTGCTGCCCTAAAAATTATCTGCACTCTGCTTATTCAACCCTCCATCCCCTCAACCCCTAGTTGATCTTTTTACTGTCTCCATAGTTTGGCCTTTTCCAGAATGTCCTATAGTTGGACTCATGCAGCATGTGGCCTTCATCTTCATTTAGGACAAAAGAGAAGGAGATGGAAGGAGGGGCAGCAGGGCAAACCCTTTCACCTCTTCCTCTCTTCCTTGGGCACGGGCTATAAAATCACGGCAGCTATAAGTATTGTAGAAGCTTGTGTGTGTGAGACCGGGGCTTAAATATTGGGAATTCAGAGGCTGATGGGTGTTAGACCTCTCCAACATTCAGTAGGTAGGTCTGATCATTGAGTTTTGGACAGGTGAGACCTAAGAGTAGCTGCTGGGTTTGTTTGGTTATTTATTTATTTATTTATTTATTTATTGAGAGAGAGGCAGAGAGAGAGAGAGTCTTACTCTGTCACCCAGGCTGGAGTGCAGTGGCACTATCACAGCTCACTGCAGCCTCAACCCAGGCTCAAGCCATCTTCCCACTTCAGCCTCCCAAGTAGATGAGACTACAGGTGCTTACTACCATGCCCAGCTAATATTTTTATTTATAGTAAAGATAGGGTTTCACTATGTTGCCAGGCTGTTCTCAAACTCAAGACCCAGGCTCAAGAACAGGTTGGTCTCAAACTCAACCTGGATCACCTGAAGCAATCCTCCCACCTTGGCCTCCTGAAATGCTGGAATTCCAGGTGTGAGCCACCATGCCCAGCCAGTAGCTGCTGACTGGGTACTCAATATGTTCCTAGCTCTGTGCTTTGGATACACTTCTCCTGCATTCTCCTACTTCATAACCACAACAGCACTTTTTAAATTTATTTTATTTTATTTTATTTTATTTTTTGACACAGGGACTTGCTCTGTCACACAGGCTGGAGGGCAGTGGCATGATCACAGCTCACTGCAGCCTCGACCTCCTGGGCTGAAGTGATCCTCCCACCTCTCAGCTTCCCAAGTGGGACTACAGGCACATGCCCCCATGGCCAGCTAATTTTTTTGTATTTTTTGTAGAGGCGGGGTTTCACCATGTTATGCAGGCTGGTCTCGAACTCCTAGGCTCAAGAGATCCACTCGCCTCGGCCTACTGAAGTACTGGGATTACAAGCATAAGCCACCACACCCGGTCACACAACAGCACTTTTTAAAATGTAAATTAATATTTCCACCTTTCATATGTGGAAATGGAGGCTCAGAGAGATTGAGGGACTTGTTGAAGTCACACAGTCAGTGGCAGAGTCATGATTACACCCTAGGCAGTGTGACACCACAGCCCACTTGACTCCCACCGCTTCCCTGCAAGGGGCACTCACTTCTCATCTTCCCTAAAGGTTACCCCAGAACCTCTACTTCCTCCTCAGAGACATGACATCTGTCTCCCTGGGAGACAACCCCCCAACCTCTTGGCCTTACCTGCAAAATGAGAAGAGCATTTCTTATTTACCTAGCAACAGTCAGCTTAGTATAACAAATATTTCTTGCCTCCTTTTTTGTGTTCACATAATTTCCTGGGCATATCCTAGCCACCTCACTTACCACATACAATATACATCTTACTGCCTAGGGCCCATGTCATTGCCAGACCCATAGTAGGAAGGCATATGAGTAGGATACAGATTAGATGGCTGTGATTACAAAAAGACCTAAAAATTTCAGTTTATTCTTTGCTTACATAAAATTCCAGGTAGGTGGTTAAAGACTTACGTGGCAGCTTAACAATACTGGACACCCAGATTCTCTTTCTTTCTCATTGCTCTGCAGATCTTCAAACTGCAACTTCCATCACATGATCTAAGGTGGTATATTAGTTTCCCATTGCTGCTCAAACAAATTGCTACAAACTTAATGGCTTAAAGCAATCCAGATTTATCATCTTACAATTCCGGAGGGCAGAAGTCTGAATTGATCCTCAGGGGGCTAAGATCAAGGTTGGCAGAGCAGTGCTCCTTCTGAAGGCTCTAGAGGAGCATTCATTCCTTGCCTTTTCTGGCTTCTAGAAGCTACCAGCATTCCTTGGCTCATGGCCACATCACTCCAACCTCTGCTTCCATAGCTACATTTTCCTCTCTGACTCTAACTTACTTGCCTCCTTCTTTCCCTTATAAGGACTCCTGTGAATACATTGGGCCCACCTCAGGAATCCAGGATAATCTTCCCATCCACATCTGCAAAGTCCTTTTTGCCATGTAATGTAATGTTTTCACAGGTTCTGGGGATTAGGATGTGCACATTTTGAAGAAGAGCCATTCTTCTGTCTACCAGATGGCCACTCCAGCTCCTGCTAATCACCCATATACCAACCAATGGGGAAAGGGAAAGAAGGCCAGCTCCTTCCCCTCAAACGTCATAACTAAGAAGTTGCACACAAATTACTCCCACTCATACCCCATTGGCTACAACTTAGTCACATGGCCACAGCTAGCTGCAAGGGCATCTGAGAAATGTAGTCTTCTGCTGGATGGCTGTATGTTATGGACTAAATTGTGTCCTCACCTGGAAATTCATAGGTTGAAGCTGTAATCCCCAATGTGAGTGTATCTGGAGATAGGGCCTTTAAGGAGGTTATTAAAGTCAATTAAAATCATAAAAGTGGGGCCCTAATCCAATATGACAGGTGTCCTAATAAGAACAGAGACACCAGGGATGTGCATGCACAGAGAAAAGGTCATGTGAGTACACAGTGAGAAGGTGACTGTCTGCAAGCCATGGAGAGAGGCCTCAGGAGAAATAACCTTGCTAGCACCTTGACCTTGGTCTTCCAGACTCCAGAACTGTGAGAAAATATATTTCTAGATTGAAGCCACCCAGTCTGTAGTATTTTGTTATGGGCTGCCCAAGCTGACTGATATACCATGTTTCCAAGTAAAAAATATATCATTATGTTAAAAAAGTGAGGTATGGATATTGGGGGACAACTGGCTGTCTCTGTTTTGTCTCCAGCCAAACAAATGAATGAGTGATGCACACTACATGTGGAGAAATCACAGCCTAGGATGGAAGACTGACCAGAAAATAGTGTCAATCTAATATGGAAAATGTCATGTTAGAAGCAATAATAATAACAACAATTATGGAGCCACTTACTGTTTTTGCTGTTTTACATTCTTTACTTATGTTTATGCATTTCATTCATATAATACATCCTTACAGATGAGGAAACTGAGACATGAGGACAGACAGAGGGCACTGAATCAGCCTGGAAGCCAGAGATCTGTGGCCAGGCTATTAGAAACGCTTCCTTATTGAGACATTCTGAACTGAATCTTCAAAGACAAGCGACAGGGTGGACCATGAAAGGAGAGGGGAAATTCCTGGAAGAAGGAAATGGCAAGAGCAGAATTTTGGCCACATAAGTCATCCTATTGGAGGAACCCATATTACTTCCCAGGGTACACTGAGCCATGTGGCCAGAAGATAAGTAGAGATGCATTCTGAAAGGCCTTGAATGCTATGCCAGGACACTAGGACTTTATTCTGGAGGCAATGGGGAGCTGTGAAAGGGTTATGCAAGGGGGACACTGCTAGATTTCTATTGTAGAGTCATCAGTTCAGGGGCAGTGTTGGGACCAACTTAAAGGAGACTGAGAGTCAAGGCAGAGACACCAGCTATGAGGTTGCTACAATAGTGGAGATGAAGGCTGTCAGGGGCCACCCTACAACAGGGTAATTGGAGCAGAGAGATGAAGATGACTTCAAGAGATATTTAAGAGATGAAATCAGTAAGACTTAGTGGCCGATTAAATGAAGGTACAAGAGAGAAGAGGTGGGAGATGATGCCTAGGTCCTTACATTGGGTGACAAAAGATGTAGTGGTGCTATTGAATGAGACAGAAAAATTTCCTGAGAACAGGCTAGATTCCAGGGGAAGGTAGTGAGCACATTTGGGGACATGATGAATTAGGGGAGCTTGTGAGATATTCAAGTGGAGATGTGAAATAGACAGTTGGATACATGAGTCTGAGGCTCGCAGGTGAGGGGTTGCTGGGGAAATGGATGTGGATGAATTTGTCTGTGTTCAGGTGGTGGGTATGTCTTGGAAATGAATAATGACTCCACAGAGAGTGAAGAAAGTATGGCCAAAGGTCAGAACCTGGAGGGAGCATCATCACTTCAGTGGCAGATGGAACAAGAGAAGACTGGGAAGTAGGCTTTAAAAGAATGGTCAGTGGTCAGAGCAGAACCAGAGAGGATGTTGTCTTGGAAACCAAGGGAATAGCAAGAGGACATAGTCATTGGTGACTTTAAAGGGCGTCCTATAAGGCAAGGAGGGAGAAATGTCCCCTCAGCAATAATAAGGTTGTTGGTGGCTGTTTTGGTGAATAGATGTCTCATCCACTTCCCTGTCTTTGGGAAGTGAATGTGAAAGCAGGAGAAGAGGAGGAGGAGCCAGCGAGTGAAGATGCTCTAGAAACTTGATTGAAGATACCTAGGCATTATGCACCCCTGAGAGAAGAACACATCTCCTACAGAGCAGTGTTACCCAAACAAATCACATCTTCATCTGACCAAGCCTCTATCCAACCAACAATTTACAGAAAATACAGAGAACAGGTGAACCTGTTAAAACACACCATAGGGGCCGGGCGCACGCCTGTAATCCCAGCACTTTGGGAGGCCGAGGCAGGTGGATCATGAGGTCAGGAGATCGAGACCATCCTGGCTAACACGGTGAAACCCCGTCTCTACTAAAAACTACAAAGACAATTAGCCAGGCATGGTGGCGGGCACCTGTAGTTCCAGCTACTTGGGAGGCTGAGGAAGGAGAATGGCGTGAACCCGACTGGCAGAGCTTGCAGTGAGCCGAGATCGCACCACTGCACTGCAGCCTGGGTGACAGAGTGAGACTCCGTCTCAAAAAAACAAAAAACAAACAAAAAAACCCCACACCATAGGGATGCAATCTGAAAATCCCAGACTATAACAAACTGCAGAACAAGCAACCCAGTTTCCCAGTTTTTTTAAAATAAATAAGTTGCAAGGGGAAAAAAGATATGGAGGGAAACTTATATGTAAAAAGACAGATCAACCAATCACAATTGCAGTGCAGACCCTATTTGGATCCTGATTCAAACAAACAAACAAAATTTATGAGACAAATGGAAATCTGCCTGGATATTTGCTGGCATAAGGAATTACTATTAATTTTTCTAGTATGCTAATGATACTGTGCTTATGTTTTAAAAAGAAGTCCCTATGTTTTAGACATACATAATCAAATATATACAAATGAAATTATGAGATGTCTGAAATTTGCTTAGGATATTGTGCTTATGTTTTAAAAGGAAGTCCTTATGTTTTAGACATACATAATCAAATATCTACAAAAGAAATTATGGGATGTCTGAAATTTGCTTCAAAATCATACAAGGGGAAGAAGTAGGCAGGGCATTGACAGGTCGGGTTTGGACATAGACTAATGGTTATTGGAAGTGGTAATGGGGTTCATAGTATTATTGTGTCTATTTCTGTCTATGTTCAAAATCATTCATAAGAAAGAATGGAAAAGCTTTGGCTTTTCCTGTGTCTGCCTTTGTCCACCATTGGTGGGGATGTCCCTGTTTCAAAGGCATGAGGTGGCGGAAGTTCATCCTTGTTCCTTCAGAGATTCCTGAGCATAAAGGGGCCTGAAGAAGCCCATTCCCCTGTTTCCAAGATCTGGGATTCAGAGTTAACCAGATATGTAAAAGCAAGAGACAAGCGTTTCTGTCCCAGAACCTCCGTATCTAAGCACATGTGAACCCTGGACAAGTGGCTTACCCTCTCTGTGCCTCAGGCTCCAACACCATGCAACGAGGATAAATGCCACTGGTGTTGGGGCAGGGCGGGGACACTAGCTGCTGAAATGTGAACTCTGCTGGACCTCAGCCTTCTCTGGGGATGCCTTAGCAAAGAACTGCCTCCTCGGGCCTCCCCCAGCCCCTGGCCCTGGCCCTGACTGCACCAGCCTGTCTGCATCTGTCATCGGCCTACTCTGCTCCCCTTTAGCCAGGCTTTGTTTGGGGGTGGCTGGCAGGCTAGCCTGTGTGCATGGTGGAGGCAATGATGCCTGCTGCTGCAGGTAACACTTCACAGGCTGCATCATCACCCACACTTCCAGCCGCCCCCAACCCCACCATGACCCCCAGTTCCAAGAGGTCCAGAGTCCAGAATAACCAGGCCAGGCTCCCAACTTCCTCATCCCCACCCCACCCACTGCTTGCCCATAGCTTCCATCCAAAGAGAGATCAAGCATAGCAAGAATAATTCCAAGCTCCTACTGTGCACCCTGAGACAGGCATGAGGCAAGCACTGTGTATACCTTGGCAACTGAACCCTTACATCCTCCTCCGTAGGTGCTAGAACCAGTGACATTTGACAGCAGGGAAAAATGAGACACGGAGAGGGGAAGTGACTTACCCAAGGTAAGTAAGGAGCAGACACAGCATTTGAATCCAGGTGTATTAGACTCCTAAGTCCAGTGGAGACACCTGAGGAACATAGCCCCAGCACTGGTGGTCCAGTCTCCATGTTGGGCAAGTTCAGCACCATATTCTCCTAGGCCAAGTTCATATGGACCCAGGCAAGTTGTGCTCCATCTTTGGGAGAAGCAAAAGACTATGATATTAATGGTCCCCCGGCACTCCTTTGTGGGGACCCCCAAGTTAACTGCTTTCCAGTCTGGGGAACAGGCTTCTGATCTCGTGCTGGGCCCTGGCCTCACACAGCTTCTGCTTCACCCCAGAGCTGACCTGTGTGGTGTGCCCAGCCCTATGTGGGCCATGAGGATGGAGTCAGAGGATGGGCAGTTGCCGTCCTGCCCAGAGAAGGGAGGCCCAAGGGGGAGGCTGAGAAGACACGGAGAAGAAGGGACTCTGCAAGACCTCCTCATTCCTGAGTGTGTATGGAGTCAGGCATCCAATGCCTCCATCCTACATGTGAAGAAAGTGGGACCCAGGAGGGGACAGAGCTGAGAGAGGGTCACACAGCAGGGTGCAGCACAGAGAGGTGAAAACCCTGGTCTTCTGGCTCCGGTCTGGGCTCTCTCCACTATATGTAGTCTCTGGCCTCTTACTGCAGTCCTCTACCCCTGCCATGACCTGTTGTCTTGCCTGGAAAACTGGTGGCTTCACCTCAGACAGAGCCCACTCACACCTCAAGGGGTCTGAAGCAACAGGTCTTAAATGATTCAAGGAACCCTGGATCCAGTGTCACCACCTGAGGAACATCCCAACACATGTGGCCATGCCTCCGGGCCTGCCCATGCTGTTCTCTAAGCCCGGAGAGCCTTTCCCTACAGCAGCCCCCCGACCCGCTTTGGGCACTCGTATTCATCCTTCAGTAACCGAGAAGAAGGATAGCAATACTTCCTCCTTGGGGAGCTCTTCTTGGGTGTCCACGAGAGAGAGTTCATTGTTCCCTCTTGGTGCTCCTGCAGGGCGTTTTGATTATTCATTTATGGATTGCTCTTTCCCCAGCAGACAGCTCTTTGAGGCCGGGGATGCTGTCTGAATCATCCTTAGATCTTGCTGCATCTAGCCTGGGGCCTGGAAACAGGGTGGGTGTCTGGGGAATGCTTGAAGGGTTGGGGGAGGTTAGGCCTGTTGAGGCGCATGGGCCATAAATCACCTTCCCAAGCCAGGGGGAAAGCAGCAATCCAGGAGAGCTTCATGGAGGTGGCAGTACGGGATGTAGGACGGAGGCAAACCACAGACTCGCAGGTGGCGAGGGCATTAGTCATGAGACCCTCTGCCCTCTGTTGTTCTGCCAGGAAACCCCTGTCCTGGGTGCTATTGGCCAGGGATGAGCAGATTTTGGAGTGGGGGAATCAGGCTTCTCCAAGGCGTCCAGTCTCCACTCAGAGGCATGTGGCTGGGGCAGCTGCTGGGGGCTGCAGCTGGTGTCTGTCCCAGAGTCCAACGGCTGTGTGTGCCTTAATCCCAGTCCTTGGTGCCCCCCAGGCTGGCAGGTGGACTGATGGGGCAGAAAGGAGGCAACAGGAGAGGGGTGGAGAGCCGAGCCCCCTCTCCAGGTCCCCACAGCTGCCCTCTGGATCTTGCTACATGTGCCACTCCATCACCAGGTCCTCATCACCAGCTATCCCCTCAGCCCTGAGCTGCTCCTCCCTCAGCCCTTAGAGGGAGGTCTGACCTCCTTGAGGTAGGCAGATTCAGCTTAAAAAGTTCAAACTGGAAAACACAAAGAAGAGATGGATGTCACGGGATCTATGCCCCTTAGCGTCTTCTTTCTGGATGGGGCTGGGGATATTTAGGCACATAGGTGGAGACAAGCATTCACACTGGGACTGAGGTGTGGACGTACCTGACTTAGAATATGAGCAGGTGGGACGTATCTGTGGTGTGCACGTGGCATGTGAAGTGTGTGTGTTCTGTAGGTGAGGGGTGCACAGCACGGGAGGTATACTCATGTGTGAGGTGTGCATGGAGTATGAAGCATGCACAGTATATGAGGTGTAATAGATGTGATACGCACATGATGTGAGAGAGGAAATATCCTATATGTGGGACATACTGATGTTGGAGGTTTACATGGCATGTGAGTTTACATAGAGTGTCAAGTGTATCCGGAGTGTTATGTGTACATGGCATGTAATGTGTAAACAATGTGAGATTTGTACATAGTATGTGAGGTAACATGGAGTGTGAGATGTGTGTGTGTGTGAGGTATACATGGAGTGGAATATGTACACAAGTAAGAGATGCACCCAGTGTGTAACATATTCATGGAGTGTGAGGTAGACATGGCACATGAGAGATACACACAGTGCTTGAGATATATGTGGTATGTGAGGTGTACAGAGAGGGTGAACTCTACATTATGTGAGAGGTGTACGGTATGTGAGAGGTGTACGGTATGTGAGAGGTGTACGGTATGTGAGAGGTGTACGGTATGTGAGAGGTGTACAGTATGTGAAAGATGCACATTATGAGAGAGGTAGATGGAGCATAAGGTGTACATTATGTGACAGGCGTACAGAGAACGTGAGCTGTACATTCTGTAAGAGGCATACAGGAATTGTGAGGTGTACATTATGTGAGAGGTACACATTATGTGAAAGATGTACATTCTGTGAGAGGCGTGCAGGGAGCATGCAGTGTGCATTCTGTGAGAGGCGTGCAGGGAGCATGCAGTGTGCATTCTGTGAGAGGCATGCAGGGAGTGTGAGGCGTGTGTTCTGTGAGAGGCGTGCAGGGAGCATGTGGTGTGCATTCTGTGAGAGGCATGCAGGGGGTGTGTGGTGTGCATTCTGTGAGAGGCGTGCAGGGAGCGTGAGGTGTACATTATCAGAGAGGTGCACAGGGAGCGTGCACTGCACATTCTGTGAGACGTGTGCACAGTGTAAGGTGAGAACTGTATGTGACTTGTCTGCAGTTTATCAGGTGCATATAGCTATGACACCACAAAGGCATATGGAAGAATGCAGGTGAGGACAAACTGTCCTTCCAAGAAAATGTGCCTGTCAGCTCTGTCCTGGGCTCACACTCTGGACCCACGGCACAACCTCCTGAGCAGTGTCATAGGCAGAGGAGACAGAGGGACGTCCTCTGGCTTTTCAGGAGTCCTTTTATGCATAAAGGAGAAGGCAGCTTTGAGAGGCCTTCTCCTCCATCCTTCTGCCTGCATCCATACCACGTTAGCTCAAGGACAATGTGCTCTTTGAGGAATACCATACGTTGGTAATATTATTTTTACATCTGACATAAATTCCTCATGCTGCAAGTTGAATTCTCATTTTCTTGTTGCTTTCAAATGTGAAGGTAGTGAACTCTCCTTTCAAGTAGACCTCCTCACCCCAGGAGCCTAATGTCTTTAGGCTAGAAGAATAATTAGCACCTTCACGAGCCCTGCCTGCTTGAACACTTCTAGTCATTAAGTTATTGTCACCTTATTTGTGTTGTTTAGTAAACAGCCCGTGTGTATTTCAAACCCCAGGAATCCAGTCCCACAAAGACCCCAGGGCTCACCTCTGAGGCACAGAAGGTCTTTAATTACATAAAGAATAAGCTTGAAGGAGAGAGGCTGGATGAATGAATGAACGCCTCAGGTCTTTCCAGAAGCCAGGCGTCAGTGGGTTCTTAAGCCTGGCCTCAGCTTTCCCTACCTGCTGGGCAGTCTCAGCTCCTGCTATTTTCACTCACCTGGCTTCCTAGTACCTGGGAAAGAACCCGGAGTGAGAGGCATTGTGAGGGCTGCATGGAATGTGAGGTGCACATGGCATGTGGGGCCTGGTGGGGGAAAGAGCTGGGCGGGCTGCAGGGAGGGTCCCCCCACAACGCCAAGCTCACATGGGTCACATCCCATGCCCTTGAACCTCTTCCCCGGGTAGCAGCCCACCCTCACCTCACATCCTGAATTCACATTGAATTCACATCCTGAATTCACAATCACCTCACATTGAGGCCAAGGGCTCACTCATCTTGGGATCCTACTGACTATGCCAATCGACAGGTTCCAACCTGAGCTGGGTTCTGAGGGGAGCTGGTGGCTAAAGCTTAGTTCTAGATGAAGTTATAATTAAATTTAAAAATCACATCTAGAGAATTCCCTCTTAAATTTAAGTACTAGGTCAGTTTTGGAGGGAGTTTTTATAAACCTATTGAAGAGGGGAATAAACAACTCTAGCCTATTATGCCTAGTTCTTCAAGAATCTCTTGGTTTGTAAGATATTCTTTCATTAGAAGTAACAAATTGGCCAGGTGCGGGTAGCTCACGCCTGTAATCCCAGCACTTTGGGAGGCTGAGGCGGGTAGATCACCTGAGGTCAGGAATTCAAGACCAGCCTGGCCAACATGGTGAAACCCCGTCTCTACTAAAAACACACACAAAAATAGCCAGACATGGTGGCACATGCCTGTCGTCCCAGCTACTCAGGAGGCTGAGGCACGAGAATCACTTGAACCGTGGCAGCAGAGGTTGCAGTGAGCTGAGATCGCGCCACTGCACTCCAGCCTGGGCAACAGGGCGAGATTCTGTCTCAATTTTTTAAAAAAAGAAGAAGTAACAGATTGCCCATCAAACCTCCTCCCCAAACTCTATCTCATGCCACCTCCACACTCCCCCCAGCCCCCACAGCACCAGGAGCCATGCCGGTCTGTACCCACAGAATCCTCTGCTCCTAGCAGAAGCAATTGTCCCATAGAAGGTGCTCAATAATTATTTTGTTCTCTCTGCCGGGAGCATTCTTCCCCAGATGCCACATGGCTAACTCCCAAGCCTCTTTTAACTCTTTGCTCAAATGTTACCTTGCCAACCTAACCACTCTGTTTAACACTACAGCCGACCTCACCCTGGCACCTCAATCCTGCTCATCTTGTTCTGCTGGTAATATTTTTCTGTGTGTATCACCTTCTAACATCTATATAATTTATTTATTATTATGTGTATTGCTTATCGTCTGCCCTGCCCTGCCAGCATGTCAGTTCCACAGGAACAAGGAACATGGTCTGTTTCGTTCTCCACCACATTCCCAGCACCTGAATAAATGTTTGTTGTATAAGTGAATGAATCATAGACTGGACAACTGAGAGTGGGAATATCCATACCACCCCAATAGTGCCCCGCCCCCACACCCTGCACACTGGGTGGGAAGGGCACATGCTATTGGTTGTCTTCCTATTCCCTCCTTCCGCAGCGCGGACTCCTGTTCTTCAACTCCCAGCTCAGCTGCCAGACTCCTAAGCCCTGCTTGTCTGTGGGAGGCCAGAGAGTACCCCCAAAGGGGGAAATGTGGCCATCTGTGGGGAATCTCTGGGACCCTGTCCCTAATCTGGGACCATGTCTGTATCCTGGCAATATCGCAGTCCCTCCTGACCAACCCAGACTGGGCCCAGAGAAGGATCTATACCCACGTGGTGGGTGGATTTTGGCTTTCCCAGGGAGCAAGTTTGTCAGGGGACAGAGGGGGGCACTCAGGTTGGACCCAGGAACAGGAAGGGAAAGGCTGGGGACAGAGAGGGGACCTGGAGCTGGCCCTGCCCCACCAGGCCCACTCATGCTTTTACCTTCTGGACCTTTGGCGCCCCCCACCTCCTGGCCAGATACGCAGCCTGTGTCAGCCCAAGTGCAGCCACAGGCCCAGCCTGGGCAGGGGCAGGGTGCGTGAAGACTGGGGCAGGTGCAGGCTGGATTGGGTTTCCAGAGGCTATATATATAAAGGCTGCCGGGAGCCCCAGGGCCGCTCCCTGAGGGCACAACACTGTGGGGGCCCAGCCAGGCCCGCATTCCTTTCCAGAGGCCAGCTCTCCATTTATAGCCCCTGGGCAGGCCAGCCAAGGGAGCTGAGTGGGGAGGACTGAAAGGGCAGATGGAGAAGGGGCAGCCCAGGCAGCACTCCCTCCCCACTCCCCACCAAAGAAGCCCCTCATCCTGAAGACAGCAGAAGCCAGGCCCGGGGCAAGGTGTGCACTTGCCCCCAAGCACAGAGCCTACCATTCTGGTCAGACCTGCATTGAGGGGTGAGGGGGCTGCCAGGGGACCCCCTCAAAATCCCTCAGCCCATTGCTAGTGGCCCCTCACAGAACAATTCCAGCACCTGTGGACAAAGGGCACCCTTGACTAGACTCTGCAGTATAAGAGTTTGAATTTTTTCAGCTTCCAAACTTGGTATCCTTTTTCCCTCCGCCCCCAACACAGCACTGGGACTAGAAGGACAACATGTCCCAGGTTGGACATACTTCTCCCTGCTTTGTGGGCAGCAGGGAAGAGATGATGGTGTTGACAAACCTCTCTCCAAAGAGGAGACGCAACCAGAAGGGTGATTCCAGGCAGATGTGGATGCCAGGCCTGGAGAGGTCTGAAATGGTCACCGAGTTCAGTGAGTTCCAATCTTTTTTTGAGCAACAGAAGCCTGGTAGCAAACAAAAATCCCACTTGAAAGCCTACTACAAAAATGGCATTTTACCACTAGAATGTCTGTGTGCTTTAAAACAGTGCTTCCTAATTGTGGAAGAAAATGTAGCTACAAATCAAGCTTAAAACTGTCAAAGCAGTTTAGATTTATAAGCCATAAGTGATAAAATATTAAATGTGTTTGGTAAGTTCAAACATATAACATTTACTTATTTATTGTAAAGGCAACTTGATGACAGTCCTGAGGAAGTTTTTATAAACACAAAGCACAAAAAGCAAAGTTGTAATCACTTGTCTCAGCATCCAATTTATTTTGTAGTTTCTTGCTTATTCAGATTTGGGAAAAATCTAGATTTGCATAGATAAGTGGTTTGAATAGCTCACCTGGGAATCTCAGAGTACTCTTCAATTAAGCAGACTCATTCATTCATTTGCCCAAGAAATATTTATTGAGTGCCTACTATGCACCTGGCTTTCTGCTGAGCCTTGAGCAAGTAGGAAGAAGTATTTGTTTCTAAATCATCAATACAACAATTACTTACATTCCTCATTGTGAGTATAGTGAAAAAACAATAAGAAGACACATCGAGATGCCAAATCTCTCTATAGTATACCACTACAATATTGCAGCATGCCATGTATAATGCCCAATGTAAGAGAACATGCCCCAGGCAGAGGGGGTCTGAGCCTTTCCTGGGAAGACCAAGTGTAATAGAACATGGATGTCTAATCATGTATGTCACTGCCCAGTTTTGAAGAAATTCAACCATCTTCATTAATGTCACGGTTCAAGAAGTTCAAATATATGCATAGAGATGCAAAGGGTATGAGGCCACTCATTCATTCATTGGACATTTATCAGGTGCCTACTGTGTGACTGCCACTGTGATGGTTTTTGGAAATGTCATTGTGAACAAAACGTCTTTGCCTTCATGGGGCTAAGTCAGTCATGAACAAACTAATGAAGAAGATTATAAAGAGTGGCAGTGCCTGGAAGGAAATGAACAGGGTGGCGTGACCCAGAGTATGGGAGGCAGTTATCTTAGAGGGAATGGTCAGCGATGTCCCAAGGAGGCAAGAAGTTCTATTATATAAAATGCAGTCAATCTTGGGAAAAGCCCAGGGGATAATGCTATGAGTTTAGAGCAGCAAGGACAAGCCTCCAAGGCAGGATCCTGTTCAGAGTGTTAGAAGACAAGAAAGGAGGTCAGGCTAACTGGAGTAGAGCAATAAAAATGGATGGTGCCTCCAGGTGTGGTAGGAGACATAGGCTGAGGCTAGCTCATGCAGGGCCTGATAGGCCAGGGGATGGAGATGAGATTTTACTCTAAATGCAAGAAGCTGCTGGAGAGTTTGAAGCAGAAGGATGGCATAATCTCATTTATATTGTAAAGGTCTACTCAGGCTGCCATGTAACCAATGGATTATACTGAGACTACAGAGGAAGTGAGGAGGGCAGCCAGGTTATTGTGGTTATCCAGAGCAGCAGTGTGACAGCTTAGTCCAGGATGATGACACTAGGGATGGGCAGATTTGAGACAGGTCTTAGAGGTAGAATGGACAGCTCTTCCTCATACTCAGACTTCTCCTTGGGAACTCCAGCCTCAAAAATCCCCCCGCCTAATCCACACTTCCATCTGGATATCCAATATGCATTTCAAATTTTGCCCAACCCTGGAAACTTAATCTACCACCCACAAACCTAGTCTTCCCAACTCCATTCTTGAAGGAGTCATCCTTAGCTCCTTGCTTATCTCACTTCCCACATGCAATCATGAGTAAATACTGCTAGCTCCATCTTGAAAACATATATCTAGAATTCAACCACCACTTTTCACCAGCTCCACTCACTGGGATTATTGCAATAGCCTCTTAATTGGTCTCCCTCCTTCTGCCCTTTCCCTCCAGTAACCAGCATGCTTCTGTTAAAATGTAAATCAGATAGTGATATTCTTCTCTTCTGCCCAAGCCCTCCAGTGAGATGGCTCAAGCCATCTCAGAATATAATCCTGTTTCTCTCTCTCTCACCCCATTTCCCACTATCTCTTTTACTCACCCTGCTGCAGACATACGAGCCTCCTTGCCATACTTTGAATCTGCCAAACACAGTCCTGCCTCAGGACCTTTGCACATGCTTATCCCTCTATCTGGCCCTACATATTTCCAGGTATCTGCTTCCAATTTTCTTCATTCAGGTCTCTGCTCAAATGTAGCAGAGAAGCCTTCTCTAATCACTTCATAATCTTCATCACTGTGTCTCCTTGCCTTGCTTTTTCTTCATAAAGCTTCTAACCTCCTGGCATCACATACTTCCTTGTTTATTGTTCATTGTCTATCACCCTGCTTACACTGACAATGTAAGTGCCATGTAAGCAGAGTCTTGGTTTTGTTCATGGCTCTAGCCCCACACTTGGACTGGTACCTGGCACATAATGGATACCTAACAATATGTGGATTTCTGGGTGACCCCCTGCAGCTTGGGTGGGGTGAGGCCGGGATTTTGCTGCCTCTGCCAGGATTTAGAGTTACTGTCACTGCTGCTCCATGACGTAGACTTTACTGAATGAACAAATACAGATGGGCCCTATGGAGTAAAGCTAGGTGAGTACTTCATGAAGGGAGACCTTCAGCACCACTACCAGCAGCAGAGAAGTGAAGAAGTTAGGACCCCAACAGAGCCCTCTGAGTTTTGTGGGAAGGGAGGACTTCTTAGGGCCCAGAATGGCCAGCTAGCATGCCTTCCAGAAGTTAGTGGGAAAGGCACAAAGATCACTCCTGCTTAAATTGCTGGTTTCCAGGAGGGGAGATCCAGGCACGGATGTATGGCCAACCGAGATTCCTAGCCAGAGTGCTGAAAGGACTGTGTGAACTGCAGATTGAGGAAGAGGCTGAGAGGCCCCCATGGGGGTGGCCGGTATGCTGAGGCTTGTATGGGAGCCAGATATCCCACATCACATGGGGTGGTTGCCTCCTCCTGTTTCCAGCCTTTCCAGTGAGGCTGCAGGAAAGAGACACAGCTGAGGCCTGGAGACTCGTGGGACTCTGTCAGGGCATGGTGCCACAGACGAGTTGTAAGCCTGAGGGACACAGCATCCAACCCTGAAAGCCCCTTGCTCGAATAACCCTACATCACCTCCTAAGGGCTTCCACATCCTTGGTCTCTTCAGACTCTCATCCCCACCACAATTACTCCAAGAAATTACTGTCATCCCCAAATCTATAACTGGAAACTGAGGCTCAGGAAGGAGACATGACTTCCACAAAATCACACAGTTGGGAAACTCTGGAGTCTGGACTCAATTGGTCTGCAAACCGCACTCTCAGAGACTTCAGGTGAGATGAGGTCAGATTCTCAGGCCAGGTCCTGAAGTTTGCCACCTTGGCAAGATGCACTTTCCTTGACTCAGCACCGCGAGTGAGGCGGAGCCAAGCCCCGAGCAGAAGGGTTTTCTTCCCAGCTGAAGAGGCAGCTCAGCCTAGACCCCAGGCATGGCACTGAACACCCCTGCTGTGGAAACGTGCAGATTTAAATGGACGGGATTCCTAACGTGGTCAGGATCCGAGTTTGGAGAGATTGGCGCGAAGCTTTAGCAGCAATCCCCGATTCCTGTACAACCATAGCTGGGTTTCTAAGCGTCTAGGGAAGAAGGACTGGGCCCACGACCTCCTGAGCAACTCCCAGGTCGGGGACTGGAGGAATATCAGAGCCTCTACGACCCGACCCGTTTGTCTCGGGCTCGCCCACTTCAACTCTAGGGGTCTCCCTGCCTGTTGTTGCACTCGTGCGTTTCTCTGCCCCTGATGCCCTAAGCTTTCTGCTTTCCGTGTGTCTCTCAGCCTCTTTCGGTACCTCTCTCACGGTCTCACTCTCTCAGCTCTGTGCCCCCAATGCCTTGCCTCTCTCCAAATCTCTCACGACCTGATTTCTACAGCCGCTCTACCCATGGGTCCCCCACAAATCAGGGGACAGAGGAGTATTGAAAGTCAGCTCAGAGGTGAGCGCGCGCAGCCAGCGTTTCCCGCGGATACAGCAGCCGGGTGTTGGAGAGGTTTGGAAAGGGCGTGCCGGCGAGCCAAGTGCAGCCGCCTAGGGCTGCCGGTCGCTCCCTCCCTCCCTTTCCAGTAGGGGACCGAGCGCGCGCGCCAGTGTGGAGGGGCGGGCTGGCTGGCCACTCTGCGGGCCCCTGCGGCCACTCCGGGGACCCCCCCAAGCCCCGCCCCGCTGTGTTCCTATTGGCCTCGGGCTCCCCCTCCCCCAGCTGCCCGCCTGGGCTCCCGGGCGTTTAGGCTACTACGGATAAATAGCCCAGGGCGCCTGGCGCGACTCTAGGGGTGAGGAAGCCCTAGGGCGCTGCCGCCGCTTTCCTTAACCACAAATCAGGCCGGACAGGAGAGGGAGGGGTGGGGCATTCAGACTTCCAGCACTTTGCTATCTACAGCCGGGGCTCCCGAGCGGCGAAAAGTTCCGGCCACTCTCTGCCGCTTGGGTTGGGCGAAGCCAGGACCGTGCCGCGCCACCGCCAGGATATGGAGCTACTGTCGCCACCGCTCCGCGACGTAGACCTGACGGCCCCCGACGGCTCTCTCTGCTCCTTTGCCACAACGGACGACTTCTATGACGACCCGTGTTTCGACTCCCCGGACCTGCGCTTCTTCGAAGACCTGGACCCTCGCCTGATGCACGTGGGCGCGCTCCTGAAACCCGAAGAGCACTCGCACTTCCCCGCTGCGGTGCACCCGGCCCCGGGCGCACGTGAGGACGAGCATGTGCGCGCGCCCAGCGGGCACCACCAGGCGGGCCGCTGCCTACTGTGGGCCTGCAAGGCGTGCAAGCGCAAGACCACCAACGCCGACCGCCGCAAGGCCGCCACCATGCGCGAGCGGCGCCGCCTGAGCAAAGTAAATGAGGCCTTTGAGACACTCAAGCGCTGCACGTCGAGCAATCCAAACCAGCGGTTGCCCAAGGTGGAGATCCTGCGCAACGCCATCCGCTATATCGAGGGCCTGCAGGCTCTGCTGCGCGACCAGGACGCCGCGCCCCCTGGCGCCGCCGCCGCCTTCTATGCGCCGGGCCCGCTGCCCCCGGGCCGCGGCGGCGAGCACTACAGCGGCGACTCCGACGCGTCCAGCCCGCGCTCCAACTGCTCCGACGGCATGGTAAGGCCGGGACTCCAGGAAGTGAGGAAGTTAGGGCGGCGCTCGGGATATCTGGGACGCGTTTCCGAGGGCAGGGAGCTGGCCTTGCGGGAGGTTTGGGCCAGGATCCATCCCGAGAGAGAGGACCCCCTTGTCTTGGGCAGCTGTCACTGGGGTGGCCTGTTTTGGAAGCGTGCGGGCAAGCGTTCGAGCCGCCCCATTGGGGGCGCTATTAGAACACTGCAGCGCGGACCTGAAGATCTTTTTCTCTACTTATACCTACTTCCAAAATGTAAATTTGCGCCCCTTGGTGACTGTCCGCCCTTGGTTTGGCCCTGCATGTTGCAGACCTCATCTCCTACCCACCCGTAATTACCCCCCCACCAGGACAGGTCTGGGCCTGGAACTCGAGGCTGAGGCTAGAGTTAGGGAGGGGGCGGCTACAGGGATTGGTGTTCGGGCCCCGCGCCGTCCCACGGGCCTGACTCAGTCGCCCTTGCTGTTTGCAGATGGACTACAGCGGCCCCCCGAGCGGCGCCCGGCGGCGGAACTGCTACGAAGGCGCCTACTACAACGAGGCGCCCAGCGGTGGGTATTCCGGGCTTCTCCCTGCTCGCTCCTCCTCCCTATGGCCTTCATGGAGCTGTCCTGGCCTCTATCTAGGACGCTCCCACCCCCACTCACACACGCCTGTGTCCTGGGAGGTGGTGCAGGAGATGAAATACTAAGCAAGTAGCTCCCTCTCTTTTCGATTGTCCCGGACTCTGACAAGTCCTCAGTTTCCAATCTGTCTCAAAGTACTGGGCCCAGGGGTGGGAGCCTTGTCGCGGCCCCACCCCTGCTTATTAACCGAGCCCTCCCCGCGCAGAACCCAGGCCCGGGAAGAGTGCGGCGGTGTCGAGCCTAGACTGCCTGTCCAGCATCGTGGAGCGCATCTCCACCGAGAGCCCTGCGGCGCCCGCCCTCCTGCTGGCCGACGTGCCTTCTGAGTCGCCTCCGCGCAGGCAAGAGGCTGCGGCCCCCAGCGAGGGAGAGAGCAGCGGCGACCCCACCCAGTCACCGGACGCCGCCCCGCAGTGCCCTGCGGGTGCGAACCCCAACCCGATATACCAGGTGCTCTGAGGGGATGGTGGCCGCCCACCCGCCCGAAGGATGGTGCCCCTAGGGTCCCTCGCGCCCAAAAGATTGAACTTAAATGCCCCCCTCCCAACAGCGCTTTAAAAGCAACCCCTCTTGAGGTAGGAGAGGCGGGAGAACTGAAGTTTTCGCCCCCGCCCCACAGGGCAAGGACACAGCGCGGTTTTTTCCACGCAGCACCCTTCCCGGAGACCCATTGCGATGGCCGCTCCGTGTTCCTCGGTGGGCCAGAGCTGAACCTTGAGGGGCTAGGTTCAGCTTTCTCGCGCCCTCCCCCATGGGGGTGAGACCCTCGCAGACCTAAACCCTGCCCCGGGATGCACCGGTTATTTGGGGGGCGTTAGACCCAGTGCACTCCGTTCCCAAATGTAGCAGGTGTAACCGTAACCCACCTCCAACCCGTTCCCCGGTTCAGGACCACTTTTTGTAATACTTTTGTAATCTATTCCTGTAAATAAGAGTTGCTTTGCCAGAGCAGGAGCCCCTGGGGCTGTATTTATCTCTGAGGCATGGTGTGTGGTGCTACAGGGAATTTGTACGTTTATACCGCAGGCGGGCGAGCCGCGGGCGCTCGCTCAGGTGATCAAAATAAAGGCGCTAATTTATACCGCCGTGGCTCAGGCTTTCCCTGGACATGGGAGTGGGATCCGGAGGAAAATCCGCAAACTGGGCCAGCTGTCCCTCAGCGACGCCTGTAGGCGGCAGGCGGATTGCAAGGAGGACGCCTGCTGCCTGGGGAAGAAAGGAGGGGTGCAGATTTCTCCAGTACGTGGGGAAGTTCCTGTGACGTTGACTACATTACTACACACGTACGTGGCTCTTATGGACGGGTACACAGGTTGATATGAGTATTTTTTAAACCCATGTCTGAGCTCGCCCCCCAGATATTCTGATTTAATGTTTCTGCCCCAGATACCCAGGGCCAGGTATTGGTATTTTTTTTCAAAAGCTCCCCAAGTGATTCTGAAGTTCATTCAAGGCTGAGAATCATCCCCTCCATATAAAGTGAGTGAATCCAGGTGTGATAACCAGAAGAACCACGGGAATGTTGTGGCCCAGGCATCACTTGTGGGCCTCGTTGGGTATAGAGGATGTGATAGGGTGCCCACAGCATTCTGAGGAAAAGCTAAATGAGTGTAGACATGTGCTGTAAGCTCTCTGGCACTTACAGGCCATTAGTAATAGGCGTAACTGCAAAGAGGCAGCATAGAAGGCCAGACAGGCATAGACACCTCTACCCAGCACCTAGAGCATCCCAACACTATCAGATTCCATAAGACGACAGGAGCCCGGATCCTGTGAGCAGAGCAGCATGTGGGCCAGCATCATCACAGATGGCATAGGTACTCTTCATCAGGCTATAAACTCTCTGAGAGCAGAGGAGGGGGCATTTATTTAGCCTGAGTGTTGGGGAGGGCTTCCTGGAGGAGTTGTCATTTGAGCTCTGTCTTAAGAAACAAGAGTAGACAATGTACTCACAATGAACACACACACACGCACACACACACACAGGTACCTGTGCCCTCCCCTGGGTCCAAGGCCCCTGAGGATGGTCTGGCAAGGGTTCTTCCCCACTCACATACCACCTCCCCACCCCCAACACACGCATGCCGTCAGGACCTCAGGACCTCCTACATCCCACCCCATAGATGCTCTTCCTGAAAACCCTACAAGCCCACTTTCAAGGGATTTGTTCGGCAAGTAGGGGGCCCTCAGGAATGCAGGCAAGATGTGATGCCAGAAGGAATATCCTCATTACCTGTCTGAGGATCCATTCTCTGCTCTCCCCAACACAGGGTGACTGGGGAGCTGCCCAGAGCTGTTGTGTTACTAATGATCCTCCACTTGTCTTCTGGCCACTTCCCCACATGTCCCTTGGGATTCTTTATACTCTTTTGAGACCCCCTGGGGTCCATTCATGAATTCATTGATTCCACAGATGCCAGGTCTTATGCTGGGTGAAAACAGAGACCGTTGGATGCAGTTCCCCCCCTTGGGAAGCACACAAACATTTGGGAAGGATGGAACCTTTTAGCAGCTGGTTACATCCTGATAAATTAAGTGCTGTACTGGAGGTGCATGTAGCAGGGGAATGCCATAGAAGCAAAGGAGAAGGTTCCCTGACTAGTCTTGGGGAGATATAGACAAACAGGTAAACTTTAATGAGAATCTTGAAGGAGTTGGTCAGGAAAGAGGGGCCAAAGAAGGGGGCTACAAGCTGAGGAAACAGCGGGTGCAAAGATCCAGGGGTGAGAGAAAGAAAACTGCCTTTGTGGAACTGCAGGTGCCCATGGGGAGGGGCCAGAGGAAGATGGAATGGCAGAGGCAGGACCACAATGGACCTCATCTGGACTTTATCTTGAGGGCAGTAGGGAGCCACACAGGAATCTAAACAGGGGAAGGATACAAATAATTCTGTATTTTAGAAAGGCCAGTTTGGGCTAGCAGAATAGGGAGGAGAGAACAAGACTTGAGACAGGGAGATCTTTCAGGAAGCCACTGAGGTTGCTTAGAGGAGATATGACATATCCTGAACTGGCTTGGGCCAAATAATGTGTCAGTGTTGAGGGTACAGCAGAGAACATTGAAGGCACAGTCTCTACCTTCATACAGCTTAAAATCCACTGGGGAAGTAACCATGAGATGAAGAACCAAGTGAATAAATACAATGTTATAAATGATGAGAAACACCGTAAGGAAAGGCAACGGGTGTAAGCAGAGGTGGTAATGCGGAGTGAGAAGGCAAGCAGGTCGACGGAGGAGGCAGAATTTCTTCACCAAGGGAAGCAATTCTATACATGAAGAGGGTCCCAGTATCCTAGAGGGGGTCTGTGTGTAATTAGAAAAAAGGTACCCCTTCTCTCCTGGGACATTGCCCTGCACCAGGGATCATGACTAGGCAGGCAGAGAGCAGGCTGGACTTCAGCCCCCACTCACCTCTTCAGCTGGGTGCACTTGTGTAGTGACAACCTACATAACTTCACAGTGCCTTGTGCGTGGAGGCCCTAGAAAGTGAAGAGAAGGGAGGAGCCTTGGATGACTCCAGGCTCTGGTTTGCTTCTGACTTGAGGCCGTGATTTGCTTCTGAGTAAGTGGTGGTGCCATTACACAGATAGGGACCTCAGGAGGAGAAGCAGGTACAGTGACACATCTACTGTAGAATACTTCATGACAGAAACCTCATTCAAACTAGCTTAAACCCCACAAGAGGGTGTGTTGGAAGTTCACAGGGCAGCTCACATCTGGAAGTAGAACTATAAGCACCACAGCATCTATGCGCCTTGGGAGCTAGAGCTCCTCTCACACTTCTAGGCTGTTCACTTCATGTCTCTGCTTGGCTTCACTCTCTCCTAGTCCATATTGGTTTTCTCCAGAAACTCATGGGTTACCATGGATCTTACCATTAAACCCAGTTAGAAAATTCCCAGGCTTGGCGTGGTGGCTCATGCCTGTAATCCCAGCACTTTGGGAGGCTGAGGCAGGCAGATCACGAGGTCAGGAGTTTGAGACCAGCCTGGCCAACATGGTAAAACCCCGTCTCTGCTAAAAATACAAAAACTAGCCGGGTGTGGTGGTGCACGCCTGTAATCCCAGCTACTCGGGAGGCTGAGGCAGGAGAATTGCTTGAACCCAGGAGGCGGAGGCTGCAGTGAGCTGAGATCATGCCATTGCACTCTAGCTCTGGGCAATAGAGCAAGACTCCATCTTGGGGGGGTAAAAAATAAAATTCCCTTGGAAGAAGGATAGTTAGATCAGCATAGGTCATGAGCCAGGATTTGAACCCAGGCAGAGGGCTCCAGAGACTGCACTCTTGGCTGACTTGCTCTGTGTCTTCTGCAGAGGATGTCAGAAGAGAGGAAGTGAGAAAAGTCAAGAGGGAAGGGAACAGCTGGAGATTGGATCACATCATTGAGGATAGGATTTGAGGTCCCCTCCTAGCCTGTCCCTTACCTCAGTCCCCTCAAGGGGGGACAACTGGCTGAGCCTGACTTCACTTGCAGTGTAGATGGAACATCCTTTGCTCATGGGGCCATTTAACCTGCATTGGATCTGAGGAAGCACCAGGGCCATGCTCTCCACAGAGACATACGTATATGTCTTTACACATATGTGCTCATACAAAAGCACGTGTGTACCCAGAGCACACCATCAGAGGCTGATAGACTGTGAAGACAATAAAGTTTAAGCTTCAGTTCCCCTCTCTCGTATGATCCCCTTCTAAGGTCCTGGGGGAAACCCTAGAAATATGTCTATATGGTCTAGCTACTTTTTTAATTTGCCAAAGTAAATCACTTTTAACAATTGGTTATGACCATTGTCTCTTTCTATTCTGACCCTTGCGTTGGGTAGCACTTATGGGGATGTTGGGATCAGTCCTATCTAAAGGTATAAATTTCATTTGGGTTTAGTGGAATATATTTTAAATAAATGAAATATAAAACATAAGCAATAATGATGAACAATGATATAAATTTAAATGATTCTGACATTGAGAAGATAATTAGAACCACAAAATTTATCTAGATCATGCCAAAAAGTGGTTTATTAAAAGAAGAAGATAATTTTCTAATAGATTTATGGGAAAGACTCTTGCATGGTTTAATAATCCCACCAGTGAATAATGGCAAATTACATGAACACATTAGGAAAAGATTTAAATTTTTTGCTGATCTGTTACAAACTACCGGCATCCACAAAGATAGCATAAAATTCATAATATGCCACTATAACAAGACCTCAACATCATCAACACAATTTTTAATGAAACTTGTCAATTAAAAAATATTTAAAATTAGTCACCACACAAGAAAACTCAAAATGCCTTGAGTTTTTACAGCCCACAGATGAAAGAAACTTGATTGAGGTTTCCTCAAATTTGACATCAATTCTAAAAATGTACATGACATTTCCAATAGACTTGTGAGCCTGAAATTTCCTTAAATTATCAATGGTACAAAACAAGTTTTGATCAACCATGTTGAAGGAAAGACTGAATAATCTCTCTATTCTCTGTATAGAAAATGATATTATAAAACCATTGTCACATGAAGAAGCAATCAAAGAATGTGCAGCCGGATGCGGGTGGAAAGAGGTAGGCAAGACTGAAAAAGACAAGAAAAAGGAGCAAGAGGTGGAAGGTAGATAGAATGAGGAGACGAGAAGGAAGATAAAGGCAAAGATGATGATGTGATAATGATGAAGACCAAGTTGGTCCTAGCTCCGTTTTTTTTTTCTCTCATTTATAAAGCATTTGAAACACTTGCACTGCACACAAGTCACTCCTATTTAAAAACATTCAATGAGAGGCTGTGCAATATTTGTTTTTATATTCCACAGGGTCATTTTTGTGTAGTTAGTAACTTATTTTTTTCAGAGAACATGTGACAGTGGGTTTTAATTCATGTAGAAATTTCCCAGTAGCAGGGGGAAGTGAGTCCCATGATGTGTCAATGGCTACATAATTCCCTGGGATCTAGGCCTGGCTGTGTCATTGACCAGCTCTAAGATCTTGGGAATGGGACTTAACCCACCTGGACTTTGGCATTTACTCTGTGGAATAAATTAGTAAATTTAAAAGGTATGTCTCAGTTTTGAAATTATTTCATAATTTGCTTAAAGCATTTCTAACAAAGAAGAGATTATGAAGTAGATCTCTTACAGATAAGGGAACTGGGACCACAACAAACTGAGAAGCTTATTCTCAGCACAGGCAACTCAATTATAGCCTCCTGGTTAACTGGTCCTTCTTTCTTTTACTTTTCCCAATTTTTAAATTAAGATATAATTCACAACCATAAAATTCACCCTTTTAAAATGCATAGTTCAGTGGTTTGTACTATATGCACAAGGCTATGCACCATCACCACTATCTAATCTCAAAACATGTTCATCACCCCCGAAAGAAACCCATAGGCATTAGCTGTCACTCTTCACTATCCCCTTCTTCCTGCTTGCCCCTGGCAACCACTAACCTACTTTCTGTCTCTATGGATTTGCCTATTTGGGAAATTTCATATGAAAGGAATCGTGTATAAAATTCATAATATGCCACTGTAACTAGACCTCAACAATTAACATCAACATCATGTTTTCAAGCTTCATCTACCTTTTTTTTTTTTTTGAGACAGTCTCCTTCTGTCACCCAGGCTGGAGTACAGTGGCGCAATCTCAGGTCACTGCAACCTTCACCTCCTGGGTTCAAGCAATTCTTCTGCCTCAGCCTCCCAAGTAAAGTAACTGGGATTACAGGCACCCACCACCACACTCGGCTAATTTTTGTATTTTTAGTAGAGATGGGGTTTCACTATGTTGGCCAGGCTGGTCTTGAACTCCTGACCTCAGGTGATCCAACCACCTCAGCCTCCGAAAGTGCTGGGATTACAGGTGTGAGCCACCGCACCCAGCCAGTTCATCTATCTTACAGCATGTAGCATACCTCATTCCTTTTTATGCTGAATAATAGTGTATTATATGGATATATCACACTTTTTTAATTCATTCATCTGTTGGTGGTCACGTGGGTTATTTCTACTTCTTAGCTATTAGGAATAATGCTGCTATGAACATTCAAGTACAAGTGTCTGCGTAAATGTATGCTTTCAATTTTCTTGGGTATGTATCTAAAAGCAGAATTGCTAGCTGTATCACAACTCTATGTTTAAATTTTTGAGGAACTGTCAAACTTTTCCCCAAAGCAGCTGCACCATTTTATATTCCCATCAGCAACATATAGGGGTTCCAATTTCTCCACATCCTTGACAACATTCTGTTGTTTGTCTTTTTTATTAGAAGTAGCCTACTGGGTGTGAAGTGGGTTTTGAGTTGCATTTCTCTAATCACGTGTTGAGCATGTTTTCATGTGCGTATTGAGTATTTGTATATTTTCTTTGAAGAAATGTCCATTCAAATTCTTTGCCCATTTTAAAATTAGGTTGTCTTTTTATTGTTGAGTGATATGGTTTGGCTCTGTTTCCCCACCCAGATCTCACCTAGAATTGTAATCCCCGTAATCCCCATTGTGTCAAGGGCAGGACCAGGTGAAGGTAGTTGGATCATTGGGCGTGGTTTCCCCCATGCTGTTCTCATGATAGTGAGTTCTCAATGAGATCTGATGGTTTTATAAGTGTCGGATGTTTCCCCTGCTTCCATTCACTACATCCTGCCACCCTGTGAAGAAGGTGCCTGCTTCTCCTTTGCCTTCTGCCATGATTGTAAGTTTCCTGAGGCCTCCTCAGCAATGCGGAACAGTGAGTCAATTAAACCTCTTTCCTTTATAAATTACCCAGTCTTGGGTATTTCTTCATAGCAGTGTGAGAATGGACTAATACATTGAGTTATGAGAGTTCTTTATCTAATCTAGATATCAGACTCTTATCAGATATAGGATTTGCAATTATATCTCCCATTCTGTGAATTCTTTTCACTTCCTTTGAAGCACAAAAGTTTATTTTATTTTGATGAGATCCAAGTTATCTACCTGTTCCTTTTTTTTTTTTTTTTTTTTTTTTTTTTTTGCTTGTGGTTTTGACTTCCTATCTAAGAAACCATTACTTACTTCAAGTTCTTCTAAGAGTTATATGATTTTGGCCCTAACATTTAGGAATTTGGTCCATTTAAAATTTTTAATATGGTGTAAGTATGGGATCCAAATTCATTCTTTTGCGTATGCATATCCAGTTGTTTCAGCACCATTTATTGAAATGACGATTCTTTCTCCACTGAATTGTCTTGGCACTCTTGTCAAAAATTAATTGACCATAAATGTATGCGTTTATTTCTGTACTCTCAATTCTATTCCATTGATCTATCTATCCTTACGCCAATACCACACAGTCTTGATTATTGTAGTGTGGTAGTTAGTTTTGAAATTGGGAAGTGTGAGTCCTCCAGCTTTATTCTCCTTCTTCAATATTGTTGTGAGTTTTCTGAGTCCCTTGCATTTCATAATGTATCTTTAAGTAGTCCTGTCCAGGAGGTGTTTTCAGTAGCTACTAACTGTGCCTGGTACTATCTGGGACCTATAAATTGGCATAGAAATTTAAAGCAGGGTCTTGTTAGTACACAGAAAAAAATAGTTATATTGGAGGGAAGGTGATGATTTTTTAATTTCCAGTCATCTTTGATGTAGCTTATGTAAAATAAATGTATTAACTAAATATTATTCTGTAATTGCAAAAAAGTTGCAACTGTTTTTGTTGGCATACTGAATGCTTCCAAATAAATGTAACTTATTTTAAATCATTATATAGGTGTGTCGTGCAGTTAAGAAAAATATGAAGCTTTTTTCTGTATTTTTTAATATTTGTAGTATATGTCAGCTTTTTAAAATTTATATTTGGTCTTGAGTCCTTTTCTAAGTCTAAATAAATATTCACTTTTTTATCCAACTTTGTATTCTTTTTTTGCTTTCTTTTTTTTTAAAGAATGACCCCCAAAACTTCCAGGCTTCAGGCCCTACACACCCTGGACCCACCTCTGCATACTGACCATGCTCACCTGCAGGCTGACACATCCACAGGTGCACACACAAGAGAACTTGCCAGGCTCTCCCTATCAGAGAAGCCACAGAGAAAAGACCTTTAGGGTAGCCACGAGTCTCCAGCTGCTTCTGGGAGGAGAACTCAGTGTCCTCTGCACAGTCCTGCTGTGAACATGCTTGCAGGAGGGCCTGTACCCACCCAGCCTCCCTACGTATATGCACGCCTCACCATGTTCTCCACAGCCATCATCTCACACTTCCCCACCTCCCTCCCACAGCCTGCAGGGAGAGGCATCCAGGCCCAAGGAGGGCTGATGCTCTGTCCCCAGGGCCACACTGATGCCCTAAGGGACATTGCTGAAGGATGGTAGGAGTCCATGAGGGGGAGGGCGTGTGAGGGCTGGTCACAGAGGGATGAGAGGTGGGCTAGGGAGCCCGAGGGAAGGGAGAAAAGGGAAGAAGAGGAAATGAGGTACCATGTCATTTAATCCTTACCAGACATTGGTCCCTTTATGGATAATGAGGAAATAGAAGCCTAGAGAGGGAATGGGACTAGTTGACGCAGCTAGTAAATAGCAAAAATGGGATTTGTAACCAAGTCTGTCTACATCAGTGGTTCTCTCAACTGGAAGAAATTTTACCTCCCAGGGGACATTTGGCAGTGGCTGTAGACCTTTTTGGTGCTCACTGCTAGGAAAGAGGCTTCTACCGACACCTAGTGGACAGAGGCCTGCTAAATATCCTGCAATGCACAGTACAGCACCCTGCCCCAACCAAATGGCAAAGGATTACATCTGATCCAAGATGTCAACAGTGCAGAAGTTGAGAAACCCTGGTCTAGACACCTTCCAAGAGTATTCTTCTCCTTGGCCCCTTTCTGGACTTCCCATGGCCTAAGCCATCTTGGTGCTCCTGCCCCAGAGTTTCCAAGAAGGAACAGCTAGCTGTATACCTCGCTGCAGCTCAGCCCAGGTTACCAGGGTCACTGCTCTAGCTACAGATCTGTGGCCAAGGTCGTCAATTTCCCACTACGGCATCTCTGGATTCAATCTTCCCTGACCATTGGAGGCAGGCGGTATGGTCTAGGGAGGGGATGCCTGCCACCCCCACGGCTTACCATCAGAGCAGGGTTACTACCCTCAAACCCTTCTCAAGCTGGTCAATATCCAGCTTAGGTTAGTTCCCAGCCATGGCCACAAGATGGCACCCCAGCCCACCAGGAGGGCTGAGGCTCTGGGCCTGGGAGAGCAGCATGGAGGATGTGCCAACCTGGACAAAAGCCTAGGGGCTGGACTTGGGCCAGTTCCAGAGCTTAGCAGGACCAGATCTAAGGCCTGCAAGTGCCAGGTGGGAAAACATAGGCCAAACTTGGCTTCAGAATTCCCTTCACCTTTTTTTTAGTCCACTCCCAACACCAGCTCATATACTAGCCTTTCCTACATGAAGCTGACTGAAGCCCAGCAATCCCTTCTTGGGCCTAAACAAGAGAAATTCTAGAACTTAGATGTTAAGGATACAGGAGTTATTATTATTATTCCAATACAACAGTAAAAAAAAAAACTGAGGTACAGAGAAGTTAAGTAATTTGCCCAAGGTCACAGCTAGTCAGTACTGGAGCTGGGATTTGAACCCAGGCAGTCTGGTTTTAAAGTCTGTGCTCTTAGCCACTGAACATACCACACCACAACTACTCCCACCCCCACCAGCCCCAGCTACCAAAGACCCTCTGGCACCAGACCACAAGCTTTCTTCTGCAAGGGAGGGGCGAATGGCCTCAAATAGGAAGTGCTGCTCCAAAGTGGAAAAGAAGTGAGGTTTTCAGTCTAGTTGGGGGCCTGTGGTTAGTGTTTGTGAGTGAGAAGCTAGGGATTGGTTAGTAATTCTTCCTCCTATTTCCCCCCACACCCACTATTTCTCTGTTTTCTGGTTTTTGTTTTTTGTTGATTTCTTCTGTGTTGCCCTCTTGGTTTTCCTAGGCTGTCTGCAAATGCTAGCATTCTCGCAGTGTGAAGGGGAAGTGAGAGAAGAAAGTTTGATGTCCTGTTCAGGATACACAAGGGAGGCCATTCTTTGGGGCCTGGGCTGGGGTTGTGTCATCAGGAATCAAAGTGAGAATCCTAAAGTGGAACAGTGTGGGGCACGTTGGGGACAGCTACCCTCTCCTGCTGGAGAGGCTCCTGTGTCAGAGTTTTCTCTGCTTACCTCTTGGGGGATTTTTGGGTGTAATGGGCTTTAGGGTGCAATGAATACCCTTTCACTTCCTTCTGCCTCCAACTCTGGCCTACCTCCCTCTTTCTAACACATCATCCAGAGCCCCTAATCACCCAACCTTCCGCCTACCAGGAGCCCCTTGTTTCTCTCTGTCTCTCTGTGCCCCCTCCCTCACTGCCTGGGTCACACTGCAGCCCCCTATTAGGACTCACCATGGGGTAGTGATAGGGCCCTGCACTGATTCCCTAAAAAACCCTGGGTAAGTCCCTCCTCCTGACTTGGTCTCCATTAGGGGTTCCAGACTCCCACAGTCTCTGCCACTTGGGTTCTAGGATCCCAGCCTCTCTCCTAGCCTTTCTCAAATCATCTGGACCTT
This sequence comes from Hylobates moloch, assembly GCF_009828535.3. Lineage (NCBI taxonomy): Eukaryota > Metazoa > Chordata > Mammalia > Primates > Hylobatidae > Hylobates > Hylobates moloch. Next base: position 29,942,453 of record NW_026652286.1, on the reverse strand, counting down.
AGTGAGGATCTGCTGTATTCTGGGCACTCTGGAGGGAAGCAAACAAGAAGCCTTGGAGGAGCTGATGGTCCTTTTATGGAGATCAGATGAGCTATGGAGAAGATCAGGAGCCATACTCTGATCCCATGTGGTTCTGCAGGTGAAGAAAGAGGTGAAGTCCTGGAACGCTATGGCTAGTAGAATCCCAGAAGATTTCTTGGGTGAGAAGAGGGGCTGGACATCTGGCTAGAAAGAAAGGAAGGTTTGGAGAGGCTGCTTTCTTGTCTCTCCCCATCTTGATTTCTCCCAGCTCTGTGTGTGTGTGTGTGTGTGTGTGTGTGTGTGTGTGTGTGTGTGTGTGCCTCTGTGTCCACCTTTTTCTCTTCCTTCTGGATCCTCCATTTCAATTTCATCTTCTACCAATATTGGGACAGAATTTCCTGAGAACCCATGTCCTGGGGATCTGAATATGGGCCAGGCTGGGCCACACCAGGCCAGGCTTCCTTGTGGTTAGGAGATGGGGACTCACACTGGTCAGGGTGAAAGGGACACTCAAAAACACTCTCATCCCTGCATTACTCTGAGATTGAAGGGGAAACAGCTCCTATTTAAAAGAGGAATCACACAGATCAATACTTGGAGGGAGGAGGTGCCATGCAGGCCCCAAAATCCAACGCTCTCTTTGTCTCTACCCAACTCTGCCCCTGTTTCTGACTTAATTTTGCTTCTCTGTCTCTCCCCTTGTCCTATTCCCATCTGTCAATCCTTGCCCTGCCCCTCTCCACCCCTTCAAGCCTTTTACCTACCACACACAGATTTTCCTGTGGCTAGATTGGGATTCCCCTGGCCAAATAAGGAGAGCGATATCTGTGGCACAGCTTTGTCCCCAGGCTCACGACAGCATCTGTGGGTCAGGGTAGAGGGACAGCTGTCTGCACAGTTAGAAAGTGCCAGCAGGTAATAAGAGCCTCATATCTTCTTAATTAAATCGCCCTTTGCCCAGGCATCCTGTGTTCCATTGGGTTGAGCTGGGATCAATAAGCCTCTTTCCCAGCCCAGCCACCCCTGGAGCCGGGCCTGACCTCCCCAGTCCTGCCTAGGCCCACCTGGCCACCTCCCCAGAAGGCTGGGAGCTTCTCAAGACCAGAGGCTGGGTCTGATTCATCTCTTGTGTCCTTGTGCCTGGGACGGATCCTGAAACAAGTAAGGAGTAAAGGAGTGATTGCTTTACTGAGTAAACCAAGGCACTAGCAGCAGGCATGGGCCAGGAAGGCTTTGAGGTTCAAACTGGAACTCCCACCCCCAGGACCAACTGTGAAGATGGAGGAATCACAGCAAGCAGCAGCTCCCATCCAGCCCCCAGACATAACACCAGCTCATCACCCAGGGCAGTTGAAACCCTAGGAAGTGCGGGGTGGGGGTGTCAGTGCTCAGGGAAACTACGAGCAGTTGTTGCTTCTGACCTCTGAGGGCAGAAGGCCCTTTTCATAAGGGGTCTCCACCTGGGGATCCAGGGTTAGTGTGGGAGAGTCAGCGAGCTTGGATGGATGTGGCACTCATGGGAGACGCCCTCTGTCTGAAGCTATAAAGGGCCCAGGGTCAGTAAGGAGTCCAAAGGGGTTAATATGGGTCCAGGATTGATTGTTAGTGGAGGGCGTAGAGGATAACGTGGTGTGTGTGTGTGTGTGTGTGTGTGTGTGTGTGTGTGTGTGTGTGTGTTGGGGTTCACGCAAGACATTACCCATGGAAGGAACATGGGGCCTCCAGGTTCCGCGAGAAGGGTCGGTATTAAAGGATTCCTTGGAGCGGTCAGCACTGGTCCGGGCCAGGGTGTCTCTGATGACAAAACTCCGGAAGAGCTTTGTCTCACCACGGATCAGATGGTCGCCGGTTTGGAAGGCAAGGGGAGGGTGCCAACGCCCTTCTCACCTCAGTCTGACCCGGGGGCGCGGGCCCAGACGTCTCTCGGAGCCCCCGCCCCTGGAGTGGCGTTCCCCGAAGGCGGGGCGTGGGCGGGTCCCCCGGGAGCAGCAGGAGCCGCGCGGGGCGGGCGCCCCCAGCGCCGAGGTTGAGGGAGGCCGGGCTCGGTGCGGGGCTGGGAGGGGGGCGCGGAATCAGGGCTTTTTAGGACCCAGCGCGGCGCCTTCCTCCGGGGGCGAGTGCGGCTGCGCGCGCCGTGTGCCCGTGTCCGGAGAGCGGCGGGCTGGACGCGGACCGCGCGAACGAGCAGGCGACGGGCGAGCAGCAAGCGGAGCAGCAGCCCGGGCGGCAGCAGCGTCGCGGCGGCGGCGGCAGCGGCCGTTCCGCGCCTCGCCTCACCGGCCTCGCCGGCCTCACCTCGCCGCGCCCGGACCCGCCACCCCCGCCTCCCTGCCCGACCTCCGCAGCCCCCCGTCTCGGCCGGCAGCGCCCACCGCCTGCCCGAAGCGAGGAGCGGAGTGCGGGGCGCAGAGGCACCGGAGCCAGTGCCCGCCGGCCCCGCAAATCAAACCCAGCCAGGAGAACCCCCGCCTGGCCCCGCGCAGCTCCGCGACCGCCGGGAGCTGTCCCTTCAGCACCGCCGTGGGAGCCCGAGTCCGAGCGCAGCCCGGCGGAACCCCCAGCTCGAGCCCGAGCTCACGGAGAGCAGCGCTCGGCGTTAGCCGCACGAGCAACACCCCGGGTGCCCCTGCCCAGGGGGCCCGCCATCTCCTCCAGGAGGCGGGGAGAAGGAACGAGGAGGGCGGGCGGGCAGGCGGGCCCGCCGCCGGGGGGAGCAGGCAGCCAAGCAAGGAGAGAGGGAGGGGGCAGGAGCCCGCCCTGCGTCCCGAGCTGCAGCCCGGCCACGCAGGGAGGAAGGCAGGCGGCATCCATCTCCCCAGCGCCGAGAGCGCGCCCCGGCGACCACCGCACAGAGGAGCGTGAATTTCCCGGCCCCGTCTCCTCCCCTCCCCCTCTTGGGGGCTGGCCTGTAGTCCGGCCCGGGGAGCGGCTGACCTTTCCCCCAAAAGCTTTGTGCCGATTTCTCCATTTTCCCGCGGAGATGGGGACGGGAGCCCGGCCCCCCAACCCTCTTTCCCCACCTCCCAGGGCTCACCGCTGAGCCCGCCCCCCTCCCTCTTCCCCCCTCCCTCCCTCCCTCCCATTCTCCCTCCCATCTTTCCTCCTCTGCCTCCTCCGCTGCCGGACCAGCTCCCTCCCACATCTGGCTCCTAGAGACCCCTGGGATCCCGCGCACATTCCCCTGGACCGGCACCCGACAGAAAGCGCCCGGAGAGGCTTGGCTCGCTCGTTGGGGTGGCCAGAGCCGCGGGCCTCTGTTCCCCCCGACGGCTGGGGGGAGGGGGGAAGAGGGCGCGCGCCCCCCTCCCCGGCGCCAACTCCCCCTGGCGGCCGCTCCCATGGGTGTCGCTGGGCCGCGCCATGCCTAAGGGGGCGCCGCGATGGGCCAAGGGGACGAGAGCGAGCGCATCGTGATCAACGTGGGCGGCACGCGCCACCAGACGTACCGCTCGACCCTGCGCACGCTGCCCGGCACGCGGCTCGCCTGGCTGGCGGAGCCCGACGCCCACAGCCACTTCGACTATGACCCGCGTGCCGACGAGTTCTTCTTCGACCGCCACCCCGGGGTCTTCGCGCACATCCTGAACTACTACCGCACGGGCAAGCTGCACTGCCCGGCCGACGTGTGCGGGCCGCTCTACGAGGAGGAGCTGGCCTTCTGGGGCATCGACGAGACCGACGTGGAGCCCTGCTGCTGGATGACGTACCGCCAGCACCGCGACGCCGAGGAGGCGCTGGACAGCTTCGGCGGCGCTCCTCTGGACAACAGCGCCGACGACGCGGACGCCGACGGCCCCGGCGACTCGGGCGACGGCGAGGACGAGCTGGAGATGACCAAGCGTCTGGCGCTCAGTGACTCCCCGGATGGCCGGCCTGGCGGCTTTTGGCGCCGCTGGCAGCCGCGCATCTGGGCGCTCTTCGAGGACCCGTACTCGTCCCGCTACGCGCGGGTAAGTGACAATTTACCCATCAGAAGAGCGGGGCGGGAAGGCAGCGTCCTGTGCCTCCCCGCGGGCAGGGGTGGACCGGAGAACTGGCGCCTAGGGAGTTCAGAATCAAAAGGGGGTGTGTGCGCATGTGTGCACGTACCAGGGTAAGAGAGGAAGGGTGTCTGCCGGGGTTCTGGTTTTCTATGTATGTCAGTCTGTGTGTTGCCAAGTTTAATATGTATGAGTATGAATGGGTGTGTTTGTGTGTATAAGTAGATTGTGTGTGCATATTTATGTAAGTGTGGTGGTGTGTATTTGGGTGGGTAAAGTGTGGAGTGGGAATGAGTGAGCATGTGTGTATGTTTGAGTGTGCATGAGCGCCTGCCCATGAACATTTGTGTCTTTGCAGATGTGCACTGTCGAAGTATGGACTGCCCTCGAGATTTCAGTGTGGGGAGGGAGGCTGGGAGCCCTTCCGCCTATCCAGGTAAAGGCGCATCTGGAGCCAGCCATGGTCCCCCAGAAAGGCCTGAGGCCTGCTGGGCAGCTTGAGACAGTCGCCCCCTCCTCAGGGAGCAGCCTCCGGCAATTTTGAGGAGGTGGTCAAGAGGGCATCTCCATGGCTAATCTCCATGGCCTGGAAGTTGGTGAAGGGCTGGGCTGTAAGGTAGGGGTGGTCCCTCTGAGCCCCTGATCCTGAGATCACAGCCTGTCCTTCCTCCTTGTTGAAAGGGGAGGGTGTTGGAGTGGGTCACTGGGCTTATGCCAGTGCTTCCTCTGGGACATCCAGTGGTGGGGAGAGGGGGTCCTTAAGGGGGAACCTGCAAGGAGAAGGTGTGTGAGAGGTGGGCGTGTCTTCATGGGCCACTCCCCTTTAGCCATACCAGCTTGTTCCCAGGAAGAAAGGACACGCTGCTGCTGACCCTGGTCCCTCAGATGGCCTCTCTGGATCAGTTTCCTCATCTGTAAAATGGGGAAGGGGGCCTGGTGAACTCTTAAGGGCCTTGCTGCTGGACCATCAGTGACTGAGCCCAAAAAGGGGAACTGGTAGCAGCCACCCACCCTGGAAGAGACACTCCCAGCCTTCACTGGGCTCTGTCCTTAGAGGCCTAAAGAGAGACCCTAAGGCCTGTGGGGGAAGGGCAGAGTAGAGAATTTAAAGCAGAGCCCCTGCTGCATCCCTGAGCTGCCCTCACCCCCTACCAGGCAAAGCACTGCCTCTGCCCTGCTGTCTTTTACTCTGCATCTCTCCCCTCCTACCCACTGGAGCCTGAGCCAGAGCCAGGGGGAGAGGGCTAGGGAGGGGTGGGAAGCTGCAGAGGAGAGTGGAGGGAGGAGACTTGGGGGACCCTCAAGTGCCCGTGGGCAAAGAAAGTCTGTGTTTAATCACAGACCTTGTAGATCTGTTAACTGAGATCAAACACAGTATGGCATGGGGGGTGGGGGGGCGGGGGCGGGTAGCCGGTCAGTCTTATACCTTGAATTCTAGAACAACTATGTTTATGGGGGGAGGCAATAGGGAGAGAGCCAGGCCCATGTTTTGCCACTGAGGACCCTCCCCAAGGTCACCCAGGGAGCTAGAGGCCAAGAAGGACTAGAACTCAATTCTCCTGGGACCCTATCCTCCTCTCGGCTGCCTACCAGCTCCTGCCTTTCCCCAGAGTGGACTGGGACCCTCAGAGGGCTTCCCTCCCCTTCCCTTTCCTGACAGAGGCCACCACAGCTAGAGGGTTATGTAACTGGAGGCTGTGGCTGAGCTGTGGGGAGGGGCTGGAGGAGGGGGATGGGAGGTTGAACTAGTGCATGTTGGGGTGGGGGTGGGCAGAGGCCTGGGTTACAGCAGCTGCCCATTCAGCCCACACTTGACCTTGGACAGCATCTCCCCCACAAACTTTGGCCCCAGAAACAAGGGGTAGGCCCAGTCTCCTGACTCCCAAGCAAGAGGCTAGGTCCCCCAGCCCCACCCTTTGCACTCAGTGTTGGGGCTCTGATCAGTGTCCCAAGTTTCAGGGCAGGCAGGGGGCAGTGGGGCATGTTCCAACCCCCCCCCCCCCGTGGCCCTCTCCTCCCACTGGACATTCCTAGGCGGCGGGTGGCCTTCACCCAAGGCAGCTAGTGTGGTTTGAGGTTCTGTTGGTGTGCAAAACCGTACAGAAAAGTCTTGAAAAAAATCTCTGAAGTGAATGCTCACTGAAGAGCGGACTCTGAGGGAAAAGCTGGGTGCCCGGTGGTCGGGGTGAGGCGGTACTGGGATAGGAGTGGGTGCTAGTGGGTGCTCCCCTTCAGCCTGTCTGAGCCACCTTCTCTCCCCAGTGGCCTCAAAGGAAGGTTGTTGTCCCTTCCAGCTCCCTCTGGGAACAGTTGAGGACACTGAGGCCCGTAGGAGGAGGGACCTGCCCAAGGGCACTCAGGAGCTGAGGAGGGCAGAGCGGGATTAGAACCCCGGCTTCCTGCCTCCCGCCTGGCTGGCCTAGCTGCATTGCGCTGCCTCTCTGCAGCTCATCTGCGCAGAGACCAGCCGCCTGCCCGCCCTCCTCCCCCTCCGTCTTTGCTCCACCGCCTCTGCTGTCACCTTTGTTTACCCCTCCCCCACACGGGGCCCCACGACTCCTCACACCAGCAGGTCAGGACTCAAGTCGTTATTCTAGATCTAGGCCAGCATATTGTGTGTGATATAGCTTATGTGTGTGAAGGAAAGGCTGTATGTATGAGACAGAGGCTCTGTGTAAGAGAGATTGTGTGTGAGTGTGAGAGACTTGAGTGTGTGAGAATAAATGTGAGACTCTGGGCGTGTGTGTGTGTGTGTGCGTGTGTGTGGTGAGACTGCGACTCTGTGTGAGCTTCCTGAGTCCTTGTGTCAGGAGTTGTGTGTGTGTGAGAGAGGCGGATTCTGTGTTTTGGATGGACCGTGAGTGTGTGAGAATGAGACTGTGTGGGAGAGAGTGTGTATAAGGAAGAGAGACTGCATGTGTAAGAGAGATGCTGTGTGTGAGGTTTGGGGAGTGCGTGCGACTCGAGGTGTGTCTGTGTGAGTGTGTGGCTGTGTGTGGCAAGTGTGAAACTGTATATGTGGAGCTCATGTGTGAGGCTGTGTGTGTGTGTGTGTGTGTACATGCGTGTACACATAAGGCAGGAGGCTGTGTGGGGTGGGGGTTCCTGTGTGTGACAGACTGTGTATGTGGAAGTGTGTGTAAGACAGAGATTGTGTGTGAAATCCTGTGTGTGACAGTGTGCGTGATGTGTGTGAGATCCCACGTGTGTGTCAGTGTGCTGTGTGTATGTGAGAGAGAGGTCCTGTGCATCCCGAGTGTGCGTATGCTTGAGGAAGATGAGATTCCAGAGCTGCTTCCTGCCCACTGCCTCAGTCTCTGGGACTCCGGAGTGGCCTAACTGAGGGCATTTCCTATCCTCAATAGAGACGCCATTCTGCCCAGGCCACTGTCAGTGTGTGGGACGGGTGGTGAGGTCACCTTTCCCTGAGGAGCTGCCACCTACCCTGGGCCTTGGTGCTGGCCCTGGAGATAGGGGCTACATAGTCAGGGTGGGAGGGCCCATCTGAGTTCCTGAGGGGCAAGAGTGCCGGCTGCTGGCTGGGGCAGCTGCTCCCCTGGCCCCCTCTCCTGTGCTCTGGGCATCAGCCTGAGGGGATGAGGGGTCAGGGGATGAGCTGGGACAGGATGAGCTCCGCGTGTGTTCTGGGGTGGGGGGTGGTGCCCCTGACACACACAAGACAATGATGATGATGGTACTGTTTGGAAAGGCTATGAAGGGATTTCCTGGGGCCATGAGAATAAGAACTGCCCCAGAGGTGGTGATGCTGGGGCAACCTTTGAGGGGCAGGGAGGAGTTAACCAGGTAGAGGGCAGGGAGGTCATAGAGGTGTGAGAGCAGGCAGGGGAGTGTTGGGGCTGCCTGGCTCGAAACCTGCTCTCCTGTCTTCCTTGGGGGCCAGCTCAGGTCTGAGGCTCTTGGCTTTAGTCTCCGATTTGCATGTCATCATCAGGGGCGTTGTTACGTCCCATCAGGGCCAGTGGTGGTCCTTGTGCTGCAGGCCAGAGTGTCCTGTGTGTGTGTGTGTTTGCGTGTGTGTGTTAACATCTGTTCCTGAGTCACTTGACCTTCCAAATGCCAAAGTAGTGCCAATGGCCCCCAAGCTGGGGAAGCCCCACCTCCGTCCACCCAGCTGCCTGCCTCTCCTCTGACCCTTGTCCTGTGTCTGTCTCTCTGCCCTGTCACTGCCTCTTTGGAACTTGATAAAAACTGGCTCCCCCTCAGCTCCCTGGGAAGGGAATTTACCTGGTGGCGGGAAATGAAGCGCCCAGCCTGAGGCTTCTGTTCCTCTCTTGGGTCCCAGCTGACACAGGGCTCTTGGAGTTGTGGCTTGGCATGCAGAGGGCTGGGGGACAGAGCTATTATCAGGGGATTCTAGGCAGTGCACCCCCTTGCCTTGGAGCCCACTCCCCCAGGCCAGGGCCCCACTTGGAGTCATGGTACCATATGAAGGAGACCCATGAGCAGTGGAGAAGGGGCTGGGTATGTTCCCCTCCCAGCCACCCCAAGGGCCCTCCACCACAGTGTGCCCCCCTGCTTCCCATGATCCTTGTATGGGGTCCTCAGGTCTTTGAATGGTTCCTCCAGCTCCCCCCAACCCCCTCCCAGCAATGAGAATCATAAACCAAGCACCTCCTGGTCAGAACCCTGCAGCCCCTTCACCGCTAAATGGGAATAATCATAGAACCAACCTCACAGGGTTGGTGTGAAGATAACTGAAGTAATGCTTGGACAGCCCTGAGCCACAGAGCCTGGCATACAGTAAATGCGCAATAAATGTTGGCTACTATTATTACTACTGTTGGTTGTATTATCATTTCCCCTCCTGCAGACTCTCTCCTCTCCCTCCACCTCCATGTTCACCATCCTGGCTCAAGCCACCATGGTTCCCCTCAGGCCCACCTCCCCAGCAGCCCCCCAGCTGCTCTCCCACCTCCAGCCCTTGGCTGCTCCAGTTTATCCTCCACCTGGCAACCACAGGGGTCTTTTCAACTCACAGGCCTGTCAGATCACCTGAGCCTGCTTAGAACCCTTCAGCGCTTCGCTGGCCCATAGCCCATACTGTGGCCTCTCAGGCCCTGCCTGTCCCTCCAGTCTTCTCTGACCTGACTGTCTCCATCGCTTACCAAGCCCCAACCACCCGGCCTCGTTTCAGCTCCTTGCATGTGCCAGGTTCCCCTGCCTCAGGGCCTTTGCACATACCCTGCCCTCTGGAGCACTCTTTCCTCTGGCTCACTGCTGTTTATCCCCCACACCCCGCCTCAAACTGCAGCTCCTCAGTGATGCCTTCCTGGGCCCTCAGGCTGGGTTGGAGTCAGAACCAGGGCCCTTCCTGGGAGAGAAGCTCTCTGATTTCTAATAAAATGTTCATTAGCAGCCTTGTTGGATTTGGGCTCATCTCTCCTCTAGACTGTAAGCCTCTGGCATACTCTATAGAATAGGAGCTGTTATTATGACAGATGAGGAAGTTGAGGCCCAGAGAGGAGTGCTCTACCTGAGGCCCCTCGTGAGCGGGTTAGCTGAGGGCTGGCTCGGAAACTCGTATCTCCTGACTCCTGGCTCACAGGTGCTTCGTGTCACGTCGCCTCAGAGCGTTTGGAGTCTGTGCTCCTTGACTCTGAGCAGGAGGCCTGGCTTTGGAGGGGATTGGCTGAAGTCTCTCAAGGAGGCAGGTGGGGGTTGTCCCAGAGGTGGGGGAGGGGGTTCAGTGGGGGCTCATTCCAGGGTCCACTGCCTGGGCTGGGGATCTCAAGGCCTCCACTACAGCTGAATATAATGCCTCTGGCTATTCTGAGAGGTCTCATGACCAGAGGATTCACTCTAGACCAAAAGGTCAGGGCCTTGAGCCACTGCCTCCCATCAGCTCTGGGGCCGGCCTGGCCACCACCCCAGCCTGAGCTCCTCTCCACTAGGTGCAAGGTTAGAGGAAAAGCAGGGCCTGACAGGCTGCAGGGGTGCTTTGTTGTCCAGTCCTTATTCAGGGGAACCATTTGGGTGGTAGGGACCACTTCACATATGCATCGGACTATTGCAGGGAATGGGTGCTCCTAGACTACCTCTAGTCAGTATTTTCATCCAGTGAAAATAAACAGGCTCAGAGAGGGAAAGATACTTGCTCAAGACAACACAGGGAATCAGTGAGACTCAAACTCACAGCCTAGGCCTCTGGTCCCAGGGCCTGACCATCTGAATTTCTTTTGGCTGTCAGTTTTACAAGAACACCAAACCCCACCTGGGCGTGCTGTTCTTCTCTTATCTACTCCCATTAATTTCCTTCCTGGGGGAGGTGGAATACACAGATACCTGCATTCCAAGGACACAGCACAGCTGATTGAGACCTTCTCACGTCAGCCAACCCAGACTTGACCCAAATCCTTAGGATTCCCCAAGCAGGATTTTCCAGAACACCCTTCCTTTCTTGAATCACGCAGTGTCAGACACTGTCTTAAGGACTTGATTTATATATCCTCATTTATTAATAATTCTCACAAGACTCTCAAGACTGCACTATACTATCACACCAATGACACAGACAAGGCTGCAGAGGCTCAATGAAGTTAAGTAACTTACCCGAGGTCACTTAGCTCGTGAGCGGTGGAGCCAGCAGTCAGACCTCAGTCTGTCTGACCCTGGAGCTCTGTCTGTAACCATTACACAGCACTGCCTCCTGTCCATGTTCCAGGGATGGTGAGGCCTGTGGCTTGCCGTGCCCCAGGTTTGAATTTCCATCTGGGTCCCTCCCTCCCCACCATCCACTCTTTCCCAACAACCTGTCCAGAACCTGTCAGCAAGTTCTGGACCCTGGGTAATGGCAGGTGAGGGCCCTGCCTGGCCAGGCCATGGGCTAAGAGGGTGCTCTGTCAGTCCCAAGGAAGGTTTTGTGACAATGCCTCAATTGTCCTCCCACTCCCATCCAGGCAGCCCTTGGGACTCCATATGGCCTGGAGTGAAATGGCAGGAGGATTTGGGGGATCAGAAGCTGCCTGTGCAGGGTGGTGCGTGGTGGGAACGCTGGCCGCCCCTCAGCTCGGCACTCCGAGGCCTTCTGCCCTGGAACCAGCCACAGCTCCTGCGGCTCCCTTCCGCCAGCCTCCTCCCTAGTCCTCGTGGGCAGCCCTTTAACCTCTGGGGTTTTGGTCATCTATTCCCCTCACTTCAGCGTCCTCCCTGCTTTTTGCTGAACGTGAAAATCCATCCCTCAAGGTTCCTCACACTTAGCCTGGCTGCTCCTGCCCTCGCTGACCTCATTTTTTTGGGAGTGAGGGGTATGCATTGGGCACTGAGTCATCCAGTTTGTGAGATTTGAGCTGGTGATGAGTAGGTCAGTTCTGGAGGCTGGGGCTGGGGACAGGCAGGCCCTCAGGATTAGGGACCAGCCCCGGTGTGTGGCGAGATGAGACCACAGGCAAGACCCAGGTTGTAGGCATCAGACACCTGGATTAGAGAGGAATCTAGCCAGGCTGCGAAACCAGCTGGGCTACCTTGAGCAAGTCCTGTCGCCCCTTCATCCTGCAGTTTTCCCAACTGTAAAATACAGAGGTCGTTCTAAATGACCGCTAAGGCTCTTCCCAACTCTGACATTCTGGGAGTCCAAGAATTCTAGGCTTCAGCTTCCCAGAGGAGCTGGCGGAACCAAGCCAGTCCTCCCCTATTTCTCCTTCTCTCTCCCAGCCCAGCTCCTCCCCAGGGCATGTGTGAGCAATCCTGGCAAAGGTCCTGGCCCGGAGCAGGCAGGAGCCCAGCGGGAAGGGGTCTAAAAAGCTTCCTCCTACATTCATTCAGCCTGCCTCATCCTGTCCTCACTCATTCATTCAAGGCATAGTGATCACGCCCCTGCCTGATGGGCTCCCCCAGCCCTCTGGCAGGCACAGACCTGGGGGGGATCACCTCTTTGGGGGGTGCTTGCTCAGGCCTATGGACAGCACCCATTGCCCACTTCTCCAGGCCCTTCTCTTGGCTTCCTGCCCTTAGGGAGCTGCAGAAAGGCCCACCTGCAGCTACTGTGTGCCAGGCTGTGGGGTCTGGAGCAGGGGCGGTGGGGCCAACTTCTGTGGTGTAGGGCTGCTGTGGGGAAGGGTGCAGGGGATGGGTGCTGTGCTGGAGGGGCCAGGGCTAGGTAGGGGTGTTTGTGATGGCTGCTATGGGGGATGGAGGGGTGGCTGCTGGAGGACTCCCACCCATGCTTGACCCTCAGAATTACCTGGGATGCTTAAAGTTCATACTCCTGGGAAACTCGATTCTTAGATCAGGAAGGGGGAGAATGTTCCCTTCACCCCTCAGCACAGCTGAGGCCACTGCTGAGTGAGGGTACATCGCTGCATTGGGGCCTGAGAGGTGTGGGCTCCTTCCATTCAAGGTGTGGCCTTCTGACCAACAGCAACACCATAAGGACACTTGTTAGACATGAAGCCTTTCAAGCCTCACCCCAGCCCTGAAACCGATTCAGAATCTGCATTTTCACTCCCCGGATGATTCATGCACGGTGGAGTCTGAGAAGTGCTGATGCAGGCAGCGGCTCTAGTCGAGGGCCAGCCTCAGGACACAGAGGGATGGATGGGCGTGTGCGGGTTGGCAGAGTGTCAGAAGCAAGCCGCTCCTTCCTGAGGCTGAGGCTTTGATGGCAGGGGGACTGGGCCTGGGGTGAGGCCACATCACAGCCATGGCAACCGCATCCATCCAGTGGCTTCCACTGGTAGACCTTGGGAGTCATCCTGGACTCCTGTCTCTCTCAGACATCAACCAACCCTGTTGTCTTCATGTTTCAAATACACTCAGAATCTGACTGCGTCGCACCCCTCCACAGCTACCCCCCAGTGGAAGCCCCTGCCTTCTCTTGCCTGAGTTCTTCTCTCAGCCCCAGCTGCCCTGCCCTTCTCTCAGGGCAGCCAGGGCCGGCCTGGCAAAGTGCTATCGGACCAAGTCAGCCCTCCGCTCCATCTCACGCTGGGGTCTGGGCTTCCTCAGAGGATGCAGGGTCCACTTGAGTGCCCCACACCCAGCATCTCCCTCTGCTGTCTGCTTCTTTCTCCCTCCCTCCCCCAGCCTCCATGGCTTTCCTGCCCAGCGCTGCCCATGCTTCTGCCTCAAGACCTGTGCTGCGCTGGTCCCTCCACCTGGCATGCTTTTCCCTTGGGTATCAGCTCTCACACCCCCTCCAGGTGCATACTCAGACACCATCAGCCCAGATGACACTCCTGCGGCCCCTTCCCCACTTTGTGCCTTGCTCTTTTCTCCTTGGCATTAACCACCATCTAATGTACTATTTGGTTTACTTGTTTGCCTTGTTTATTGTCTGTTTCCCCACTAGACTGCACAGTCCATGAGGGCAGAGATTTTTGTCTCTTTTTCCAATTGCTCTATCTCTAGAAGCTAGAGTAGGGCCTGGTACATAGTGGGCGCTAAATAGATATTTACTGAAAGAAAGAATAAGCAAGTGGGGTTCAAGGCAGAGGGCAGACATGAGCACCCTGCATTGAACCTGTTCCTAGCTGAGCCTTCCTTTCTGGCCTCACTTGGGAGCACAATCTCTCCATCCCCTGAGCCTGGAGCAGCGAATAACAGGCAAAGGCTGGGGCAGCGCTAGTAGGGGGTCCCAACCCCAGTCCAGGCAGGGTCTCACCTGCTGCTCTCACCACCCAGGCCCAGATGAAGCTCTTCACAGCTTAACCCTCTGTCTTTTCAGACTCCTTCGCTGCGCTGCATCAGCCCACCCACCGTCCACAACCACAGCTTCGAGGCCACGAAACTGTTTTCCAAAACCAAGATGCACAAGTTCCCTGAGTCTGACTTTTCCTGGACTGTGTTCCTCCCAAAGGCCAGCCAGGCTCTTTTCCTACCTCTCCTTCCCCATCTCCTTCCATGTCCACCTCCTTCCCTTCCCTGTCCCCTCCTTGTCCCCTTTCCTCTGTAGCTGTGCTTGTGGAAAGTTCTAGGCATTAGTCACTGGCTTTCAAAATGGACTTCTCCCCTCCAAAGTCTAGGATGGTTTCTGTCCCAAATCCCCTGCTTTGGTCCTGCTTCTGTATTCAGTAGAAAGTGTATGGGCTTTGCATCTCCCCACTCCCCACTGCTTCCTGGCTACATAATTTTGGGAATATGACCCGGAGCCCCTTTCTCTGCTAAGAGCATAGCCCCTTGAACCGTGAGGCCTTCGATCGAATCTCAGCCCCACTACCTTCCAGCTGTGTGACCTTGGATAAGTCTCCTAACCTGTCTGTGCCTCAAAAGAGGGATATTAATAGCACCTGATTCATAGGGAAGTTGGGAGGATCCAATGTGTTAAGCACTTAGCCCAGAACCCAGAACATAGTAAGTGCTTAATTGTTGTGCATTCCATCATCTTCTTTTTACCAGCTCTCAGCCCTGCAAGATTCAAATCGTCACCCGTTACCCACCTGTTTCCTTCTTTTAGCTCCTGACTCTACTGTCAAATGCTTCTCCTAGGGGTCACCTCACCTACCGTGGCCCCGGGGCCCCTTCTTCCAGTCTGTCTCCCAGGGGCAGACTTCAGAGGTGTCACCCTGGGAGGCAGGCATGGATTCTTGCCTGGTTCTCCTGAGCTCCCTGTGTGTCCTGGGCAGGTCACAGCCCCTGTGAGCCTCGGTCTCCCCATCTGTGGTCACGGGCCGCTTGTCCCTGCTCTTCCTCCATCCCCAGGTGTGGCAGGGTATAAAGGGGAGGATGATGGAACTTCCGCCTGCCAGGGGAGAGGGAGGGAAGGCCGCTGACATCAGGCCTTGGTTGGGAGCCAAGCACAGGGACCTCAGATGCCGACAAGTGTGCCAGTGTGGTAGGGCTGGCGGGCGGAGGCCACGCATCACAGCTCAGGTCATTGGAATGTCTCCTCTTTAAAGGGGCTGCTCCGGCACGGGGAGGAGCCTGGGGGCTAGGGCTGGGGGCTCCTGTTGGGTGCCCATGGGCGGTGCCCACTCTGAAGCTGGGTTGCTCCGCCAGGCCGACGCCAGCCTGGGTGGGGACGAGCTAATATTAGCTGGGGCAGCCCCAGACAGCTGAGCTCAGGGGGGCTCAGGAGCCAGCCTCGCTGGGTCAGGCTCAGATGCTGCCTCAGTGTGAGCCATGGCAGCAAAATGAAGCTTTCTCTCAAGCCTCTGCAGGGCATCGGATACCCCTTCCACCCTGGCCAGCCCAGCCCTTCCCTGTTGGCCTGGCAGCCTGGCTCTGGCACCCCTGCCCACAATGCCACTCACCTCACCTCTTCCTTCCCCAGTGCAGCACAGAAAGTGCACAACTCCTCTCCCCACACTCCCGCTTTGCACATAAACACAGTCGGTGAGCCATTTCCCTGCCAGGGGCTGCTGTCAGCACCAATTCATCCATCCAGCCAACAAATATTTATTGAGCATCTATTATGTGACAGGTGCTGCTCCAGAAGCTGGGAATAGGGCAAAGAACAAAACTGCCAAAAATCCCTGCCCTCGAGTTCTTATATTCTAGCTGGGCAGGGTATGACAGAGGCAGGAGCCCAGGGCGAGCTGGAGTGGGCAGTTTTAACTCATGCGGCAAGGAAGGCCTCACTGTGAGCACAGGTCATATTTCAGCAAAGATTGAAGGAGGTGGGGAAGGAGGCCACATGACATCTGGGCAGCAGAGGAAGTGAGATGTGCAAAAGCCCTGAGCAGCTGTGTGCCTAGGGTTCAAGGCGCAGTGAGGAGGCGTATCTGGGGCTGGGCTCGGAGCCAAAGGACAGTGGTATATCAGAAGGGGTGGTGCTCCTTCCACCCAGACAGAAAGATGGAGGAATGGACTCTGGGGACTCCAAAGAAGGGAGGCTAGGAGGGGGATGACAGTTGAAAAATTACCTACTGGGTGCAATGTCCAATATTTGAGTGATGGGCACACTAGGCGCCCCCATACCCACCATTATGCATGTAACGCCCATTTAACAAACAAGCACATGTACCCCATAAATCTAAAATAAAATAATTTTAAAAAGAAAGAAAAATCCACCCCTAAATCATGCAAAGAAAGAGTCGAGCTACCCAGAGCCCCACTGGCTCCTGACAGTGGGGTCTGCTCTTGACGGGGCCTGCCCCGTGGGTTCCCTGAGTGTTTCAGCCCAGGGCTCAGTTCGCATTGCCCTCTGCTCCCCTCCTGCAGCCACAGGGGCCTGCACAGGGTGGGCCTGCATGGAGGGGCTCCTGCTCCTGCACGGAGGGCCGTAATGAGGGGCCTCTGGCCTCTTCCTGAAGGCCTGTGGTGCCCAGCAGGAGATGGTGGGTCCCATAGACGGTTGCCACCATGCTGGGGGACAAGCCGTTCTCTGAGCTGGGTGTGGGGCTGGAGAGAAGTTGGTGAGGGAGCCAGAGGGTCAGGGGCCCTGCTGGGGAGAGATCATGTGAGCTCTTTCCAGTCACACAGGCCTCCGTGGTGCTCACAGGGTTCTCACTGCAGGTGTGCCGGGAGAAGATGGCTAGTGGCATGGGCATAGGCCACACTGGAGCCAGACTGCCAGGGCCCAATTCTGGGTCTGCTAGTTCTTAACTATGTGATTTTAGTAAGTCTCAGTCACCTCAGCTGTAAAGAGGGGATAACGAGAGTCCCTACTTCAAAGGGCTGCTGTGAGAAGGCAATGAGATAAGTGACAGAAGACCCTCCGGCTCACTGCACTGCGTGCATTGGTGCGCACGTGATGCCCATGATCACTCGCACCTCTTGCAGATGAGGCATCTTTGTAGGATGCTATGCAGACACTCACCTCACCCCACCTGGGAGGAGAATATCAATCTAATACCTGACAAGGGGACTACCATACCTGGGGAGGCTTCGATGGGGACCCAGCCCTGCCAGGTGGCTCCCTGGGGACCTTCTCTGCCCACATAGGTGGTAGGGCAGAAGAACATGACTTCCTTGGGCCTTATCACCAGAGCAGGGCAGTGAACACACCTCTGGCCACAGCCACCCGCCAGGGCCAGTGTCTCGCCACTTAGAGATGAATGTTTGATGCTCAGCCTCAGGGGCTCTCTGAGAGGCAGTGAGGAACACAGCCACCTGCTGGGCCACCTGGAGTGAGCTGGAGCCCTGGGCTAAGGGGAGAGGGCTGGGCCCTGTAAACCCACGTGTGTGGCTGTCATCTGCTGAGGGCCAGTCCCATGCAGTGAGCTCCCTGCAAGCTGCCGTGGGTGCTTCTGCCCTGACCCCTATTCAGCCCCAACACCTGGAGTATGGTCTAGCCTTTTCGGGCTCAGCTTCTTCATCTATAAAGTGTGCATAATGGCATCAGCAGCTTCTCAGAGGTGTTAGGAGAATCCGTCAGACCAGAGGCAGAAAAAGCATTAGGGAGAAAATACAGTTCTGAGTGCCATGTGCAGGGAGAGGCCACTATCTCAAGTGCAAGGGGAGTGTAGGGAGAGGACAGGCTAGAGGAGAGTGCACAGGCCTTTGGGCCTGGCCAGGCCTGGGTTCTGATCCTTCCTCTGCCTCAGTGTGGACTCGGGCAGGTGGTGTCTGGCTGAGCCTCAGTTTCCTCGTGTGTAAAATTGGATGATAGTTTGTATTTCACAGGCTGTGGTGGGTCTCAGAGGGGCAAAGCCCCCAGGACCGTGCCTGGCACATGGGAGACACTCACCAAGGGCTGGATCTGCTGACCTGGGGTGCCATTGTCAGCAAGTCCTGGGTTTGGATTTTCCTGGGTATAAGGAGGCCCTGGCTGAGCCACAGAGGCAGGGAGGGAGGCTGTAGAAGCCTCAGCCGGTTGCCCCACAACCTCAGGGCCAGGAGCCACCATCACCAATGATATATTTAGAGGCACAAAGGTCAGAAATACCAGGCGCTGGCTTTCCTTCTAGGCGGCAGGAATCGTGTCTCCCGAGGCCTGGCTGTCACCAAGCAGATATTTTCTCCTGTCTGGCAGTCTGAGGATTGGAGTAAAAGCCTGGAATGTAGGAATCACAGTGGTTTGTGCTGGCTTACTGAGACTTTCCATGTCCCCAGCCCTTTCCAAAGCCTGTGGTGTGACCCTTGGGAGCCCCACCTGCCCTGCTATTCCAGATCACCCTGGGCCCCAGTGTGCATCATCCATTCCCAGCGTGCTCCGGCTTCCTGCCCCTCTGCCTTTGCTTATTCCATTGCCTCCACTGAGAATGCCCACTCCTCCTCCTCTGCATTTCTGAAATGGATGCTTCCTGCTAGGCCAGCTCTGATGGCTCTTCCTTTAGGGAGCCTTTCCCGACACCCTCTACCTCCTGGAAGAGCCTGCTCTGCCCTTCATGCTTCCAGAAAACCTTTCCTGTCTGACTTGAGGCTCTTGATCCACTGACCTATCGTTCTGTGTCTCCCAGACTCAACCACAACCTCTTGGAGGACAAGGGTCAGCTTAGGCAGTAGTAGTGCTTGTTGCATAATAGGGAATCAATCGATCTTTGCTAAAGCCATGTGCTCCACACCAGCCCTGTGAGGTGGAAGGGTTAGGTAGTATACCCCTCTTATTGATGAGGGAAAAATGGCTCCCAAAGAGAATCATTTATTTGTCCAAGACCATCCAGAAGAGAGCAAGTGGTAGAAGGATTAGATCCCAGGTCTTCTTTTGAAAATAAATCAAGAAGGTCATCTAGAGCCATGCCAGTGTTCCTTCTGGCTCTGGGATGCTGTGGTTCTATGGTTAAAAATGAGATAGTGGGAGAGACAGACAAGTAATGGATGGATGGATGAAAGAATGGATAAAAAGATGGATATGTGGATGGATACATGTGAATGGATGGAAGGAGGGACATATGGATTGAAGGAGACACAGCTGGGTGACTCAGTGGATGGGTAAACAAATGGATGAGAAGGATGGTTGGAGGACCATGGATATGTTTCTCCTTGCGTGCCTTCAAAGCAGAAGTCCCACCTCTCACATGATGAATGCATCCTGGACAATGGGACTTGGAAGTGTGGACTTCAGGGTAGTAGGCAGGGTGGAGTGACCCAGTACATGTGTGCAGAAAGTGGGATTGCCAGATGCAGGAGGTGGGATGGTTTGTGGAGTTTGTGGAGTGAGAGAGCTGGGAGCTGGGGACAGAGACTGGGCTGAGAGTCTGGCCCACTCTCAAAGGTGAGAGTCCTTGATGGCAGGGAACCAGGAACAGGCTGGGAAGAAGTTCCAGGCAGAGCCATGTGGCCGGCAAGCCCTCAGGACCTGTGGTTTTCCAGACCTGCCTCTGGCCGAAGCCTGAAAGGCAGTCAGTGAGTGGGGGATTGCCCTTTGAACCCTAGGCTGTGTGAGAGAGTCTGTGGTTTCAGTTTGCTCCGGAGTGGGGAGGTCTCTCTTCTCCTCAGGCCCCCAGCCGTGGTGAGTGAGAACCTCTGATAGCTCGGGCAGCATATGTTCAAGGAGGCAGTGCAGCTTCACCAGTTGCAGAGAGGATGCTGAGGAGGGGGCCCTCCTGAGGCTGCAGAAGACCCTGGCTCAGGTATACCAGGATCTACCATCTTCCCACTGCTTTTTGCTGTCACCCCCCAGGCGTTAGCCATGAACTCCAAGGCTTTAGTTCTAATTGCTTATGGACCAGTGAAGGGACCACAGGCATAGGTGGCAAATGTTGAGCTTGGTGGAGCCTGGATGTTTAGATGCTTCTGGCCTGGAGCAGATTCTTCCAGCTGGAGCTAAGTCTCTCCATTTGCACAAGGCACAGCACTGTGAGCTCCAGGCTCCCTCCAAAGCCCTGATCTAGCATTCCCCAGCACCAAGCTGCACCCCCCCACACACATACACTGGCCCGGCGATCTCCCTGGGAAACCAGGTCCCAATGAGAGTGGCTGGTGTGCCGCTAACTGCTCATTACAGTCACGGCTGCAGCTAAGTATAGCTCCAGCACACACAAGACTAAGACAACAAGGGAACGTCTTCCCATAAAAAAGCTCCACATGCAAACACACAGACATCTGCACACACAGGCTCCCCACCCTCGTGCAAACTCATGGCCTTGCACACACACGAATGCATACTTGCACCAATGCAAAGCTTTATCATTTATTTACTCATTCATTCAATAAATGTTGGTTAGGGGGCCAGTAGAGTGGTTAAGTACATGTGTTCTGGAGTCAGACAAAATTGGGTTTCAAATTCTACCTCCCTCACTTCCCAGTTGTATGACCATGGGCAACTTAACCTCTCTGAGCCTCAGTTTCCTTCTTTATAAAATTGGGGTGGTGGCCACATTGTGGACCAGTGTGGATCAGTGGTGTAAAGGAAAATGAGATAAGGGCATGTCAGAGCGCTTAGAATAGGCCTGGCTCAGAATGTGTCAGTACGTGGTACCTGCCTTCATCATTACTGTTGAGTACCTACTGTGTGCCCAGTTCAGCACTCTTATTTCTGGAGATGGTTGTGAAGAGTAGTGCCTGGTGCATAATAGGCATTCAGTAAATATTTGATGATGGAATGAATGAACAAATGAATGAAAGCTGCATAGACGGGTGGCTGGAGGTCCTCAGAGCTTTCTTCTTTCAGGAGGAGTTCACCCTCCATTGACTTGCATGCAGGCTGTGTCTCCAATAAGATCTAG
The DNA here is from genome assembly GCF_009828535.3 of Hylobates moloch. NCBI lineage: Eukaryota > Metazoa > Chordata > Mammalia > Primates > Hylobatidae > Hylobates > Hylobates moloch. The sequence goes on along the minus strand of NW_026652286.1, from coordinate 29,921,947 downwards.
ATGTTCTTGTGGGTAACACAGGGACTCCAGAGATAGAACAGGAACCCGAAGGTGTCTGGGCCACCCCTCATTTTGCAGATGGGGAAATGGCAGTGCAGAGAGGCAGCAGGGAGCAGGCATTGTCCCATGCCAGTCAGCAGTCAGTGGCCGGAGCCCAGGGCTGCCACCTTGAGCCATCCTAGCACAGTGGCCTAGCATAGCAGGTGGTGCCTGGTCAAGCTGCAGCCCCTGAGCCCCAGGCAGCTGGAGTCTGGAGCCTGGAGAATGCTCAGGCTACAGTCCTGGTCCCGGCTTGGACAGCCGCAGGAATCATGCAGTCACACATCAGTCAGATCCCTGGCTGGGCTGTCAGTCAGGCTGGGGCCTCCGGCCGGCACTAGGCAGGGTTCCATCTGCCAGGGAAGGGGCTTGGGTCTAGCCTGGGTGCAAAACAATCTTCAGGATTTGAAGGTCCTGTCACTGTTCCCGACCTTTGAATAAACCAGCCGCTAAACTGCCTGGGCCATCTCCTCCCATTGCGCCTCTTCAAAAAGAAACTGACATTTCCTGGTGCTTTTTTAAGCCCAGGCTGGCTGGGCCAGGCCCCGGCGTGGGGGGTGGGGAGGGGGCGGGTGGCAATGGGAGTCACACAGCCTGAGTCTCTCTTCACCTTGAGTGATCTCAAGACGCTGGGAATAGACATGGTCTCATCTCCTCACCATGTGTCCCAGATTCCAATTCCGATGCCCAGATTCCAGATTCGCCACTCCAGTGCCCGCATCCAGGTTTTGAATTCCACAATCCAGTGCCAGTTCTGCCCCGTAGACAGGACTCAGGCTGTTGGACTACATCATGAGCGCCTTCAGCTGGCCTGTCTGCTGGGAGGGAAGGATGTATCTGCCCCGTCTCTGGAAAGGAACTCTGTGACCTTGTGCGCACTCTGCATGAATGACATGCGTCACTCATGTTCATGGTTGGTGGGGATTCAGGCCTTTGTTCTCTGATTGTGCCTATTGTCAAGGAGATGAAAGTGATTGTGCCTGCTGCCAGTGTAGACATGAGTCTGCTTTCAATGAATGCACTCATTGCCAGTGTAGATACGGATCTGCTCTCAATCACGGTGCCCACTGCCAGTGTAATAAACACTCTGTGCAAAGATCAAGGATGCCCATTGCCAGTGAGAGCATAGCTGAATGATTAGTGATCATGTCTATGGCTAGTGAGTCACAGATTGGTGGATGGAGATTATCTTTTTACCAGTGTGGATCTTCCGTTCGTGTGGTCAGTGCCCATGTAAATGCAACTCTGAAATCAACGATTGTGTGCATTGCCAGGGTAGACGCAGATGTGGTATCATTGAATCAGTGACTGCCCATGTTGACAAGGGGCAGCGAGCACCAGCCACTGGGGGCTCACTTCTGAAGGAGGCCGCAGGGAGTAAACCATTGTGCCCATTATGCAACTAGAGGGAGTGAGGCAAGTGGACACAGGACCCGTGCCCACGACCGTCTTTCCACAGAGGAAACCTGTGCTCGTGTTCCCCATTTCCTGGAGGAAGGGGCCTCCTTTCCCCTACTAGTTGGAGTGTTTGGCTGGGTCTTTGAGGCAGGGCCACCCTGACCCTCAGATGCAGCCACCTCATGGACCTTACATTCTAGAGGGGGAAGAGAGTCAAACAATAAACATGAACACTAAGTAAATTAGATCGTGTTCAATGCCAACGCGCAACCAGCTGGATACTTACAACAGAGGCCTGATTTCAAATCCTGCTGCCACTTCTGAGCTATGTGGGGTTTTCTTGCACATCTTAACCACTCTAAACCTCAATTTTCTTATTTTCTTATATGTAAATTATACCTTGATAAAGCTGAGGAAAGTTGGCATCTTAGATGATCTGTGCTGGGGGGAACAGCAGAGTAAGGAAAACCAGATTTTCCTTACTGGAGGTGTTGTTTGAGACTTGAAATAGGGTGGTCAGAAGCACCCTATTGGGGTGCCATGAGGCAGTGAAGGGATAAGCCATAGGAGTACCTGGGGAAAGGCGTTCTAGGCAGAAGGAACAGCCAGTGCAAGAGCATGGAGGCAGGCGTGTGTCTGGCATATTTGAGGAACATGTTTGAGGAGGCAGATGTGAAGGCGATGGTAGCAGGGAGGAGTTTGGGGAGATAATGGATGACCAGATCAAGTTGGATATGCAAGCCACTGAGAAGACCTTTGCTCCTCCTCTGAGAGAAATAGGGCGCCAGTGCAGGATTCTAAGCAGAGAAATGACACAGTTAGATTCATGTTTTAAAAGCTGTGTTGAAAACAGTCCTAGCGCACCAAGAATGTTGGAACCTGGGAGACCAGTTAAGAGACTGGTCTATTACCATGACCTGGGAGGAAAGGATGATGGCTGGGACATGGGTGGTCACAGCAGTGATGGGAAGGGCTCAGATGCTGGGTCTATTTTTCAAGCAGAGCCACCAGGATTTCCTTACAGATTAAATGTGAGATGTGACAGAAAGAGATGTGTCAAGGATGACTCCAAGGTTTTTGGCAAGAATGTCCTGGGAGGATGGAGACACTCTCATGAGATGGAGAGGCTGCAGGGGGTGGGGGTGGCACAGGAGTTCAGTTGATGTGTTGAGTTTGAAAGAGCTGGTAGAATTCCATCTGGAGAGGGCTGGGCTGGCGATAAGCCTTTGAGAGTATGCTGTTTATGGGTATTTGAATGATGGTGGCCTTTAAGTCATAAAACTGGGTTAACCACTAAGGATGTGAGTGTAGATGAAGAAGTGGAGCAAGGACTGAGCTCCAGGGTGCCCCAATAGTTAGAGACTGGGGAGAGGAGTTGGCAAAGGACTCCAAGAAGGAGCAGCCAGAGAGGGAGGAAGAAAATCCAGAGGCTGTGCGGTCCCAGGAAGTGCAAGAAGAAGGAGGGAGGGATCAGTGGCACCAGATGCTGCTGGTGAGTCAGGAACATGAGGCCTGAGCAGCGCTCCCCTTCTCTCTGCCTAGAATGTGCTTCCTTGCACCTTGCATTTCCCTAGTTGATTCTTATCCATCCTTCCAACCTCTGCACAGTTGTCACTTCCTCCTGGAAGCCACTGTAACCTCAAGACTTGTTGTTAAAGGTTCACCAAATGCCTGTGCGTTCCCTTTGACGCCCCTGTCACCTCACATAGGTACATATTTGCTTTTATGGTTAATTGATAAATGTCAATGTCCTCCTCTCCTACTCCTCCCCCCCAGAAGCTGTGGCTGTTTTTGCTCACCCTGTACCCGGTACCCTGTATAGGCCTGTAATAAGACGTAAATATTTGTTGGAGGGATGCAGGTGGGCAGTCAACTGTGGTCCCACCTGGATTTTGTCCATTACCCTCCCTGAGCCATTTTTATTCCCTTCCCTCCAAACACACACACACACACACACACACACACACACACACACACACACACACATGGATGTACATACCTATTGGGAGTCAGGACCCCTGACTCGATACAAACACACAAGTGGGCACAGGAGGGAAATTTCCTAGTGAATTCCAAGTGGACTCCATTCCTAGCTCCTCCATGGAGGTTGGAGCCTCAGTTTTCTCATCTACCAAATGGAAGCCATCAAGACTCTCCTGCTGATGGCTTGGGGGGTGTGTGTGTGTTGTACATATAAGATCCAAAACATGAAGATGTGCTATATACTGAAGAAGGCTGTGCCTATTGTCATCATAATGGGAAGATAAACAACTTTCTCCCAGGACTACCTGGGGGCGATGTGAGAAAGATTTATAAGTGGAAGTAATAGAGCATAGTGGTTTTGGAGTCAGAGAGACCTGGTTTCAAAGCCCGCCTAACACTTTCGAGCTATGTGGGGGATTTTTGCACGTCTTAACCACTCTGAACCTCAGTTTTTTAATCTGCAAAATGGAGGTAATGATGCCTCCCTCAGAGAAGCTTTTAAAGATAAATGAGATAATGTTTGTAAAGTGCTTGACCTCTGGTGAGCATGCTATTTTTACTGTATAGCAGAGGACCGAGAAGCTCAACAAAGGTAAATACTCCTATGGCCAAGGTGGTTATGAGGATTAAAAAGGGTAAAATGTGCCATCCATTTAGCCACACACAGTGAGTGATGAACAAAAGCAGACTCTGAAGCAGGTCAGGGGAGATGGTGCAAGGAAGAGAGCATGAAGGAAGCCCGAGGAAGCCTGGCCTGCAGGAAGGATGTCTCAGGGGCATGTCCTGAGGCTTATCTGCAGGTATAGGCAGGACCATCACAGGAAGGAAGAGGAGCAGGTGTCTTCTGGAGACCCCAGAGGGCAGACCTGTGATTGCCGGGAAAATTGAGACAGGAGGTTGACTTACATGACAAATAAATGCATGTCTCTCAGACCGGTTCAAAGACAGAATGGCCTCGTGAGCTTCCCATCACTGGTGGTGACCAACAGAGACATCTGTCTCAGGGTCACTGCAGATGAGATCATTGAACTGTCCCCCTGAGAGGCCTATACAGGCATACCTCGGTGATATTGTGGGCTTGGTTCCAGACCACAGCAATAAAGTGAATATTGCAATAAAGCAAGTCACATATTTTTTGGTTTCTCAGAGCATATAAAAGTTATATTTACACTATACTGTACATTATTAATTGTGCAATAGCATTATGTCTAAAAATGTACATATCTTAATTTTTAAATACTTTATTGCTTAAAAATGCTAACAATCATATGAGCCTTCAGTGAGTCATAATCTTTTTGCTGCTAGAGGGTCTTGCCTGTGTTGATGGCTGCTGACTGATCAGCATGGTGATTGCTGAAGGTTGGGGTGGACATAGCAATTTTGTAAAGTAAGACAGCAAAGAAGTTTGCTGCATCAGTTGATTCTCCCTTTCACAAAAGATTTCTCTGTAGCATGTGATGCTGTTTGACAGCATTCCATCCACAGTAGAACTTCTTTCAAAACTGAAGTCAATCCTCTCAAACCCTGCTGCTGCTTTATCAGCTGAGTTTATGGCATATTCTAAATCCTTTGTTGTCATTTCAACAATGTTTATAGCATCTTCACCAGGAATAGATTCCATCTCAAGAAACCACTTTCTTTGCTTATCCATAAGAAGCAACTCCTCATCTGTTCAAGTTTGATCATGAGATTGCAGCAATTCAGTCACATCTTCAGGCTCTACTTCTAATTCTAGCTCTCTTGCTATTTTCATCACATCTGCAGTGACTTCCTCCACTGGAGTCTTGAACCCATTAAAGTCATTCATGAGAATTGGAATCAACTCCTTTCAAACTCCTGTTAATGTTGCTATTTTGACCTCCTCCCGTGAATCACAGGTGTTCTTAGTGACATCTAGAGTGGCAAATTCTTTACAGAAGGTTTCAATTGACTTTGCACAGATCAATCAGAGGAATCAGTATCTATGGAAGCTATAGCCTTATGAAACGTATTTCTTAAAGAATATGACTTGAAAGTCAAAATGACTCCTTGGTCCATAGGCTTCTGAATGGGTGCTGAGTTAGCAGGCAGGAGAACAACATTCATCTCCTTGTACATCTCTATCAGAGCTCTTGGGTGACCAGGTGCATCATCAATGAGCAATAATATTTTGAAAGGAATCATTTTTTCTGAGCAGTAGGTCTCAACAGTGGGCTTAAAATATTCAGTAAACCATGCTATAAACAGACGTGCTATCATCCAGGCTTTGTTTTTCCATTTCTAGAGCACAGGCAGAGTAGATTTAGTCTGATTCTTAAGGGCGCTGGGACTTACAGAGTGGTAAGTGAGTATTGGCTTCAACTTAAAGTCATCAGCTGCATTAGCCCTTAACCAGACAGTCGCCTGTCCTTTGAAGCTTTGAAGCCAGGCATTGACTTCTTCTCTCTAGCTATGAAAACCCTCAATGGCATCTTGTTCCAGTAGAAGGCTGTTTAATCTGCATTGAAAAATCTATTGTTTGGTGTAGCCACTTTCATCAGTGATCTTAGCTAGATCTTCTGGATAACTTGCTACAGCTTTTCCTTCTCTATCAGCATTTGCTGCTTCTCCTTGCACTTTTATGTTATGGAGAGAGCTACTTTCCTTAAACCTGATGAACCAACTTCTGCTAGCTTTAAACTTTTCTTCTGCAGCTTTCTCACCTCTCTTAGCCTTCCTAGAATTGAAGAGAGTTAGAGCCTTGCTCTAGATTAGGCTTTGGCTTAAGGGAATGTTGTGGCTATGTTTCATCTTCTATCCAGATCACTCAAACTTTCTATCAGTAGTAAGGCTGTTTTGCTTTCTTATCATTCATGTGTCCACTGGAGTAGCACTTTCAATTTCCTTTTAGAACTTTTCCTGTGCATTATTCAAACTTGGCTGACTGTTTGGTGCAAGAGGCCTAGCTTTTGGCCTATCTCAGCTTTCGACATGCTTTCCTCACTAAGCGTAATCATTTCTAGCTTTTGATTTAAAGTGAGAGACATGAAACTCTTCCTTTCACTAGACCACCTAGAGACCATTGTAGGGTTATTAATTTGCCTAATTTCAATATTGTTGTGTCTCAGGGAATAGAGAGGCCTGAGGAGAGAGAGAGATAGGAGGACAGCCAGTCAGAACTCAGATAACATTTATCAATTAAGTTTGCCATCTTATATGGGTGTGATTTGTGGTGCCCCAAAACAATTACAATAGTAGCATCAGAGATCAATGATCACAGGTCACCATAACAGATATAATAATAATGACAATTTGAAATATTGCTAGAATAACCAAAATATGACACAGAGACAAAAAGTGAGCATATGCTGTTGGAAAAATAGCACGGGTTGCCACAAACTTGAATTTGAAAAAAAAATTGCAATATCTGTGAAATGCAATAAAGCAAAACGCAGTCGAACGAGGCATGTCTGCATATCCTATATGGAGCGCCTTCCTACTCACTGCCTAATCTGGGAATCTTATTCACGTATTTCTTATTCCAATCTGTGGCTTTCCCAAAAAAATGTTTGAGGCACCTAAGACACACCTACCACAGAACCCTTAAAAATAAAGAAGAAAAACTACATGTAGTATAATGAAGAAAAGAAATAGCTATACCCCAAACCCAGGTAAAGGATTCGCCTAGAATTGAGCACTAAATTTAGCCGAGCTCCCTGGCAGTCAGAGCAAAAGAGAAAATGTGAAGGGTTTTATGACTCATCATTTACTAACAGAAATGTAGACAGGCGTACTAGGAGACACCTGCTTGTTCTAAGCCCTGAAACACAAGAGGAATTTCCCACGTGGGATCCTGGTATTGCTCCAAGTCTAAGACGCTAATGGGAGATGGTGAAAGGAGACCCCCGTTAGCCTCCGTGTTTATTTACCATCTGCTCTCCAGGAGGAAGGCTCAGTCCACAGGAGCAGGTGCGATATGGGCTCCTGATTGGTCCTTCTGGGGGCTAACACTCAGGCTTCCTGTCCTGTAGGACTGCAGGGGGCACTGTGGGACAGCACACCACACTCCCTAAGGCCTCCCCTAGGGCCCTCTGTACCTGCTGGTGGCCAAGAAAGGTCAGAGTCGCCAGATCCGGCTACGAGGGCACCTCCATGCCACCTCGCACGGTGGGGCCTCTGCACGCACTGCCTACTGCTTAGGGGGCTTATGGGAGGCAATGAAGTCCATTGCTCCCAAGGACGGTGAGACTGACCCAGTGCTGAGACCTCAGGCAAGATTCTTTCCCTCTGAATCGCAGCTCCTCATCTAGAGAGTGACATGATAACGCCGCACTGGGCTGGCACGAGGTTTAAACGGGATAGTGCATGGGAAGCCCGGGAAGCCCGGGAAGCAGGGCCTGCCCAAGACTCAGGAAGCTGTTGTCATCTGTCTTCTTGTTACCAGAGTTAGGTGGGAAAGCCAGCAGCTCTGGCTTGAGCCCCACTCATCGTGCAACCTTGGGTATCCTTTCCCTCCCGAGCCCTGAGGCAGGCAGGGGTCCACGTGGAAAACCCTGCAAGCATGGGGACAGGAAGTCCCCCTCACCTCGAGGACCGTGTCTCTCACTGACTGGAGGCCACAGGGCTGGATCTTGGACACACCTGGACTCGTCCACAGGAAGCTGGCTGTGTGCTGCACCGGCAGTTCTCACCAGGCTGTCCTTGGCTCCTGGTCCCTTAACAGGCAAGTGGTAGCAGAAGCAGAAAGAATTAGAGAGAAAGGCCTAAAACTGAACACGTTTCTCCTTTAACTATTGCTCTGCTCACCTTCCCACCTCCCTCACCTCTTGGTAATTTGTGAAAAACAAAAAACAAAATTCTGTGTTTGGATGTTTGTTGTTTGTGCAGGGCCGCCTTGGCCAACTCCCGGCATGCCAGTGTGCAAGGGAGCCAGCAGTCTTGGGGTTTTGCCCTGGATCTGGGGAAGTCCTAGGCACCTGGCCTTTTCCTCCACACCCCTCAATGTTGTCTTACTTCCTGGAGTGTGTTATTTTAAGAATGATGGAACTGCATCTCCAAGAGGTTACTAGGCCATAGGCATATGGTTCATGGCCGAGCTGGGATTCAAACTCAGGTCTCTGAAGCCAAGTCCAGGCCTCCCTTCCTTCCACCATGTGGCCTACTTCCCAGCACCTACCGTGGTCCGTTATGCATCAGACCTGCCTAGCATGTGGGTCTTATCTGGCCCCATGGATCCCAAATGCCAGGATTGGCTGGTGGCATCAGAGCCACCTGGGGCACAAATTAAAGGTGAATTTCTGTTCCCACCCATAACTACTAAGCCAGAGTCTCTGGGCTCTGCCCTTGGATCTCCCCTCGGATCTCCCCTCAGTCACTCTCCCCAGCACTCTCCCTCCCCTGCCGTCCTGCCCATCACACCAGCATCTGCCCACTCCTGCCTCCTTCGTTCCCCACCAACCACCTCCAGGGAAGGGTTCTTACTCCCAGCTCTCCTTTCCACCCTTCCGGGGGCATGGGTTTAGCCCCCACCAGGGCCTCCTTGTTGCTAAATCCCACGGGATCCCTCTGAGGCCGTCTCCTCAGGGACACCCTCTCCCCTTTTACTGCAGGACAAGGTCTGGCCATCACTGGACTTTGGTCACCTGCTGCTGGGCCAGGCTTAGCCTCAGTCACACTGCATGGGCTGAGTGTGGGAAGGGACGGGTCTCTGAAGGACAATGGTGGTGTTTTGTGCCTCAAACTCCCAGGCACCTCCCAGCTCAGCAGTTCCCATTCCATGACTAGAAGATTCTAGGCTTTTCTACATCAGAGACACTCTGATCCTAAACCTTTGGAGAGGACCAGGGCGGGAGGGTCCACCGGAGCTTCAAGGTGAGCGGCTCTGTGTGGAGGCTCAGCGGTGTGTCTGAACACTTCCTTCTTGCTCTGTGTATCATTTCAACTCACTGTTACAACCACTGGGAGGCAGACAATGAAGGCTCAGAAAGGGACAATGACTTGACCACAGTCACCTGGCTGAGTCAGGCCTAAAACACGGGCGGGTGTGACATCACGGTCCTGCCGTTTCTGCTCCAGCCGCTACCTCCTCTGATGGGACTCCAGCTGCTTTGACTGGATCTCGAAGGCAGGTGGGCCTGAGGGATCAGAGGGGCCTGGAGGGCTGGAGGGACACTGCCTGAGCCAAGACTTGATGAGAAAGTCGCCACACTGGAGCCCAGTGCTGATGCTCCTGGGAACATGGTTCCCCTCTGGTCCTGCTGAGTGCTCTGCACCCCGGGCCACTCCCTCACCGTGCTGCGCCTTCGTCTCTCCATTCCCACCCGCCAGGCCGCTTTTGCAACCTCCTCCGAGGACCTCCTCCGTCAGTGCTCTGGTCTTCTAATGACCAGGTTTCCACAAGCCCAAGGTGCCACCGATGTAAGACATGTGCGGATACAGGAAGAAATACCATTCCGGGATGTGTGCATTTTATATGTTTCAACTTCCAAAAAAAAGATATGCATCTTGTGATGAAAGTACCATGGGAACCCCTGCCACCTCGGGATGGGCCAGCCCAGCTGTTGTGGGGGCTCTTTCTGGATATGACCCAGGTGTAGGGTCCAGAGAATGAATTCAGTGAGGTGAGCCGTTGTCTCTTTGGGCGTCTGCGCCGGGGCGCTGCCTTTTCTGGCCCTGGCTCTCCCCCTTCTCAGATTGAATCCTGGGATGGAAAGTGTCACTGTGGAGATGCAGGGGGCTCCTGAGCTGGGCCGGCTCAGCCCCCCACCCTGCCTATCACCTTCCTCCAAGTCCGGGACACTCCCAGGGAAAGGGGTACCCCCCTGGGCTAATGAGGGAGTGACCATCTCTGGCATGGAAAATGGTCAGAGCCCTGGGTTGAGTCTCGGCTCAGAGAACACGTGCCCAGAGTGCCCAGCCAGACCCTGGTTCCCTGGGAGATGGCCCGGACACTTACATGCACACACTCACACCCATGCACCGCCCCC
>NW_026652286.1:29911155-29911483 GCF_009828535.3 Hylobates moloch | reverse complement strand
CATGCAATACACACATACAGACCCCCACACACCATCCCACACATGCACATATACACACCCTCAGCCACACACACCCACACACACACCCACACCACACCACACAGGCAATACACACACACAGACCCCCACACACCACCCCACACATGCACATATACACCCCCACACCCACACACACCCCCACACCACACCACACACTCAATACACACACACACCCACACATACCCCCACACCACACCACACATGCAATACACACATACAGACCCCCACACACCATCCCACACATGCACATATACACACCCTCAGCCACACACACCCCCACACCACACCA
>NW_026652286.1:29842913-29906155 GCF_009828535.3 Hylobates moloch | reverse complement strand
AAAAAAAAAAAAAAAAGAAAAGAAAAGAAAAGAAAGAAAAACACTTGGATCCAAATCTCAGCCTCATCACGAGCTTTAAAACCTTGGCTTAGTCCCCGAACCTCTCTGTACCTGCATTTCCTCCTTGACGCAATGGGGATATGGCCCCGTCTCACCAAGCTGGTGTGAGGACTGAAGGCGCATAGTAGGTCCTCAAGCTTTGGGAGCTTTTTCCTTTCTCCAGGCAGCCCTGGAGAATGGACACAAGGGACCTGGGGCTTCGTTGCTCTTGCTCCGGCTGTGCCTGTGGCTGACCTCCCACTGGTCTAGACTTAGGAGGACACTGGGGTCTGAGCAGGCTGAGGCATCTTCCTCCACAGCACTCTAAGGGTCCCTTGGGATTTGATGTTGCTGGGGCTCTGCCTGTAACAGAGGAAGATCAGGCCTCACAGTAGCAAAGGACAGGAAGGCAGGCGCCCAGGGAGCCTGAGCAGGGCGAGAGGCCTGGCCTCTACCTCTCCTGACTCTCCCTGGGGAAGGGGGTCTTTGCACCTGGACCTGGCTTCTGCTGCCTGCTCCCCATCCCCCACTCCTTGGGCACTGGTGCCCAGAGAGGAAAGAATCTAGACAGGCTATCCATTGATCCCTGAGAAACAAAGACTTTTTACCATAATCTTATAAGGCCTGAGTTTTCTAATCGGGATCTGAACTGAGAGGAGCACTTGAGATGAGAGCTCTGAGGGCTGTGGGGGCGCCTGGGAGTTACCATGCTCCTGGGACATCAGTGCCCTGTCTGGGCTGTTCCTGTGAGCCTCCCCAGGCACTAAAGAGCCGGAATCGGAGATGGGCTTGCTGCCTCCCTGGGGCGCATTTAGAGACTCCTGGGGGACTCCCTTCAATTGCTACCTCCTGTGGGGCAGGGCTGTGAAGGGGAGCCTCACCTCAGGGGAAGGGCCACTTAGTAGGGCCCTGAAGGATGAGTGGGATTTTTCCAGACAGAGACTGGCAGGAGCACTCTCCAGCAGAAGGAATAGCAGGTACAAAACCACGGAGGTGGGGAGACACTCTGTGGTCAGAAATGGCAGAGGGCTGCATATGGCAAGAATGTTGGGTGCATGCAGGGAGAGGACTCTGGGAAATCAAATGAGGCCAGGATGTGGAGAGCCTCGTGTGCCAGGCTGGGGAATTTGGGCTTTCTCTGTGGGCTGCATGAGCAGAGCTGGGATTCCAGTTGAAAGCACCCTCTGGTAGCCAAGACTGAAGTCTAAAACCTGCTTTGATGGCAGTGACCCTGCCCGGAGAGAGTCCCATATGAACAGGGGGTACAGTGGAGAACGGATGTTGGGGGGGCGGTTTGGGAACGGGATGTCCTGGCTGATGGGACAGTGACGAGGGGAGGTGCTTCCGGCCTTCAGCCAGGATTGAGAGCCAAGTGTGCAGTGGGCCCTGCCTCTTGGCACCGTTCGGTCATCCATAGTGTGCTTGTTCCTCTCCTCCCATACGAAGGCCAGAGAAGGGGGTGCAGCTGGGGGGCCTGCCCTGCCCTTAGGGAGTCTCTGGGCTGTGAACGCCAAGCTCCAGAATGGGGCCTTCTAGGGGAGATCTGAAGCCAGATACCCAGCAGACCAGGATGTGTGTTTTAGCTCCAAGAGCCTTGGCAACTCTGGTGATGGAGAGAGCTCTGGAGCTCATCAAACTTGCAGGCAGCGTGGTGGCCTCTTCCCGTTGCTTCTACATTGCTTTCCTGGTCTACCTCTGTCGTGCTCCAGGTCTGGTCTTTCTGGATCTGGGAGCCATGGCTTTAAGCCTCCACCCTGCCTCTCTCAAGTGCGCACAAATTACTCTGACCTTTTTCCAGCCTCCTCTAGTTCATAGGGCTGAGGGTTCAGCTTTTCAGTCCACTGCATTGTACTTGTCTCTGAATGTATCCTTCACCTGAGCTAGGCAGGGAGCTCCCTGAGGCTGGAATGAGGCCTTATTCAACTCTGTGCCAGGGAGAACTTGGTGCCTTGTGAGGAATGGATAGATGGGTGCATGGGTGGATAGAAGGGAGGGATGGAGGGAGGGACACAGGAAAGAGGGAGGGAGAGAAAGAAAAAAGGAGGGAAGGGAAGAAGAATGAATAGATGTATGGATGGAAAGAAGGGAGGGAGGGAGAGAGAAAAGAAGGGAGGGAGGATGAGTGGATGGATGGGTGTATGAATGAATTAAAAAGGATGAATGGATGGCAGGGAGGGAGAGAGAAAAGGAGGAAGGGAGGATGATGCGCTGGTGAAAGAAAGGAGGGGTAGGCCAGGTGGGATGGCTCTCGCCTGGAATCCCAGCACTTTGGGAGGTCATGGCAGGAGGCTCACCTGAGGCCAGGAGTTCAAAACCAGCCTGGACAACATAGGGAGACCCCATCTCTACGAAATAAAAATTAATTAATTAATTAATTAATTAATAAAAATTTAAAAACAGAAAGGAGGGACAGATGGACGGAAGGAAGGAAGGCTGCATATGGACCACACTTGGTAGTGGCTCAAGAGACAGTTTTCTGAAAATTGCACAATGCTCTAGAACCAACAGGACTCGTAGAGTCCCGTTGGCTTAGCTTAGGCAGATCTCTTCCCGTTTCTGGGCCTCAGCTCCGCATTCGTAGCATGTGGTGTCTCAGAGCAGATCATATCTACAGGCTACTCTCACTCCGTCACTCTGAGATGCCAACTTTGTCACTTCCCTTTGCTCCCAGCTTCCCTCAACACAGAATGTGGTATGGAAGGTCCACATAATTCTTGGTTCCCAGATCCCTGCCAGGTTGAGTGTCAGGCCCTGTGACCATGGTTAATCCAAACAAGACTGTTCTGGGACTTCCAGGGCACCCCCTGGGTGGGGGAGGGGCATCACTGCAAACAAGGCGGCCTCTAGGGGCAGCATGGCTGCCTCCTGCTGCTGACACAGGGTGCAACCTCGGCCCTCCCAAATGATCTATGAGGGCAGGTCAGAGAACAAAGGTGTCACTCCTTACAGACTGTAGCCCGGAGCTGCCTCCTGGAGAAGGCACTGCTTTGGCCATGGCTAGGCAGGGATAAGGGGGACCCAGAGGGGTGGGGTGCAGTGAGGACATGCAGGCAGGAGTGACTATCTGGGCCCCTGAGAGAGGGCTGACTGGCAGGGGCCCATCCACCCAGGGCAGGGCCAAGGGAGGCCACAGTATGTTAGAGTCCCGGCGGGGCTGGCAGGAGACTGTGAGAAGAGACCTTGCCCCAGAATCCAGTCTGAGCAGGAGGGTTTGAAACTCAGAAAGCTGCTCGATTCTGTCTCCTCGGTACCCGTGCCTGCTGCAGGCTAGAGAAGCCCAGGGGGTCATTAGATGAGGCCTCCAAACCAAACCAAAGGGTCTCCCAAACCTTTTTGCTGGGGGCTCAGGGCCAGAGCAGGTGGTTCTGGACAGGCAGGGTGATCCTGGCCATTTCCTTCTCGCTGGTGCTGTCTGAGAGAGTAGGCAGCCACACATGTTTGGGAAGCCCCAGGCCTCCAGCAGCTTCTTCCTCCCTCCCACTCACACCCCTACCCTAGGGCTGGAAAGGAGTCAAGCAGGGCCTATGGCTTGTGGTGCCTTTGGGGATCCCTGGTGCAATTCTCCTCCTGATGCCTGAACCCTCAAACAGTCTCTCTCACAAAAGATCATTCAGGCTCTATTTGAGGACCTCCAAGGACAGGTAACTCATTACCATGTTGTGGTACAAGTTCCTAGGAAGACAGAGAGAGGGGGTACATTTTAGAAAGCTGTCTAAGACCATGGGGAAGACATACATTTTTTTCAGCTCTAGGCAGGATAGAACCTGAAAGAGACCACATGAGGGAGGTACAGACCCATGAAAAAGAGCAAAGAGCCTGGAGCTGGGAGAACAAATGGAGATCCGGCCTCTGAGGGGCTTCATTCCACTCTAGCTGCCCCCTCTTATTTCTTTGCAAACTTCAGCCCCAGCAGGCTGGGTCACTTTTATTGGGCAGGGTAGCTAAATGCCTTAACAAATCAGCTCCAAATCGCAGTGGCTGAACACAATGGAAATTTATTTCCCACTCAGGTAACAGTTCAATGTGGGTATTTGGCTGATGTCTTTCTTTTCAGGGACGCAAGCTCCTTCCCTCTGTAGTTATACTAGTTATTGAGGCTTCCACATTTAGCTGGCAATAGGGGGAAGAAGAGAGCATGGAAGACGGAGTAGGAGGGTTTTAGAGCCTGCCCTGGCGGTCGTGCAGGCCCCCCGTGCCCTGAGGAGGGAAATGTGGCACGTGCTGCAGGGGGCCTGGTGCAGGCATCTCCCCCCGTCTGGCCCTGGGACTGGACAGAGGCAACCCAGGCTTCTCCACTCTGGGTGGGCCTCCCTCTGACACTGTGTCTTTATCCCCACAGTATGTGGCCTTCGCTTCCCTCTTCTTCATCCTGGTGTCCATCACCACCTTCTGCCTGGAGACCCACGAGCGCTTCAACCCCATCGTGAACAAGACGGAGATTGAGAACGTTCGCAATGGCACGCAGGTGCGCTACTACCGGGAGGCCGAGACGGAGGCCTTCCTTACCTACATCGAGGGCGTCTGTGTGGTCTGGTTCACCTTCGAGTTCCTCATGCGTGTCATCTTCTGCCCCAACAAGGTAGAGTTCATCAAGAACTCGCTCAACATCATTGACTTTGTGGCCATCCTGCCCTTCTACCTGGAGGTGGGGCTGAGCGGCCTGTCCTCCAAGGCAGCCAAGGACGTGCTGGGCTTCCTGCGCGTCGTCCGCTTCGTGCGCATCTTGCGCATCTTTAAGCTGACCCGCCACTTTGTGGGCCTGCGGGTCCTGGGCCACACGCTCCGAGCCAGCACCAATGAGTTCCTGCTGCTCATCATCTTCCTGGCCTTGGGCGTGCTGATCTTCGCCACCATGATCTACTACGCCGAGAGGATAGGGGCACAGCCCAACGACCCCAGCGCCAGTGAGCACACGCACTTTAAGAACATCCCCATCGGCTTCTGGTGGGCCGTGGTCACCATGACAACCCTGGGCTACGGAGACATGTACCCGCAGACGTGGTCCGGCATGCTGGTGGGGGCCCTGTGTGCGCTGGCAGGCGTGCTCACCATCGCCATGCCCGTGCCCGTCATCGTGAACAATTTCGGGATGTATTACTCCTTAGCCATGGCTAAGCAGAAACTACCAAAGAAAAAAAAGAAGCATATTCCACGGCCACCGCAGCTGGGATCTCCCAATTATTGTAAATCTGTCGTAAACTCTCCACACCACAGTACTCAGAGTGACACATGTCCGCTGGCCCAGGAAGAAATTTTAGAAATTAACAGAGCAGGTAGGAAACCTCTTAGAGGCATGTCGATCTGACCTTTCACCTCCGCCCCCTGTAGCGATGATTCCAGATCCAGTCAGACTGCTTCCTTAGTTCCGTGGGTGACCCCGGACCCCGCACTCAGTCTCGAGGTGTGGAGCCTGGGGGCCCAGGGAGATGCTGGGCGGCCAAATTCAGAAGGCGAGAGCCTGCTAGAGGAACCTCACTGGTGCCCCTGGGTAAGGAGGTTGACGTGGTTGGTCTCGTGATGTTCTAAAGAGACAACGCGGCCCGCCAGGTTGCTGAGGACTAACTTAGCAGGAGCCGGGGGGCTCTGCTCGGCGGGGCAGGAGTCCGGTGTGAGTCTCTGACTCAGGCTACTGAGCCGGTGTTGGGACAGAGTGGGGGCGGGTGTGATTTGGAAATGCTAGACAGCCTTTGATCTGGTCCTTACCACGGCTGCCTTCAGGCTGTGTAGATGGCAGAGATGGTGCATGGGATCTGGGCAGGAGGGTCCCTTGCAAAGGCAGGCGCAAGGGTTCTCACCCCCAGCAGAGCCTGTCTCCATAGCTGAGTAGAATTCCTGCCCTGATTCGGGCTGCCCAGCTCGAGGTCCTTCCCAGGAGACGCCTGTAGCCCTCCGTGACAAGCTTACTTACCCCGTAGCATGCCGAACCAACTCATCTTCTACCACCACTCTAGAGTTTAGCCTTTATCTTTAGGAATCTGTCGAAGTGACTCTAGCTTTCACGTTGTCTGTTTGGGTTGATGGTCGAGTGGGAGTTTCCGGTGACCTGATGGAAGCGGCTGCCGAGCAAAAGCCGAGAGGGGGCCGCCACCCTGGGCAGCTTAGATGAAAGCGCTACAGACCAGCAACAGCCTCCCACCGAGGGTTCTCCCCGTTTCCAGCGGTAGGGACTGCAGCAGCAATATAGACATCCCAACCAGTGTACAACCACTTTCCCTTGAATTCACTGGGGGCCGGGAGGGGGGAGGGGGGCACGAAACAATACTAGTCACCGCGGGATATATTCTAATATTCCATGGCTAGTGGTTTGTTATGGGACTATCTCAGTTTTATGAGAACCTGCACATAGCACATAAAGTTGATCATGGGGCTCTGGTCCGAAGATATAAAGCCCATAGTCTACCTCTACCCATGGAATACCATCGACTTATTCTGTGGACACAGGGATTTCAAAGGAACAGATGACCCAGAGAAGAATGACAGCACTGAGTAAGAAGGAGTGCCAGGTGAGCGGGAGGTTGACGTGACAGTTAGGTGGCATTTAGTCTGTGAAGGACCTCCCCATGCCCAGGTCTGGCAGGAGGCTGCTGGCTAGCTCAGCCCCAGGTGGGGAAGTTTCCCCCTGGTTTGGGTGGCCTCCCCCAATGGATGATTGATTTTCTTCCCTGCTATCGCGCTCTCTGATCCACCACCCCATCCCAATCCTCTCCTGGCTTTACCCCACAGCTATGCTGGCCCGAGCACTACCCTCAAGGCCCATTTCTTTGCCCATGGGGGCTTCCCAGCCCTTTCACCCTGCCGCATACCCTCCCCTTTCTGGGATTTCTGTAGGTGCCTGAGAGGAACATGGCCAGGAGTGGGCAGGGGTCTCCGAGGCTGAAACAGCTCTGAGCTCTCTGCTTTGGATTAGCTAGTTACTTGATTTCAGGAGCTACCAACAGGGCTCTGGGCCTCTAGGGGGAAGGCGTGGGCTGGCCCAGGCCCCAGCTTCCATGTGGGCCTGGCAAGAAGAGCTCAACCTGAGTGGCATCACCGTGGCACTACCTGGCCCTTCCTTTGCATCCTCCCCGACACTGGATCTTTCAGGATTGTTGCCCCAAGCGCAGGTGCCCTGGGCCAGCCAGTCAGGAATCCCCAGTGCTCTCCAGGCAGGCCCAGATTCCTCTGTACTCTTGGACGATGACAGTATTATCCTGTGCGGAGTCCCCCTGCCCCCCAGGGAGTGCAGATGTGTTTGTTCAGACGTGCACACCAGCTAATCCCAGGACACAAAACCTGTAAAACCCATGCACTCCTGTGGGATTGCCCGTTGGCTCCACAGTCCTCCCCAGCCCTGCTTTTGAGAGCCACTTTGCCCTGGTCCCAGGTTTCAGGGGCCCAGACAGTTCTGGCCTGGACAGTCTCTGTGGCTGAGGAAGTATTTGGTGCCCTCCCAAGCTTGCCCTCTGGAGCTTGGATGCCTGGATCCCTCCTGCCTCCCCTGCTTCCCAGCTGTGCTCCCAAGCCCTTCCCAAGCACTCACTTCCCGGTGGTGTTGGTGCTGTCCTGGTATCCTGACCCCCGAGGCTCCAGCCTCATCCCTCACCAGAACACTTCTCCCTCCAAAAGCTGGCGTGTGAGACCCCGGCTATCCACCACCAAGAGGAGCTGCGGTCTTTAGGGGCATCGTCCCCACCTCTGCACCCCAGAGTTCTTCCCATTCGCCCTTTTTCCTGCTTGCAGCCATGCACCTAGATGGGCATAGGGTTGGGGTGAGTTTGTGGGAGAGTGAGGGGGAGGCCAGGGGCAAGGAGGGTAAATGTGGTGGCCCCACAGGAATTGTGAGAGATGAGATGCAGCCCCCCAAGGCCTTTCCAGTCTCACTGTACCCGCAAGGCAGTCTAGTAGCCTCGCCAAAACCTGAGGTTCTCCAGTTCCACTTTTAAAATCAGAGTTAGGGGCTGTGTGTGGCATGCTGGGTTCTGAGGGCATCCCTCCCGCCCCCGCCCCCCAGGCCAGCCCCCAGTGGTGCCAGCAGCGCCTGCCCCTCACCTCCACCTCTTGGTCTCGCCTGAAGCCTCAGTCTGCGTGTCTGTCCCAGGGACAATCTGCTCTCCTCCTCTGTGCTGTGGCTGGCATGGCCCCAGTGTCTGAGGGCTTGTCCTGGGAGGGGCATCAAGAATCCAATTCTCACCTGGTTGTAGGACCTCTTGGGGGATGCTAGGAGGGCGCCCTGGCACAGCCAGGGATTGTCTGGGGCTGAGGAGCCCAGGAGAAGCTACTTCTCTCCCAGAAAGGGGCTCCCTCCTGCATCTGCAGTCGGACGCCCAGACCGCCCACTCTGGACAGCCCACAGTGCCTCCTCCGTCCTGCCATGCCCATTTGCATGTGTCTTGTCCATCTCTGCTCCTGTGATGTGGGTCAGTCCTTTGTGGTGCCACGTCTAGGGCTGAAGGGTCCCACGTCAGTGAGCAGTGGGTGGCCAGGAGGGAGGGGTGGTGGCCGGGCTCCCTTCCTACCCATGGCACCTAGAACAGCAGTGAGGTCCCAGAGAAGCCCCTGCCTGGGCTCCCTGGGAGCTAACCCTGCAGCCTCTGGGTTATCTTTGGCAAAGGGGTCTAAAGTCCCCTATCCCCAGCCCCTCTACTTCTCCTGCTGGGCGGCAGTGGCTGCCCAGTGAGTGGTGCTATCCATGGGCGGGGAGGGTGCTGGGCAGAGCTGACTAGGCAGCAGGTGGGGCTAAGAGAGTTTCTGCAGGGACCCAACTGCAGGGTCAGCAGCGTGTGGGCCCTGAGTGGGGTCCTTGTTGTCCTTAGGTGGGCTGTGGGGGAAGTAGCGGAGAAATGAAGTGATGCCGGGGGCCAGGCATGGGTGTTCTTTCCCGTGTTGTTCACATTTTCTCTCTTTCTCTCTCTCTCTCCACTAATCATGTTTCTCTCTCTCTCCTCGTTTTGTTGCATGACTTGTGCCGGTTCTCGTGATTGTTCCCTGCTCGTGTCTCACAGACTGTCCCCATTTAGCCCGAGACTTTTTTCCTGAGTCCCCAGCTGGGCAGATCCCTCAGGGCTAAACCCAAGGAGATGCCCAGCAACCCCCAACCCACCCCAGCCCCGCGTGCACCCCTCCGGTGCCCGCAGCTGGTGTGAACAGTAAGTACTTTGGCGGTGCCTAGAGACCAGGGCAGAAAAGCCAGCTCTGCTGACTGAGGGCCCAGCCTCGGGTTCTCCTTGCTCCAAAGTTTAAAAAAAAAATGACCCTCTCGCGGATGCTCATCTCAGCCCATTTCAAGCCTGGAAACCATCTCTGAGACGCTGTCCATGCTGCCATTTCATCACTGCAGGCCTGTGGGTCTAGTGGGGGCCTGGGGGCCCTGGGCTGGGGGAGGCAGGGCCCCCAGCCTCTGGAAAGCAGGTGGGAATGGAGGCTTCTAGCCACTCTCTCATCCAAAGGACGGGGCAGGGGCGGGGGCTCACACCTTTGGCCCTATTCATGGGTTCCCCAGATTTATACAGTTGGCCCTTCCTTAGTTTCTCTTTCTTCAAGCTACCCCTCTGGAGTTGGGGAGGGACAATACTCCAGTTTCTGAAAGCATCTTAAACCATAGATAGACTAACAGCCCAGGGGGCTGGGCCCATTCACAGAGCAAGCCTTAAACTTCCCCACCCAATCATTAGCTCCTCCTCAAAGGTTAGGGTTGAGAGAAGCAGCAGGCCCTAGGGGTGTCCCGGGAATCCCCCAGGAGAGAAAGTGCCGGGCTGTCATCCCTCCAGGGGTCCCTGGTGGATGCTCCTTGTCCTCTGCCCAAAACCATCCCGAACTTTGGGCCCTTTAGAGATTGTGGGAGCTGGGAGCCCTCAGGGCCTGGGGGCTTGCGGACAGAGCCAATGGGCGGGGGCCCAGCATTCAGAGCCAGAGAAGAGTCTCAGGCAGCACCATCTCCGCAGAGGCAGAGGCAGAGGCAGAGAGAAGGCACCCCCCTCTGACCCACCCCCTCAGGCAAGAACTGCAGGCTATGGACACCTCCCCCGGCAGAGGATGGCCAGCAGAGACTCAGCAAGTCCTCACTCCCCTCCCAGAAGGAGACGCTGCCTGGGAGGACCCACTGTTCTCCCCTTGAGGAAAATTCATTCAGGGTGCTATGGGCCTCAACCCCCACATTGTCATCTGCGTCCTCTCCATACTGTTTCCCTCCCCTCTCCCAACACCCTCCTCCCTCAGCCCGGAGACCCTTGGATGGAAGACGGGGCCAGCCAGAGTGGGAGGCAGGACCAGCGTGTCTGTGAGCACATGTGTGTGCCTGCAGACATGCCCCAAGACCCCAGAGACACCCCGGCCCCAGTCATATGGTGTAGGAGTTACCTTGGCAACTGGCCTTTTTGGTTCAGAGTAAATTGGGAAGGGAAGCCCCTGGGATTTGTCAAGAAACGCACTGTACGTGAAATGCTTTGCCATCTTGTACGAAAGACTTTTTTTTAAGTTCCAAAATTATGATGGGATTTTTTTGGATTTGCTTTATGAATAAACCTGATTGGTCCATTTCTCTTTTGACTGACTGCCTCTTTGTAGTGACATGATGTGTACACGGGCGGTAATCCCACCCACGTGCACGCCCAGCGTGTGCACGTGGGGAAGGATCACTTCTGCGTGTAGTTACATGATGTGAACAGGATCACGGGAGAGTGTTCAATTGGGTGGACATTGTCTCCAGCCTTTTCCCCCCTCTACTCTTTCAGAGAGCCTCCTCTAACGTGGTCGTGCCCAAGTTGGTTTCCCTCTTCCACAAAAGGGCTTGTGCTTGAGGCTCTCACCCTAGATGAAGTATTGGAGTTGGCTCCACCCTGGCCAGGAAGATTCCGCTTTGAGGGCAGAGAGTTTGGGGCAGGTTCGGTCCTCAAGAGTGATGGGATGGGGGCAAAGGCCAGTCAGGGCTACCTCTGTCAGCTCCAGAGGCTTCCACGGCTCTGCTCCAAGATCTCGGAGAGACAGAGCTCCTTGCTCTGGCCACACTTTGCCCCCCACCAAATGTGCTCCCAGGCTTCTTCTCAGGCTGCCACAGAGGCCAGAACTCCAATTTCCCCCACCCAAGTCCATCAGCCGCTGTTGTCTTCTACACATTCATCTGCCTTGCTTTGCCGGGGACACTGACCAGAGGGGACAAAGGAATGGGAGCCCCTCCCAAATCCCTGTCCTGCTGTCACAGCCTCATGCATACATCCTTGTTGTGCCTGTGCAAGCTGACCAGGCCTGCTGGGGGCAGCATGGAGTGGAAGACACTGGCTTGATATGTGTGGGGACCAGAGCAGACCGAGTGATCAGCTTGGGTCCGTCTGTGTGGGGGACGGAGCAGATGGAGTGGTCAAATTGGGTCTGCATGGGCAGAGAGGAGACTGTGTGACCAGGACTGGTCTATATGGGAGTTGGGGCATAGAGTGACCAGACCAGGTCTGTGTGGGAACAGAGTAGACTGTGTGACCAGGCCTAGTCTGTACGGGGAACAGGGCATACAGAGTGACCCGCTTGGGTCTGTATGGGGTTGGGGGGTGGGGCATGGGCACAGGCTGAGTGATTAGATGGGGGGTGGGGGTGGTGTGAACCAGGTGATCAGATGAGATCCTAATGGGAGATGGGGTAGAGTAGATGAGGTGGTCTGGATGGGGCTAGGGAAGCCCGAGCAACTGGCTGGCTGTGGACGGGAGGCAGCCGGGCTCTGGTCAGCAGCAGAGGGGTCCGGAAAGGCCCCTCTCTAGACTGGAGTGTTTCTGCGTGTCTGTCTGTCTTCTCCCTGAGCTCTGTGTCTGGCTCTCCCCCATGACTGCATCCACACCATCCTGTTTCATCGGCCCCGCTTGGGGCCCGGGAGCGGCCCCCAGCACCACACCTGCTGGGCCCATCACCAAATCATCTTTTTGCAAACTTTGAGCAAACCCGGGAGTCCCCACTCCCAGCACTGTGGGCAGCCCGAAGGCTGCCTGAATGAGCTGAACCCCCCTCCAAGCCCCCTGCCTTGTGCCCTCCTCCCTCCACAGCCTGCCCGCTTTTCCGTCCTCAGGGACGCTCGAGCTGCCCTCTACCAATACCCCGCTTCTGGCCTGTCCCCCCTGCTCCCCACTAAACAGTTTTCAGTGTCTCAATAGCTTCTGCTTATATGTTTGAAGATTCCAAACTGAATGGGGAGGTGGCGAAGGCCGCGCTGGCGAACGAAGACTGCCCCCACATAGACCAGGCCCTCACTCCCGATGAGGGCCTGCCCTTTACGCGCTCGGGCACCCGCGAGAGATACGGACCCTGCTTCCTCTTATCAACCGGGGAGTACGCGTGCCCACCTGGTGGAGGAATGAGAAAGGGTATGTAGAGGAAGCCGGAGCACCGTGCATCGTCCGGGCCGCCTCGCGCTCCTGCAGATGGGTGGGCAGGGCGGCGGGCAAGGGCGCTGAGGGGCAGGCAGGCACACTGAGGGGGGGCAAGGATGGAGGGAATCTCCCAGGGTCGGCCCCTGGAGGGCTGAGGCCCTTTCCCCCAGGTGAGATTTCAGGCTGGCAGAGAGAACCTGAGGCCCTGGCAGCTGTGGGTTGCCGGGACTTGAGAAGGGATTGGATAGGTTGACTTTAGGCCATGACCCCAAGGCAGGGGTACCCAGGAATGCAGGAGGAGCCTTGACTCCCCCAGGCTGCTCTGGCAGATGGCAGGTCAGGTCCCAAAGGCAAAGTGATTTCTCCTCTCCCCTGGTTGAGGAGGGCAGTAGAGTGGGCCAGGACCCTGTGACCTTAGCTACCCAAGATCCATGTTCTTGGCATGGAAGAGGCATCCTTGAAAGATAATCAATCCACAGGCCAGAGGGAGGAGAGGCAAGAAGAGAGAGATGTCTTCAGGGCTTGAGGGTAAGGTCATTGTCCTTGCAGTCAGAATATTGCCAGTGGCAGATGGAGAATTTGCCAAGAGGAGGTGGTTAAGCAGGACGGTCCAGCCCCTTCCATCCCCAGCACCCATGGGCCTCTGCCCAGGGTGTGGTCAGCACCCTCTTGTGGTTGGTGAAGGCTGAGGCTGCTGGTGGCCACTGCTCCAGGTCTCTTTGTAGTCAGAATGCTAGGCTGTCCCCACTGGAGAGAAAGACTTCTCCTAGAGCTTCAGCATCGGCTGGGGAGAGGCTTGGGGTGGGGGCCCAGGGTGCCCAAGCTCAAGGCTCTAGGCACTCGTCCAGACCTAGAAGGCAGAGGACGCCTTTCTTGGTGCAGCAGACTGGCTGGGCAGCTCGTGCATGTCTTGGAGCGCCTCACACGCGCGCACAGATGCATGCTGACCGGGGTGAGCAGGCTGGGTCAGAAGAGGAGCTGGGTTTTTGAAAGCAACAGTTGGTGCAGCCTATGGTCATTCACGACTGCTCCAGTATTTGAAGTGATTAAACCACATGCAGGAGAAAACAGAATGCAAAAGCAAAGGCAAACCCAGAAGAGGAGAGGCAGCCCGCACGGAGACGAGGGAACGTGGTTCTGGTCACTGGTGCTTAGTTGTGCCCACCTGGTCTAGGCTGGTCTCTGCTTCTCTGCCCTGCCCAGAGGTCCTTTAGGCCCTGGCACGGTGTGCAACTCCCCGCATGGTACTGCATGGCGGAGGGCTACCAGCCTTCAGGAGGGTCCCATCCTTGGCACCGACCATGGATGGGCCTGATGTTCCCCTTTGCGACTGGCTTTTTCCCAGTTGGAGGTGCTAGAATGCCCAGAAGCAGAATGCCTGAGGAGTGAGGGGAAAAGCAGACAGACAGTTCTCAATGTCCATGCCCTGCCCAGTAAGCTCTCGTGGGCTTTCTGTCTCCGTCATCTTGAATGTTAGACTGATTGGTGTGGCCCCAAAGAGCAGACAAGACAGTCTCTTTATTGTGCTGCCAAAAGCCCAGGGAGTGTGGGACAGGAGCAGCCCCGCTCCCTGCAGTGGCTGGGAGTCCAGCGGTAAGCACTGTCCACAGGAGATACCCATTCCTCAGTCCCACCGAGGCTTAGGTGCCAGAGTCTTTGGGAGGCGCTAAGGGTGAAGTGTCCCCACCCACATCCATTCAGCCTGCGCTCTCATGGAGCCATGACAGCCGCCGAGGACTTGTTTTTCTCAGGCTAATTGCGAGCCAGAAGCCATGCAGGTGTGTGAGTCAATGTGCAGAGAAGAAGTAGGGACTCATCCCATTCCCCCCAGGAGGGAGAGAAAGAGGCGTGCTAGGCTGGCTCAGTGCATGGGCAAACCAAGCCAGCTGGAGAAGAATCTGCCTGCCTCTGCATGCGGCTGTTCTGTCTTTCCTCCTCCTTCTTAAAAACTAAGTACCAAGCGGGATGGGAGAGCCAAGATGAGAAGCTCAAGTGTTAATTGTATTCTTTACATACAGATCTTTGCAAAGAAAGCCCTGTCATTGCTAAGTATATGCCGACAGAGGCTGTGAGAGTGACTTGACCAGGCGGCTTGGCCGAGGACACTGGTGGCTATTAAGCATCTGGGTGGACCTGCAGCCCCTCCTCACCCTCGGACAGAGTAAATTCACGCCATGCAGGTTTGCCGGACGAGTCCGAGTGGCCCAGGCATTGTACTAGGACGGACGTAGCTTTTTCTACGGCCAAATGGTAACTGACCGTAGAGGATTTCTTTTCCTTCTTTTCATTTTTTAAAATTTTATTTTATTTGGGGAGGGGGGGTGGAGGGGCTCCTTAGCATGACTTGCATGAAGTTAAACAGAAAACCCAGCAAACCAAACCCACCAACCCCCTGCAACTGTATGATTACCCTCAACAACAATAACGAAAAGAAAAACATCAAAGCCCTCTATTTTCTTTCAAAGCTCTTGACTTTCACACACGTTGTTGGAGCCAAACTGTAATGGCGTTCGGTAGAAACCTGTACATTTCTGGGGGTGAGGGGTGAGGGGAGGAGGGACGGAGATGGGGAATGGATTGCTTCCTTTTTGTACACAAGATCGAGAGGAAAGCTTCCAAAAAGGGCAGTCGGTCACTCATCGGTCATATTGACCTCACCTTCATAGTTCATCTCTCACGTGGAAACTGAGAACTTTGCTCCAAATAGAATTGTGGAAACTCGCACGGCTGCCTTCTTCCCCGTTTGGCATGCTTGTGACCCAGCGGACGTCTCCCCAAGACCCCTGACAGCAGCTAGTCTAGGTTGAGTCTCTCATCTTATCGGTGTGTAGATCCAGTGTGACCAGCTTTCATAACAAATTGTTCATAGTAAATAATCACCACCGTATGGATTTTCCAAGTGTTCCATTAAAACCAGGATATAGAGCACCAAAAGATCAGGACCATGGGAGGAGCACCCTCCTCCACCTTTACTAAGGCACAACCTGGCATTGTATGCAATTTAGTACTTCAGAGTAAAAACCTGCATGCCCAATGTTATGCAAAGCGATTCTAGCATGAAATAAATTTTGTATCATGGTTTCTGTATAGTCTAAAGCAGATTTGTTTTCCTGAAGCAGTCGGAGGTTTGCAGAGACACACTTCTGCATCTCGAATAAATATAGTATTTTCCCCAACAGAAACAGAGGACAGTAGCTTGGCTTTGGTCTGATTCTAAAATTAGTGGGGTAGGGGGGAAGGATGATATTTTTGAAAAACACATGCTTGAGTTGAAAAAAATGCAACATCTCAAGCTTTCACTGCAGCTCACAACATTTCCTGGAAAGAGAGCAATGATGCTTTAGCTCAACAACCTCCCCTCCCTGGGCCCTGGCCCCCAATAATAAAAAATTGACTTTTCAGATGAAGCATGAATTTGGGTTTTTATTGCCTTCAGGCAGTGTCGTGATTCTGGTCTGGGCCTCTGGTCCCCTGTGGCTGGGCTGGGGTAAACCTGGGCCCTGGCTGCTCTGGTCTCAAGGATCCACCTTAAGGTGCTTGTCCTCTTGCTGGGGGAAAGTCAGGCCCTAAGGAAAAAGTTGTCCTCTGCAGATTGGTTGGGCAGGGTGGCCCCTTGGGCTGCAGATCCTGTTGGGTCAGGGGAGGGAGGCAGCTTTCAAAGGCACAGGGCTTATAAGGACCTAAAACCAGCACATCCTCTAGGGGGTTCACTTGACCAGGAAACTTCTCCATGAATCATGCCATACTGATGGGTCCTTGAATCGGGCCATGTTAGAGCTCCCAGCCCCTTATGCAGACCATGCTCACCTCACTTCTAGGGCCATTCTTGACTCTGATGAAGCCAGAGGTAAGGTTTGACTGTCAGATCTGGGTGCCCTACCCAGCAGCACCCTTGCCAAGACAAGTCTGATGGATGCCCTCATCACATACCCCTCTCTTGGCCTGGAGGCATCTTGGGAGGGGTAAAGCCTTCTCCTAGGGATCTTGACTGTCTTGGGTTGTTCACTTGGCTTTGGTGGCAAAGTGGAGGTTTGGGGTTCCAATTCTTTTCTATCCATGAGAGACTTCAGGAATGGTCAGGTGGAAAGAGTCCACAATGGTCATGATAGTCAACCTATGAGCATTCTCCAGATGAGGAAATGAGGCCCAGAGAAGGGAGGGATCTGCCCAGGGCCACAGACAAATAGGTGTCAGTCTTCCCCTGATTTTTGTTCCCTTGATGCCTCCCAGCATGGCATGAGTCCATGATCAGATGGGTGGGTGGGAAGCTTCAAGTGTGTATCAAATTCTCATCTAACAGTTTTTCATTGTCTCCAGGCATTGGCCTCAACTTCCTGATGCCCCATGCAGTCCAGGAAACAAGGGGTTGGGGTCAGTGGAGTAGTGAGTACCGTCAGGCCTCTGCCCAGGGCCTCTACCAGGGCTGCCACCACCATTCATAAGCATCAGGATGCACAAGCCAAGTAGCCTCCACTGCTGCAGGGAGGGTAATGTCCACTCTACTTAGGGATCCACCAGCAAAGAAGGGCCCTGGTGGACTCAAAGTGGGACTCAGCAAAAAGCCGTTAGGAATATGGGTTTCCAGGGACACAGCAGCTAATGGGGAAAGGGAATTAACATGAATTGAGCATCTACTACATGCGGGCATCTTACACACATTATCTAATGACAGCTCACCATCACCTAACAGCCCCATTTTAGAGGTGAAACAAGGTGCACAGAGGTAAAGTAATGGCCCAAAGCCACAGAGCCAATGTGTGACGAAGCCATGGTTTTAACGCAGGTGGTCTGACTCCAGAGCTCAGGTTACAATTGTCTCAAGCTACTTGAGGCCTTCAGGGGCTGGCCATTAGGGGTGGAAATGATAGGAACACTAGAGTGGCTGGTCCTAAATCCCAGGACCTCAGGACCTGGTCTCCTGCCCTCCTTCATGAAATTCCATGAATATGACAGAAGGGAGCCACTTCTGATCCTGCCCCAAGCCTCCCCGACACGCAGCTGGCCAACCTCACTTTCTTGCTTAAACACCCCATTGCCCTAAGATTGGAGTTTCAGCTCCTTCAACTAGCTGGCAAAGCCCACTGCCTCACCAGCCGCTCTTCCCTCCTCCCTCCGCACTGCAGTCACTCTGAAATTCTGAACTTGTAGCAGTTGCATGGACCTGCGCCCTCCCTCTATCACCCCTGCCCCCAACAGTTTCCCAACGAACTCCCTAACTCCCAGTTTCAACTGATCACGAAATCACTTCACCCAGAAGTAGTGGATGCCTGGGGCTGATGAGAAGGCTTTAAGCCTGAGCCCTAGGCCTGGATTCACCATTCCTAAGCACAATCTCACCCAAGGCTGATCTCATGGCCCTCACAACCCACCAGGGCCAAGGGTGGTGGGGGTGTCAAGGGATGATGGGGTACTTGTGATCAGGAGGGGAGGGTGAGTATGGTAGTTAGGGATGGAGATGTCCCACCAACATCTGGTCTGTGCTCGACCTTCAACCATCACTCCAGAGGCTAGGCCAACGACCTGGGAGCAGAGAATGGGGCCTGCTCCCCTCTTTCCCTTCCTTCTCACACAGGAGGAATATGAAGACTGATTCACTTAGTTCATTGAAAAAAAGTAGTTTTTAAAAATGAGTATTTTCTCAAATAGCCACAGCTGTTAGAGCACATTAGCTTACCAGGTGAATGATGTTGTCATAAATTGACTGTCAAATGGTTATATTTGTAAAAGGGCTAAAAGTTAAAGGATGAATAGTGACAAGGGGATCAGAGCCCACACATTTAACCTCCCCTCCGCGGTGCGTGGGGGTGTACTGATGAGTTAATTCATGGGCATTTATTGGGCACTTCCTCCATTCCAGGACCCCTCCTTGGTGAAGGGGTTCCAAAATTGACCAAGACCTGGTCTCTTGCTCTCAAAGAGCTCACAGGCTATTAGGAATGAGGGGCTTGGACATCTACTGATGAGTGCTTTCAGACATTCATCAGATTCAGCCAGTGAAGGAGCATGGAGAGCGCCCATCTGCCCAACACTGCTGTCGGGAAAGGCAAAAATGGAGGAACTCAAGGTAACGGGATGGTCTATGATGTCTTCTAGTGCCAACAGCCATTCATTCTTCCACATGTGGATTATCTGCGCCTGTCTCTTCTAAGAAGGATTTGACTCAGTTCTGAGAGTCTGAGGTTCTGCATCAAAATCTGCACCTGTCTCTTCTAAGAAGGGTTTGACTCAGTTCTGAGAGTCTGAGGTTCTGCATCAAAGGGCTCAGGGGCTAATGCACCACCTGATCCTGTTTCAGGCTGGGAAGGAACTCTGAGACACTTCTTTTTGGTGCTCACAAGGAGGTCATGGGAGAGGCATTAGGACTCAGCAGCAGAGGCCTTGGGATTTTGGTTTCTTCCAGCAGGTGCTGAAAGAGGTAGGAGGGAGCGCTGAACTGGAACCTTGTGAGAGAGAGTGCATTGGTTCTTTGTGAGTGGTAACTGTCTAGGCAGTATGGGCCTGAGTGCTATCCGGTGTGGGATTGCTTTCTGGCCTGTGTGTCTGATACAGGCCTTCAGGACAGTGGGTGGTGGGCCAGTGTCCTTGGGCATGCTCCAGTATGGGTCACCTCTGGGCCATCTGACTGCTCCATCTCTGTGGTTTGTTTGGTCACCTTGGCAAGTCAAGCTCCGAGTGCATGGAGATATCCTTCTTCCCATTCCTCAAGTTCTTGGAGACTGTACTGGCCTCTATTGGTCCTGAGAGGTGGGGAACCAAGGGATTTGCTGGCCAGGGCAGCCATGTTTGTAGGGTGCAATATTGAGAGGACTCCATGCATGATGTTCAAGGTCAGTCTATGGCTGTCAGTGGTCTCTATGTTCAGGCCTGGGAAGCTCAAGATTGTCCTCATCCTCCTCTCCTGAGCTGAACTCACTCCTGGTCCTAGGGCTACTCTCCATCGCACCCTTGCCTCACTCAAGGACTTAGCTGGGTCACTTCTCAATCAGGACCCTGGCCTGGTAGTGAGGTTTATGACCTTGAGATGGTCCCTTCCCCTCTTTTGGCCTCCATTTTCCCACATGAACAAATGAAAATGTTGAATAAAATCAGTGGTTTTTAAACTTTCTCAAGGACCTCTTGTCAAACGAAATGTTATGTGAAAGCCCAATATAGAGAAAAACTAAAGCTGTTTGGAATAAAATGTGTGTCTCAGGGCCGGGGGAACCTGGACCTCTATCTACCTGGCCTCCTTGACGCACAGGGTGGCCACTGAGTTCTCAGGAGACTCCCACGGCTCTAAAGGATGCAGCGTGACGGCCACTAAGCTGGATGGTCTTTCAAGGGCCTCTAACTTTGGTATCCTGGGATTTTGTAACTTGAAGCCACTGCAGCCCAGCCCTCACAGACTCATTCTGAGTCACAAGGAGGCAGCATGGGATGGGTCACAGACCTGGGCTGCCTAGCTGGTGACACTGCCACACCGTTCTCCAGAGAAAGTCCATTCTCTGAGGTCCTCTGGCAAAAGACTTGTTGCCAGTCACAGCAGAAAGAAAGGTCATATGTCCCCCAGAGCCACAGGGAAGTCAGGGAATGGGGATCTGGCCTGGTCTCCACCTTACCTGAGGGCCCTCTTCCTGCACAGGCTAAGGCTTGGGAGGCAGACGGTCAGGGGTCAGAGTCTTTGACGTTGCTATCCCTACAGACTCCCCTTCACATGCTGTGGCCTGTCCCTCATCTGAAACAATATATTTTAGCAATTATAGTCACACAAACAAGCTCCAGCGTCCTGGCTGACTCCGATGAAGACAAATCTTCTGAGAGTTTTGTTGGTTCTAGCCTCTCTTGTCTGTCCTAAGGTTTTCCTCTACTGGGTCTTCCCAGAAGTCTTGACTCTTCCTCCACATACTCCTCTCTACTCCCCTCCACCCCTACTCCAGAACCTTCGCCCTCGCCTCCAGTCACCAAGATAAGAGCTCCTTCCTGTTTAAGTATCCAGTCACCTGATCAGGGTACCTCGATATCCTTGAACTAGAAAACCATGGGCTCTGGGCCTTAAAAATAAAACCCCAGGAGGGGCTGCTCTAGGCATGGCCCAGGAACCCTTTGTTTTGCTGAATTGAAGGCTGCTGGGCCAAAATAATGAAGGACATAGAACTGGGTTTTCTATCTCCACCAGGCAGGGATGGGCTGGAGCCTTCCTACCGGTGTATTAGCTTTCCATATCTTTAGTGAAGACCTAACCCCTCATTCTCCTCTGCTGAGTAGAAAGCATGTCTGTCTCCTTGAGTCCCAGGCACTGGGCAAGCAGCCTGCCATCATTCTGGTTTGTGGTCAGCCCAACCATCACTGCCTCCTGAGCCTTTCTTTGGCCAACCCCACAGCCCAACAAAGCAATTCTCTGGGAAGGCTTTTGGTGGGAAAAGCCACTTTATTAAAGATTCTCTATCATAGTCCCCCATTTCTGGACCAGTCAGATTGGCTTTGGGTTGAAGTTTCCGATTGTCTTTCTTTCCAGTTTCTCTCTTTGTCCATGGCTTCCTGAGATTCAGTGTCCTTGGTGGCATCTGGGGAAAGGTAGGTGACCTTGGGGTCCTGGACCAATGCAGGGTGAGCTGGTAGCTGGCAGAGGGCCAGGGAGTGGCCAGCCCCACAGCCTACAAGGAGTCCTGATGATGACAGCAGAGCCTGCACTGGCTTCGGGGCCCAGACGTTGGCTTCAGTGCCATCTCCGCACATGCCATGCTCATTCCAGCCCCAAGAGTAACACACTCCACCTGTGAAGGAGAGGGAAGACTGCTGTAGAAGAGGTTTTGGATAATAGAGCTGAAACATTCACCCTGAGGGTACAGGTATTATCATAAACCCCAGTTCACACAGGAAGACACCAAAGCTTAAGGACACATGGTGGCATCCTCCCCATCCCTACTTCCTTCCTTTTCCCCGAGGGCAGCTGCCCTCCCGCCCCTGAGGCATGCTTCCCATTCCCACAAAACTCACGACTGCTCATGTTCCAAGCGTGGCTTTCCTCCTCGGCCCTTCCCTACTGTCACCACCATATATAATCCATCACCAGACCTACTGACTCTGCCTCCAAAAACATCTCAAATCTTTCCCCACATTTTTCCACCTCCTCAGCCAGCTCCAGCCTGATCCAGGCCACCATTTCTCTTACCTGGGCCATGCCAACAGCCAACTAACTAACCCAGCTGCTCACTCCATCCACCCTGATCTTCAAAGAGCATCAAGGCAATCTTCGACAACTGCAAATCTAATCACGTGTCACTCTGCTGCTTAAAACCCTTCAGTGACTTTCCACGGTCCTTAAGGAGGCCTCCCCTTGGCCTGTGAGGCCTGAGTGATCTGGCTCCTGACTATCTTGGTGCCCTCACCCTGCACAACTCTTCCCTTCCCTCTTTGCATCCAGAACTCTGGCTTTCTTTCTGTTCCTTAAATATGTCCAGTAGGGCCTTCCTATCTCCCAAAGCCCTCAGTTTACTGGGCTTCCAGACCGCTTCGTGTTTTCCATTCCAGTTGTCGCTCAGAGGCCAGGGTCCCTGGCCACCCAATCCAAATCAGATTCTCGTGACTGCCCTTGTATTCTTCCCTCATGAGGACCTGGCACTCTGTAGTGAGGGATGATTTGTGTGGTGATGTGTTTACTGTCCCCTCTTCACTAGACTGTACTCTGTGGTGAGGGAAGAAGCGTGTATACTTTCTTCACTGCTGTATCTCTAGGACAGTGCCTGGTACACAGTTGGTGCTCAATAGGTGTTTACTGAATAGATACAAAAATGAACAAATTCATACAGCCAGAAAGTGGCCAAGCCAACATTCATGCCCAGGTAACTCCAACAGCTCACCCATCATAACATGTCTTCCTAGGTTTTAGACACTGTCCTAGGTCTAAACTCACTCACGTTTTTCTGTGGTTGTTTAAAAAAAATCTTCTGGACATAAAAATAATATATCTTCATGACAAAAGAAAAGAAAAGAAACAATGGACAACATGGATGTGTAAGGAAAACAAACTTGCAGAATCTTGCCCTTGCCACTACTAGCAATATTTTGGATATCTCTTTCAACCCTTTAATTTGTGAAATTTATAAATATTTGTATATATGTTTGTCCTGCTTTTTAACATTGTAGCACAAATATTTCTCCATGGATTGTAAACTATTCAAAAAGTAAATTAAAATTAGCCAGACATGGTGGTGCATGCCTGTAATCCCAGCTACTCAGGAGGCTGAGACAGGAGAATCACTTGAACCTAGGAGGCGGAGGTTGCAGTGAGCTGAGATTGTGCCATTGCACTCCACCTCAGGTGACAGAGTGAGACTTTGTCTCAAAAACAAACAAAAAAGTAAATTAAAAATAATTTTCTTCTCAATATGCATTAAAGAACAGAAAATAATTTAATAGAAAGACGCAGATCTCCACCCAGATTAAGAACATTAGCTAACATTTTGCCATATTTGCTTCAAACCTTCTCTTAAAAAAAATCATAAAGATACAGTTTATGCCCCACCTCCCATTCTTGTCCCTCTATCCAACCCTCCTTCCCAGAAGTAACCACTATTTTGAAGTTGGTATACATCATTTGCATGGTTTTATATTTTGCTACATAGATGTGTCCTTAAATATTGTGATCTTTTTAGTTTGTTTTAAAGACTTACACAAATAGAATCATTCACATATTTTTTTTTTTTTTTGCAAGTTGCTCTTTACACTCATCATTGTTTTTGAAATTTATCTGAGCTGGTAGTTACAGATCTAGTTCAGTTATTTTAATTTTAACCGTGCATAGTATCCCGTTATGTATAAATCATATTTCACTTACCCATGTCCCTTCTGATGGATAGTTATTTAATAATATCATTGTTGCTGTTTTATTATACAACAACTGAAAATATATAGTATTATGCAACAACAATACTAATATGGTTGCTATTATAGACAGTATTGCAATGAAAGTCTTTGAACATGTCTCCTTGTACAAACTGTTATTTGTACAGGGTGATCCCTGGGAGTATATGAGTCATGCATGTATATGCAAGCATGTTTACTTTTAGGAAGTATGGCCAAATATCTCTCCAATGACTAGACATTTATATTCTCATAACAATAGATATGAATTTGTTTCCCTATGTCTTACCTTTAGACTCTTGCCATTCTCATGAGTACATTCAATTAGTTTGCATTTCCCTGACTACTAGTGAGATGGAGCAGTAGTGCTTTATGTTGATTACCCGTTTAAGTTGCCTCTTCTGTGAATTGTCTATATACATTCTTTGTTTTGTTCTTTGGTTGTTTGCCTTTTCCTTATTGATTTGCAAGTATTCTTTGTGTATTATTTTGTTTCTATGATTCTTTGTTGTTATGTGCATTTGGAAGTATCTTCTTCCAGAAGTCTGTGTTGTGTCTCTTCACTTAGTTTATGGTGTCTTTTGTTACACACATTTATTTATAATGGCTGCCTAATTACCTATTATGAAGATTAAACAATTTACTTACCTGCATTCTATTATCAGATCCATAGGTTGTTTCTAATTTGTCATTATTTTATATAGCATTGCTATGAACACCTTTATGCATGAGTCTTTGTCTGTCTCTCTAATTATTTTCTCAAATTAGATTCTTAGAATGGGAATTCCTGGTCAAAGAGTATAGGCATTTGTGAGATGCCTGAGTACTGTTTTGAGTACTGCCAGAATACTTTTCAGAAAGGCTACTTGCATATAACTTCAGCAATCTGTGAGAATCTCTGTCTTACTCTAGGACTGCAAGTATTTAATAGTATTATAATGTTGAAAGATCTTCCTAATTTGAAGACAAAAATGGTATCTCTTGTTTTGATATGTACTTTTTGGACTACCACTGAAACAGAAAAATAATTCTAATGTTTATCAGATATTCATATTTCCTCCTTTGTGTACTATCTGCTTCATATCCTTTTCCTGGTTCGTACAGAAGAGTTTAAGTACTCAGGCCCAAGAGCCAGATGGACTGGGTTCAAATCCCAGCTTCGCCACTTATTAGTTGTGCCGCTTCAAGCAAGTTACTTAGCTTTTCTATATCTCAGTTCTCTCATCTGTTAAATGGGGACAGTAATACCTTATTAGAATTGTTTACAAGGGTTAAATGAGTAAGTATAGTATATGCAAAAGATGCAGAATGGTACCTGGCACATAGTACTACATAAATGTTTGTTATTGCTGTTGTTACCTATTAAGAGCTCTGTTGTTTGAAAGACTTTGATTTTAAGAATATTAGTTCTTTCTCTGCTATATTTAGCATTACTATTTTTTTGTCAGTTTGACTTAAAATTTTGTTTTCAGTCTTTTGATAAGTGTACGGTTCTACATAGTAAAAACTTCTTTTTGATAGTTCAATGATTTGAATTTTTAAATCTTCTTTACATTTAACTCATTATCCACTGAAAACTTGTTTTGCAGACCACTCTATCAAGAGGGTAGCTGGCTGGGCCCCGGGATTGCCCTTCCCTTCCCTTTCCCTTAGTAGGAAGGCAATCACTGGCCAAAAGCTTGGGTTTAGGGAAACACAGATGTCTGCCTGTTTGGCCCACAAATGCGGAAGCGCATACAGAGAGGATGAACCCCAGGCCACATCTCCTACAGTTAAGCAGGAGTTCCAGCCAGGTTGAGCTGAGGCACGAGGTAGGGACAGTGGAAGAGGCTTGGTACCTTTGCCCCTAGTTCAGCACCTGGTATGGGCTTTGTGCCCGGCCCTGGTGAGTGGCACCAGCTGACAGTCAGCAGGGATGGGGGTGGGAGGAAGGCAGAGCTGACCTACCAGCAGGACACAGCACAGTGGGGAGCTGGCAGGTCCCTCTCCTCCAGCCAAAGGGAACACACTCTGAGGAAGCTACGCCTGGGACCGGGGTAGCCAAAGGCCTAGAGCCAGGATTTTCACGCCCACTGGGTTGAGAAGCCTGGTAAAGGCCCAGTAATATCCCCCCGTAGTACTTCCAAAGAAAGCTGGACTTCAGGTTAGGTGCTCTGTGTACTTTATCTCATTTAATTCTAACAACCATGTGAGGCAGCCACAATTTACAGATTATTCTCATTTTAGAGAGAATAAAACAGAGGCTCTAGAATCCAGGCAGGATGGCTCCAGAATCTGTGCTAAAGTCTGCATGTTATATCCCAGGGCTTGCCAAGCTTATTCTATAAAGGGCAGATAGGAAATATTTTAGGTTTGAGGGCCATGTTAGGTCTCTGTCATGTATTCTTTTTGATAACCCTTTAAAAACCATTCTTAGCTTGCAGCATCACACAAAAAGAGGCTACAAGTCAAATTTGGTCATAGTTTCCCATCCCCTGCTCCACACATATTATAGACTATGGCCTATGGACTACGCTATGCTGTCCTGGGTCCCACCTTACCACACAACTGTGTGATAATGGTATGTAGGTCCCCACCAACTTCATAGGGTTGCCAGGAGGAGGAGCAATGCCCCAGCACTATGCCTGACACAGTAACAGCTCAAACCCATGTGGAAAGCAGATCATGGGAAGAGGAGGAAAGGGCAAGGAAAGCCACACCAGTGGCAAACAGCAAAGAGGAGATGGAGGGGCAGCGGCAGATGAGAAGGTCTAGGGTAGAATGATAGGAAGTTTGGGGTTTCCAAACACTTTAAACAAGCCTATAGAAAAAAAAAAGCCAGGATGCTGAACTCAGAAAGCAAAGGATTGGTTATCCCCTTAACAGAAGGACTTGCAGCAGGACATCTTTCAGTAATAAGCTCCTCCAGCATTTTAGAATAGGTTTCATTCACCCCCTAACCTCACTTAGGGCCACCTTTTCAGGGGCACAATGAAGCTGGCAAGGCCCTCCAGACTCAGCAAGATGCTACTATGCAGGCTGTTCTCACACAGAAGTAAGAGGAAGGAGAGTGGCCTACACAAAGCCTCTCCCTAAGCTACACGGAACATGGAACGTCCAGTTTTTGAAACAGGTAAGTTAGAGGATGATCCCTGGCTTTACAGAGGGTTCTACAGTGTGCTTGGCACTTGTCAGGTCCTTGAAGACACCGGAATCCCACCTGGTTGATGGAGATCTGCTTTACTGATCCCAGGGCACATGGCTGAGCCTTGGGTGGAGAGCCCCATATTTACAGAGGGATTCCCTAGGCCCTTGGAGTTCAGGCCTCCTGCTCACAGGGCTCAATCTAGGCTGTGACGAGTGATGGAGCTCACAGCCCACCACACTTGCGTCAGCCTAAGAGCCCTGCAGGCAACGGAACCTCAGGACTGGCAGGGTCCCTGGCACAAGCTGGACACAATATCCAAATCTGTTCAGGTCTGTGGCACCTGCCCGAGCTTCTTGGCAACTAAGTCCTCACAGGGCCTTATGGTGCTGGGACCGCAGCCCAGTGCTAGGAAGGGGACAGCATTTCTGCTGGAGGACCTTGCCAAGGAGGAATAAACACCTGCGCATGTGTGCAGAGCCTCCTGGTTGTCTCCTGAACCACAGAATAAAGACATTTCCCAACCTTTCTTGCAGCTAGCTGTGATCAGTGAGGGTCAAGCTGAAATGTTCTGTAATTGCTTATGGGACTTTTCCTTAAAAGACAGATGGCATACACTCTTTGTTCCTTCTTCTTTGTCCCTCCTCCATCCTGTCACTGGGAATGTGGATGCGATAGCTGGAGTTGTAGCCACTACCTCTGACCATGAGCATGAGGGCTGCGACCTAGGGATGGTGCTTCTCAGTTTCATAAAAATGTCACCTTAATTTCCACAGCAACCCTCGGAGGTATTACTACTTCCATTTTACAGATGAAGAACCAGGCTCAGAGAGGTAAAATAACTTGTCTGTAGCCACACAACTATTCTAGTCAGGACTAGAATCCAGGACTCCCAAATCTCAGGCGCCTTCACTAGTTCCAAACCATGTGAAAATGGTAACAGAATCATTGAATACTTGGTATATGCCAGGCCCTGTGATAAGCACTTTGCAAATATTCAGTCACTGAATCCTCACAACAAACCTGTGAAGTGCAATCTAATATTATCACCATTTTGCAGAGAGATGATGTGACTTGTGCAAGGTAACAAGAGGCAGAGCTGGATTCGAACATAGACAGTCTGGCTCCAGGCCCTCTTCTATTTAATATTATACTGTTCTCTCTAGCAAAAACACTGCTTCCCAGGTAATTAAGAAAAGGTACAGAGTAACAGGCCACCTATGGGAACACAGGAAGTAATGGAAGGCAAGAACTCCAGCTGGCGAGAGAAAGATACCATGCAGAGGAGCAGAAATCTCCCTGAGCCCTGTGAGCGCTGGGGCTGAGGCCCTGCCCCCTTCTGCATCTGCTGGGCAGTGGGAAGGGGAGGGAGAGATAGGCACAAGAAATTAGGTAGCGAATGGTCCATGTTGTCTCCTCCTCTCCAAGAGCACGCGTAGGCCTAGATCAACAGTCAGGACTGCTCTTCTCCGCTACCAGGCTGACGGAGAGGAGGGGTGAGGTTTGAGCGCCCTCATAGAGAGGAGGGCTCTGGATTCTGCTGCATGTCAGGAAGGACAGGGCGGGCCTTGGAGCAGGGTAAGTTTGGGAGACACTTCTGAGTGTTTAGCCACCCAAGCTCATAGGGATCCCATCCTTTTGGCAGCAACTGGTAGAATTGTCCCTAGGGTCCTGCTGTGAGCAAGGAATGGGGAGTGAGGAATCCCAGAAGTGGGCCTCCTAAAGTGCTTTGGGTCTCAATGGCAACAGCAGGATGGAAAAAGGGGATCAGGTCCTCACATCCCTTGCCCTATCCTTTACGCTGAGGCTGCTGGCCTGGGTGGGAGAAATCAGGCAGAAACACAGCCTGGTCTAGGTCCTCCCATGGAAAATTTCCTGTCTCCACAGCACCCATGAGACCAAGTCCAGGCCCCTTAGCTGGCTCCCAAGGCCCTCAGTAGTCTGTCTCTCATCACCCCTGTTCCCCAACACAGTGTTCCAGCCCCACAAGCTTGCTGTTGGCTCCCTGAATTCACCCAGGCTGTTCACACTGCCATGCTCTTGCCCAACCTGAGTCCATTTATTTCATCACGTGGGTGCCTTTTCTGGTTTAGGACTTGTGCTGCATACAAGACCCAGAGAAGAGGAAAATTCAGTTTGTGCCCTCAGGGTCCCCATCCACTGAGGAAGACAGCCATGGGAAAAGACAATTATGGGAAATGATGGCATGTGTACACAAGGGGCATGGACAGTGGTGTTTACTGTAGCACTGTTTGCAACTGCAAAAGACTGGGGGGCCTCAAGAACATTCATCAATAGAAGATGATTCCAAAAAGCCAGGGCCCCCTTCAGACTAGGATCCTTACATATTAAAACTTTTTTTTAACATAAAGTTATGCAAAGCCCCTATATATTTTTATATGTACAAATTGAAAAGAATACATCCCAAATTGAGAACAGTCTCTGACGAAGAGAGGGAGAAATGGGGGAAGGGTGACCCTCATTTTCGTTTTGTTCAAATAGTTTAAAAAACAGTAACACAGAGATGATTTTAAAAATAATAGTATTTCTAAGGGACGGAGGTAGCATAGAGGAGAGGATGACCTAGGAGACACTGACCCAGGAGGCCATGCAGAGAATGGCCATGAGAATGGCCATGAGGATGATGGTCCTATTGGGCCTGGCAGAGGACACAGGCACTGTCAGTGTTGGACCCTGCTATGGTTTGGATGTGTTCCCAAAAGTACAGGTGTTGGAAACTTAATCCCCAATGCAATAGTGTTGAGAAGTGGGACCTTTAAGAGGCAATTAGGTCATGAGGGCTCTGGCCTCGTGAATGGATGAATGCTGTCACTGTGGGAATGGGCTAATTATCGTGGGAGTTTGGTCTCTTTTTCTCTCTTTCTTGAATGTTTGCTTGCCCTTTTGCCATGTTATGATGCAGCAAGAAGGTCTTCCCCAGATGTGGCCCTGTGATCTTGGACTTCCCAGTCTCTAGAACCATTTATTGAGCTAAATAAATCTCTTTTCTTTATAAATTACCCAGTCTGTGGTATTCTGTTATAGCAGCAAAACATGGACCAAAACAGGCCCTTTCAGGAATTAGTCCATCCATCACTCTCCAGGGCCAAGGATACCCTTGAGGCAGGAGCTGAGGCAGCAGGAAGAAGCTATTCCAGAATGAGGAAGTGGGGCTGTTCACCCACAGGATTACTCTGGGGATGTTTCGGGTTTGTGGCCCACATTGCTTCAGAGAAGGCTGTATGTGGGAAAATAGACAGGCCTAGGGTCCCGGGTCCCCTTCACACCAAGATCCACAGCAGCCCTGAGAATGAGGTGAGAGGAGTAGATGGGAGGTGAGGGTTGGAGGCAAGGAGGCCAGCAAGGAGGCTGTGGCTATCCACCAGCTAAGAAAAGGGGAGGGCCTGTGGAAAAAGGGTTTTGGGAAGGTAATGTTCAAAATGCAGCCAGGATCTGGACACTTCTCACCAGCCCCATCACCCCTCAAGGGCTGCCCAACTGGTCTCTCTGCTGCCTCTGTTTCCCTGTATGTTCTGTTCTCCACACAGCAACTTGAGTGATTGTGTTAAAACCTATGTCAGACAAGGCACTGCACTGTTTAGAATCCTTCAGTGGCTTCTTCTGTTACTCAGATTAAACAACAGCGGGTCTCCAGCTCCTTCTCTGACATCATGTTCTATCATGATCCACTCTGCTAACATCACCATAGTGACACTGACTTTCTTACTGTTCCTCAAATAGTACTTGCCTCAGGACCTTTGCACTTGTTGTTCCTGCTATCTGGAATGCTCTTGGCCCTGATAGCCACAGGTTCATTCCTTCATGTTGTTCAGGTATTTGTGAAAGTCCCACCTTATGTGAGAGGCCTTCCCTGACAACTCTATATGAAATAGCAGTCTACCCTTACTCCCGTCTTATCTCTTCACCTGCTTTATTTTTCTTCATTTTTTTTTTACAGTTTATTTATTTTATGATCTCTCTCTCCTGACCAAACACAAGCTCTTTGAGAGTTAGGTACTCTGTTTTGTTTGCTGCTATATCCCAGTACCTGAAACAGTGCTTGGCATAGGTTAGCGCTCAATGCTGTTGTGTGAATGAAAGGACAAATGAATGAATGGCTAGTGAGAGAATGGAGCTGCTTGTTCTCTCTTAGAGGGCCAAAAGGGAACACATGGATGTGGAAAGCAGCAGCCATGGGCATGGCAATTGTAGCTCGCTATCAGGAAGAACGCTGCAATGACTGGAAGACTGCTCTGGAACATAGCTGGTGCTCTGCCACAGGTCCTGAGCCCCCAGGGCAGTCCCACAGTGGGCAGAGGCTGGGCTGAGACAAACCAAAAGTCCTTCCAATCCTGGAGAACTTGTGTGGTGGTGTGAGTGGATATGGAAGTGTATAAGAAAGAGAAGGAAGGTGGACACAGAAGAGCAGAGTGGGCAGATACACGCTCCCCAGGCTGGCTCCTTCAAACCAGACAAAAGAAAGGCGTTGGCTCAAGTGATAAATAAGTGTGTTGAATTGATTGGTTCTAAGCTGCAAGGCTAGGACTGCTCTGGAACCCCTTCTAGAACCCCATTCCTCAAAAGGTTGCCCAGTTCTCTCTGTCAATCACTTTCCCTTTACATAGGAGGAAACTGAGGCCCACAGTGGGGCAATTCCATGCCAAAGGTCCCCACTGGCCTACCTCCCTGCTCCTCTCAACCACCCCCTGGCATCACTGCAGGCACCTCATCTGACAGCAGCCCAGTGAGGCGTGTATTGGATCAACACTGCATGGAAGAGATAACTGCATTTGGGTGTGGTTCAGAAACAGCCAAGCTGGGACAGGCAGAGGCCAGCCCTCCCCACCCCCAGCCCCAGGAGTAGGAGGCTGCTGAGGCTGCTGTGGACACATTTCCTCAGTCACCTGCAGTGAGAGCGTGCTGTGGCACGTTGGCTCCAGTGGGTGACTATTCTTAGATCTAGGGAGCTATGATGACAGATTTAGAACTTACAAGGTGGAAACATGTTGGCCTGTTTTATAAACAACTGAAATCCTCCCTACAGACTGTCTTTCTGAATTCTGTGTTCTCTCAGAACTGCTGGCTTTCTGGGCTTATTGGCTGCCTTGGGAGAGGGGGCAGAAAGAGAAACTAACCCTCTTGAGGGCCTACTATGATCACATATGGCGTTACGGGCTTTTGTATCACCCATCTCATTTAACAGCTCTGGGAAGAAGATATTTTGGTCACACTCTGTGGATGAGGAAACAGGCTGGGAGAGGTCCAGAAGCAAGCACACCCTGTGATGTGGTACAAGAGTGAGGCTGTGGACCAGCAGGTCTGCTGTGGAGCCTGGTGCTGCCAAAAGAAAGGTGGCCCTGGCAGATGGAGCAGTAAGGGCATGCACACAGCACCTTCGGATTTGAATCCCTGCAGGTATTGCTCTCCTGTCCTCCAAGATTTCTTCACTCCTGGTGATACCTCCTCCCTCTGTATGACCTAGTAGCTTGTCCCCATTGCCTACCAGGGCCCCCTCAGCAGATTCTCTGTCGTCATCATCCCTCTAGAAGTATGGTACCCAGAGCTGGCTAAGGTCCAGAGATGAAGAGCCCACCAAGATGCACACGTAGTCCCCAAGGCTCCACCTCTGTTAGCTTAGCCTGAGGCCACATTCGCTGCTTTGGAGGCCAAGTCCATTTCCCCTTGCTGAACCTGCGGCCCGCATAAACTCCTAAACAGTTTCTGGAGGACCTGTTCTCCTATCTCTTATCTGGCCTGGCCCGTGTGCTGGTGTTTTAGACCTGGCGGGAACTTTCAGGTTGTTTCCATTAAAAGTCATCTTATTAAATGAACATGCCAATCTCCGAGGGGCACTAGCAGAGGGGTGGAGGAACGGATGCCATTCTTGGCCCAGGAGCAGCTGCACTGTTGCCATTCCTAAAGCCTGGTCACCACCAGAGCCTCCTTACGTTGCTCTCCTCAAGCCTGTTTGGGAATCACCAGTGTGCAGAAGAGGAAGCTAGGGTATTAGGACAATAGTGGAGGTGGTAGTAAGAAGGTCTGCTCTGGAATCCAGTGGCAGGTCCAGAAGAATCCACATGCAGGAAGATTAGGGTACTAGAGTTCACATGGGGACGGATGACACAAATCTGAGATAGAATTCTCCCTAGAAGTTCCAATCACTGAATAAATATTATACCTACTTAGTATCTGGTCTGTGTCTGGTGCTATGCCTAATTCCGTTCAATTCATTTTGTACACATCAACTAGGCTCCCACAAAACCCAAGTGCTGGGTTAGAGAGCTGAGCGTTCATCCCACAGTGACAGCGCAGGGAGGTGAGGTTCTGGAAAGATTTGCTCAGGAAGACCAGGCAGTGGCTAATTCCTGAGATGGATCAAACCCCCAAGGGAAGAGAGTCTTTCGCTTTTTTATCTTTTTTTTTTCTGAACAGTAAAATTTTATTAAACTTCATGTCAATAAAAATTATTACAGTACAAAATAGGAAAAAACTAATGGGTTAATAGTTTTAATATATATTAACGAATTTTTTTCCTTTTAAATAGACTATTTTTTAAGAGAAAATGTAGGTTCATAGTAAAATTAAGCAGAAAGTATGGACAGTTCCCGTAATACTTCCTGCCTCTACTTACTTCATAGCCTTCCCCACCAACATCCCGCACCATTGACACACCATTAGCGCTCAAAGTGGGTGGTTTATATTACGGATGATCTTGGTGTTGTACATTATACAGGTTTTGACAAATGTATAATGACATGGATCCACCTAATTATAATATACTGAATAGTTTTGCTGCCCTAAAAATCCTCTGTGTTTTGCGTACTTATTTTTCATCTGCCAGAGTTGCAGAATAAATGAGTGGATGAATAGTTATAGAGTGCCTATAATATTCAAGCAGTTGCAGAGAATATGGCACCAAACAACACACAAGGTCCCTGTCCTCAAGGGGCTTATACTCTAATGGGAGAAACAACAAGCAAGTAGGCATACAATTCAACAGAATGCAGCTAGTAATATGAGTTATAAAAAAATCTGTATATGATTTAGAAGGGCAGGT
This sequence comes from Hylobates moloch, assembly GCF_009828535.3. Lineage (NCBI taxonomy): Eukaryota > Metazoa > Chordata > Mammalia > Primates > Hylobatidae > Hylobates > Hylobates moloch. The sequence goes on along the minus strand of NW_026652286.1, from coordinate 29,872,767 downwards.
AGTCGGGAAGTCCTCCCCAATAATGTGGCCCCTGAGTTGTGACCTGAAGGACAAGAAGGAGCCAGCCATACCTGTGGGAAGAACTTGGCAGGCAGAAGAAATGACAATACAAAGGCTGGAAGGAGGAAGGCGTTTTGCCAGTTCCAGATATAGCAAGGAGGGTGACCACGTGTGTCTGGGGCCAAGTGAGCCAAGGGAGAGGCAGGCCTTAAAATTGAAGGGGAAGGCCGGGTGCGGTGGCTCACGCCTGTAATCCCAGCACTTTGGGAGGCCGAGGCGGGCAGGTCACGAGGTCAGGAGATGGAGACCATCCTGGCTAACACGGTGAAACCCGTCTCTACTAAAAATACAAAAAATTAACCGGGCGCGGTGGTGGGCGCCTGTAGTCCCAGCTACTGGGGAGGCTGAGGAAGGAGAATGGCGTGAACCCGGAAGGTGGAGCTTGCAGTGAGCCGAGATAGTGCCACTGCATTCCCGCCTGGGCAAAAGAGCGAGACTCCGTCTCAAAAAAAAAAAAAAAAAAAAATTGAAGGGGAAGCAGGGCCTTGGGATGCCAGGTGAGGAGTTAGAAGTTTGAGAATGCTGAGAAGCTAGAGAGGGTTTTAAGCAGGGAATGACAAATTCTGATTTACACTTGAAAAGGCTGCTCTCTGAAGGCTGGATTACAAAGGCAAAATGCAGGGAGCAGATTTAGGAGGCTACTGCATTGCAGAGAACCAGGCAGTGCATGAAGGTGGCTTGAAGTAGGCTGGTAGCAGTGGGGATGGAGATAAATGGATTTATAAACTGTTTTGGAGATAGGATTTCTAGGACCTGCCGATACATTATATATACAGAGAGATAGGAATTAAAACTGATTCCTTGAGCAATGAGTGGATGGTAGTGCTATTTATGAAGTTGAGGAGGCCTGGAGGAGAGATAGGCTTGGGGGAGAAAATCAGGAGTTCTGTTTTGGACATTTTAAAATGTAAGTGCCTATTAGACATGAATGAGTGAATGCATTCCCCAAATACAGACCTCTGGCGAGCCTAAGAGATGATAAACCTGACACCTGGGAAACCGTGTGAATGACAAATGGTAGGGGCTACCAGGTGAGCAGCTCAAGAGGTAACACTGTGCTTATGGTTCGATGGGGCCTAATTTGGTGCCTTTATCACTCTAAATTATAGCTCCTGTTTTTGTTTTTCTTGAATGAAGTGCTTCACTGGGATGCATACATACTACATGGGCTAATAAATATAAATTGCCTTTGTGAATGTCCCTACTTCATAAAAAAACACATAATATTTGAAAGGAAAATTACCATTTCAGATCATTATAACCACTGGCCCAAGTTCTCCTACTGTTCCCATTGGAAGTAGCATTCTTCTCTAACCCTGGTGAGCTGCCAGGACTGCTGGGCTGGGAAACCCAGGCACAGAGCTCCTCTCCTGAAGCAAGCTGTCAGCAGAAGCAGTGGCATTCCCAGAGGATGCAGTGTTTGCATGAGACCCTGCAGCCAGACTCTCTTTGGGACATCTAATTCCCAAGTAGTATGAGGCCACCCAAAAATGAGGCAGCCCTGAAAGACCCTTAAATATTGGTTCTAAGAATAAATACACAAATGAAGATAAGGAAGCCCGGTGAGGTCCACTGGGCTCCCTCCCTACATGACTATACATGTCTCCACCTAGGACTACTCAGCCTCCTGTGGGCTCAGCCCCAAGTGGCAGATTCCCCTCCCAGACTAGGGCGCTAGAGACTTTGAGGCTGAGGCAAGGCACATTTGTCTCGGAGTGTGAATCCTTCAATGGCATTCTAGCTCAGAAGAAAATACCAAGTCTGGACCTTAGCCTATAAGGTCCTATACCATCTGGTCCCAGCTACCTCTCTGATACCCATTGCTGCCACTCTCATCCTCACCTCTTCTAATCCACTCCTCTTCAGCCACACTGGTCTCCTTGCTCTTCCTCCAACTGGCCAGTCATGCTTCCAGCTTTAGCCTTTGCATCAGCTGTTCCCTCTGCCTGGAACCTTCCTCCCCAGATAACCATATGGCTCCCTCCCTCCCGCCCTTCAATCAGGGCATCATTCAAATGGCACTTTCTTAGAGGGCCTTCCCTGATCACCCAATTTCATCCTTTCATTCTCTTTACACTGCTTAATTTTCCTTCCCAGCACATAATACCCTATCATATACTTTTGTTTGTCTGTTTCCCCACCAGAATGAAAAGCTCTATGACAGCAAACATTTCATTTAATTCAACTGCTATATCTCCAGCACTTAGAAAAGGTATGGGTATATAAAAGGTGCTCAATAAATATTTGTTTTAGCAATGAAGAGTTGTTACTTGCCCCAGGAGGGGCTCATTCCCTTGAGGGGAACCCAAATCAAAGTGCTGGGCAGACCATCCACTGGAATCACCAATCCGAAGCAACTGCCATATTGTATGTGCACACCCACACATGTGGCAGGGCAGTCAGGGTAGCCCATGCTGAAGGCATTTTGTAGGGCGGCTGCAGCCTCAGTTATGGAGGAAGGGAGTTATTAGAGCTAGGGGTTGAACAGACCACCTCCACCTCTAGGATCAACCCTGTCCTGGCAGGCCTAGCCTAGCCTAGTCCATCCCAGCCCTTCAAATGAGCACCCATCCATCTGCCTGTAGGCTGAGCCTCTGCTTCCTGGGATGAAGGAAAGCCAGCTGGGCAGTATATATCTCAAGTCCTCACCCAGTGGGTCAGAGAACTGGGAGAGAGTTGTTGCTGCTCAGTAGTTTTGGAGCCAGACAGGCTTGGATTTGATCTTGCCTCTGTCACCTACTGTATATACCTAATTCTTGTTTTCTTCATCTGTAAATAAGGACAATCGTCTTTTCCCTGCGTTTTTCTAAACGAATATGTAAAGTTCCCAGCACAGACTCCATCACATGACACATGCTCACTGGACACTTGTTCCCTTCCCCATCTTCCCCTCTGCTGTTGGGATTGCCCACATCTCCTGCCCAGGATCTACTTCTCAGCCTTCCTCGACCTGGTCTATATTGAGGCCAGCTATTAGTAAATCTGGGAAAATCGTCCAATACAGGGGCACATGGCAAAATTGTGTCATCCCTTCTCCTTCTTCTCATCTCCATGGACCCCTTGCATGGAACAAGTAGGTAACATTTCACACAAGTTCTAGCCGAGGGTTCAGATTAGTGTTTGTCTGAGGCATCCTGACAGGCACAAGCCACTAAGCATTGCTATGGAAACCATTTTGTTCTTCTCTGCTGTGTCATTTGTTTTCTGGCACGGTTGCAGTTGTGGTACCGGGGGAAGGGCAGTGGAAGAGGTACCCAAGGATCAGACACCTATGGGGCCTATGTTCCTACAGGATTGTATGACCAAGGCTAATTCCTGCTCCTCCCTGGGTCTTGCAATCTCCAACTCTCAGAAGTAGGACACTATTTTTCAAACAGTGGCCCGATGACCATCTGTGCTGGTAAACAATCAGAGTCCTGATGCCCATCCTATACCAACTGTCAGAATCTCCCTCAGAGCTGTGACGCACAACAGAGTTTGAGAACTACTGCTGTAGGAGTTAGACTCGCTAAATTGTTTTCAATCTCCCAGTGCATAAAACAGGCAGCACTGAAGTTATTCTGACTGGAGCAGGGATGAAAGGCTCAGAGCCCTATCCACTCAGCCTCCCACTACTCCCAACTGGCTCTGTGGAATCCTACAGCTTCCCAGAGCATAGTTTGGGAACCACTGGACAAAATGATTTCTAGAGGCTTCCCTAAAAGAGGAGTCAGCATTCATTCAATCATTCGTTTATTCACAAATATTTGTTAGGTGCCTTCCTTCTTTATGCCAAGTATTTGTTTGAAGTCAGCAGCTCCACTATTACTTAATCTCTCTTGGGCTCAGATTTCTCCTTTGTAAAATAGAAACATAGTATTTGTTTTCCCTACTTTACTGGATTCTTCTAACAATCAAATAATCATGAGACCACCTATGAAAAAGTTGTTTGTTACCTGGAAGAGACTCTGCAAATAAATGCCAACAACGATTATTATTATTACTACCATTAGTGGTATATCTAACTACCTCAAGTCTATAGAACTAAGTTAAGTCCTCAGAGGCCTCAGTGGACTGTTACTCTCCTACTCTCTGTAACTAAACTTCCAGAAGGTGTTGCAGGGTTTGGAGAACCATTGGTCTAAAAGCCTCCATCTGAAAAATATCTTTTCTGAGGGCTAAGAATATCCCTCAATTTGATGTCGTCTAAATAGAACATTTCTCTATTATCCCAATTTACTTCCATGATCATATATTACTTTCATAACAAAAAAAGTTCGAAAAACAAAGACTGTTGAAAATACTGTCTGATGCACACAGTTCTCTGAGAAACTCTTTATCTAATGGTTTAAAATGAATTCAAATGAGATACTCAGGCAAGAGAAAATGCAAAATTTTCCCTTCCTAACAGCTACATGGCTCCATGGCAGTGCGGGGCTGAGTGTCAGACCTGGGCTCTAAGTCTCGGCTCTGCCACTAACTCAACACGTGGTCTTGGGTGAGTCACTACCTCTCACAGGATCTCAGTTTCTGCACCTATAAACTGAAAGCACTAGCTATGGTGATCTGCAAGGGCCCTCCTGGATCTGATGGTTGATGTTCCAGACAATGAAGTGTAACTTTCCCAATATACCCAGGCTGTAATTCTACAGCCTATCTGGCTGGCTGTGCTGGGCGTACAGCCTTGCTGAGCTCACGGTGGCTCATGGATACAGTGCTCTTCTCCTCAGTCACTCATGTGGAGTTTTAGACCTTCCAAAGCTCCATCAGCCCCACCACAACCCTGAAGCAAGAAGGTCAGGGAATAAGCACCTTGGGAAGAGAGGTGGCTCATTTCAGAGCTGCAAACTTGCAAGTGACAGGGTCATGACCAAAATCAAGGTATTTTCACTCCAAGCCTAGTATTCTTTACCTCATTGGGATCATATCGTAAAAGAACTACAGACCCTAAAAGCTTCATGCAGTGGAAAGAATACCAGTGTTAAGAGTCAGAAGATGGGTGCGATCCCCTCTTCCTGCTCTCCTGTGTGTGCTTCTGGACCAGCCACTCCCTATTACTGAGTCTCAGTGTCTTTATCCATAACATGGGGCTATTGTTCTGACAATTCCAGTGCTGTGGTGAGGCTCATGGAAGAGTGAATGAAACCTTTTGTATGTTATAAAGTTAGATGTCAGTTACCATGAATACCATTTATTGGGCCCAAAGGTAGAGAGGAATCCATCCCATTTGTCCTTCAAGAAACCCAAAGCCCTGGGAAGTTTAAGTCCTGGGCCACAGGGCAGCTGGGTATGAAACCTGAATGAGCAAGTCACTTGACTTGCAAGCTGAGCTACACAGGACAGATTTTAAGCTTGGCCTGGCTCCCACCCTATGGAAACTAAACTGCACCAAAGCTGAAAACACTGGACAGAAGTGTAGAGCCCAACAATATGGATGGTTCCTTCTTCCCATCATTCGCACATTCAACTAGTCAACAAACATTCCTCTAATATCAATTCTAGATAAAGTGATGTTTGGGTACCTTATGTATGCAAGGAAAGAGAAGGAAAAAGGAGCAAAGATGAATATGATGGTCCATTTATATGGAAAACAACTAACATTTAATAATGAACATTTCCTGAGCTCTTACCATATATCAAGAACTACGCTGTACTATTTCTGTTATCTCATTTCACAACCAAAATAAGCCAAGAGAGCAGGAATGTTCTGGATCACTATTTTACCCTTGAAGAAGCTGAGGCTTAGCTGAGGCCCAGGCTCAGCTGAAAACTAAGTGGTGGAGCCAGGACTCAAACCAACATCAGCCTGTCCAGATCCTAAATTCGTAACTTCTAGTTCTATAGCCTCTGTATTGCTGGGTGACCTTAGACAAGCATCTTCCCATCTGAAATCTAGAGATTCAATTATTCTAATGGGCACGAGAAATATCACAAACAACTGTGACCCAAAAGAGAAAGGGAGAAGCACCCACTTGAAGTGAGGTGTGGCCATCACTTCCCGTTCCTCCGGAGAGGAAAGCATCAGGTAGAATCTGGGTGGCGTGATGACAGAGTCAGGCTTTTGCCAGACAGGGCTCAAACCAGCAGGGTTCAGAGAGGTACGGCTAACATCTGCCTACCTCCAACAAGGTGTGTTCTCCCACCAAACCCAACTGTGCACCCCATCTACACACTCCATTTACCACCCCGCCCCTGAGCCAGGCCTTTGTTCATGCTGCCCCCACCTCCCCTTACTTCTCTCCTCCAGGAGGTCTCTTCTGATGCCGCATCTCTTCCCCAACAGAAAAGCTTTAACAATCACTCAAATACTATTTCATCAAGAAGCCTCCAACTCAATGGACTAGCATTTTCTTTAAGACCCTGGTCCTTGGTGAATGGCTCCCCTGTCTCCACAACTTGCTCTGTTTATAATGGAGAAGAGCAGTGGTCCTTCTCCATCTGAATCTGTCACAATAGCAGATGCCAGTAAGGGTTGCCTGGAATGTCCGGACATGTGATGCTTCCATGGTAACGGCAGACCAAGGTTCAGAATGCTTTATCCCTGATGAGCTGCCCCAGCAGTGCCATGCCAGGCTGCTCGTGGAATCTTCCTCAAAGAACCAATAAAATAAAATAAAATAAAATCACCAAAACCCATGCAACAACAACACAACCCATTAATGGACAACAAACTGCTGAGTACTGGTGCCAAGGTTCAGCTCCTATAGACATACTTTGGGCCACTCACCTGGTCCCTTAGCTGATAAGGAAGCCAGGTCCTGGCTGGCTGCACTGTGCCTCACCCAGGGGGTAATGTGGTTTTTAGCTGGCTCAGCCAACGAAGCAGGCTGTCCCCAACTCCAGCCCCCAAATTACCACTTCTCTTGTTTGATGCCGCCAACCAGGGATCTGCCGGCGTGGACCCTGGCAATTAGCACAGCACTTGCATTTGTTGGGGAATTAGGAGCCACTGATTACCCTAATTCCACGTCATTTACAGGCAATGAGTGTCAGCCTGGGATTGGCCTTTCCAAATGGTGGCCTACAGGGTGGCATGATCATGACTTGACTTTGAAATGGAAGCAAGGGCCTGGTAAGCCAGGCTGTGAACCAGGAGGGGAGGCAGGACTCACATCTGAGCCTAGCTATATGGCAGCCATTGCCTCCCCCAGTCCTGCCCACTTAAGGGAAATGAAGACCAGAAGAAGGTGTTTCCAAATTGAGAACATGCCAACTTCTAAGTCAATCCTGACCCAGGAAGGGAGCTCATTTCCCTTTGATAGCCCTGCTGACCCCCTAGAATGTGCAGCCACAAGAATAGCGCCCCCTAATCTGAGAGTTTCTGGGGGCTAAAAGCCTGAGTCAAACTCTTACTGGCTGAGCAGGACCCTCACACTCTGCCTAGGCTCTCCTGACATCCCACTACCAAGGGCCTGCACTTCTTATCTGTCCTCCAAGTTGCTGCCTGGCTTGGGCCCCTTGGAATGTGAATGTGCAATGTATTAGTCCGTGCTTGTGTCGCTATAAAGAAATGCCTGCGGCTGGATAATTTATAAAGAAAAGAGGTTTAATTGGCTCACAGTTCTGCAGGCTCTACAGGAAGTGTGGTGCCAGCATCTGTTTCTGGTGAGGGCCTCAGGAAGCTTCCAATCATGGTGGAAGGCAAAGGGGGAGCAGGCACATTGCATGGTGAAAGCAGGAGCAAAAGAGGGAGCGGGGGGGAGTGCCATGCTCTTTTAAACAACCAAATCACACATGAACTCAGAAAGAGAACTCACTTATAACCAAGGAGATGATACAAAACCACTCAAGAGGGATCTGCCCTCATGATCCAATCACTTGCCAACAGGCCCCACCTCCAACATTGGAAATCACATTTCAACATGAGATTTGGAGGGGACAAACATCCAAACCATCTCACCCAATGATAATTACCTTAAGACTCTTGCTGTCAGACCCCTAGTCACAAGTGGGCCCTCCAGGATAGTGACATTTCCAGGATAATATAGGCCCCTACACCTTGTATGACTGATCCCTATCTCAACCCGGCAGGGGCCAACTTCGTAGCTAGTATTTGCCGCGTTTCTACCCTTTCCTGCCAGTTTGCTGTAAGAGGAGTCAATTGGCTTGTATACACTTTATAGGGTCATGACCATGTGGAGCCAGCTAACTGAATACTTGTCCATTTGAGAACTTCTGCATCTCTCCAAAGAAATATATAGGTATTGGGGTTTGGCTGGACAAGTCCTGACAACTCCCTAATTCAAACTCTAGCTTGCTTGAAAATAGGGGGCTAAACCAGGTCTTTCCAGTCATTCATAAAATGTCTATTTTGTCTTACTTGGTAGATATCATAAGGGATATAAAATGAACCATTCATGGCACCTGCTAGCAAGGAATAAATAATCTGAGGGATCAGAAGAGACTTCCTGGAGGAAGAAGAAGTTAAGGGAGAGGGAAGAAAGAGCATTCTAAGTAGATAGACCAGTGGGAACAAAGACCTAGCTGGGGAAAGGAGGAGATTGCAAAGATAATGGTGGTAGTTCCACTTGGTGGAAGAAGAAGTGGTGCCAAACATAGCAGAAGGAAATAAATTTGGGATGATAGGTACGGGGCATATGGCAGATGGCTCAAGAAATATAATCCTCAAAAAGCCTGACTAAAGATTTTGGACTTTATTTCATAGCCAATTGGAATCCACTAAGGCTTTTGGACAACAGAGTAGCAGAATCAGATCTGTGCCTCAGAAGCAAAATCTGGCATAATAACAATCATCATTATTGTTCTTGCCATCATGACAGATCACATTTAGGATGCACTCACACAATGCCAGGCACTTTTCTAAACACTTAGACTGAGTGGGAAGGAGGGTCTAAGGGAGATCATTTGGAGGTGGAGGCAAAGTCTAACAGGAGGAGGACGAACAAAGCCTGAGCTGTCTCAGTGGCAGTGGGATGCAGAAGAGGGCAGCATGGAGAGAAAGCAAGGAGGTGGGACCAAGAGGACTTGGCATCTGTGAAGCTGTGGGTACAGAGGGGTGAGAGGAGTCAAGATAGCCTTAGCCAGGAGACTAGGAGGATGAAAGTCACAACCAGGTCTAGGATATGTGATTTTTGATTCATAGTCCTGGTAGATGAATCTAGAATCCAACCCCAAGGATATAGCCAAAATATCCCTTGTCACCCTGAGTTCAGGAAAACATTTGGGGAGGAACAGATTTATTCTCCCACACTGTGCCCTGCTCCTACCAACCTAGTACCTGCTGGTTGGAGTGAGAAGGAAAGGACCTGGAGAGAAGTGGCCTCTCTTTGCTTTGACCCTAGTGTCTTCTTGGTGGAGGTCTTCTGTCATGATATGCATCAGACTAGGGTCCCCATTTGGGAGAATGCCCTGGTTTTAACCTGCCTTATTTCTCTGTCCTTAGGTATCACTGGGGTGGCCCTGAGCCCCTGAGGATTAGGGCCCTCAGATGGAAGGCAAGAGCTGCCTGCTCTGATATTTCTCTCACTTCTTATATCCCACACAAACCCTGTGTTCTGGTCAGGGCTTCCCACACTCTGCCCTTAGCCTGGGATCTGTCTATGCTCACCCCTCCCCATCCCGCAATCAGGAATGCCCTTATCCTGGGCATATCCAAATCCTAGCCTAGCCTTCAAGGCTCAGCTCAAGTCCTCCTTCCTCTAAAATGTCTACAACAATCATGCCTACACTGAGCTATAGTTAAATTTCAGAGCAGCAAGGGAACCTACAGATCATTGGCCCAACCCTCAAAACTCTACCGAAGAGAAAACTGGGGCCTGGAGAAGACAGAATAAGGGCTATGCCTAGAACCCAAGTCCATAGCATTCCCTTGACGAGCTTCCCATGAACTTTGTAGTTCTTTATTTCACCTGTCCATGTCACAGATTGTGAGACTGTCTGTGAGGACAATGACTTCTGCATCTCTATATCCTTCACCCTGCTTAGCACAGAGCCCTGGGTCACAGATGGCTCAGGAAATAGAATCCTTAATAGCCAAAGACTCAGGAAGGTAACAGGTCCTGAGGAAAAGCAGGATACAGGTGAAGAAAAAAAAACCACCACCAAAAACCTCCTTCCAGCAATTCTCCTCTGTTCTGGGATGCAAGCCAAGCCTAGCCACTGGACTGGGGGTGAGAACAGAGATGATGCATTCAAAGGAGACTTTTACATCCGAAAGAGATTTCTGCATCCAATATCAGTGTTCTAGCCCAGAGCCTCTTGGGAAAGCAGCTTCCAGAGGCTGGCAGAAGGGGTCATGCTGAGGTCAGCCTCCAGCCTAGGGACACTGGTAATGGTGGTGGAAGCAGCTGAGAGAAGATTTTTCTTTTAAAGCTGAATCTTCAGATTTGGGGAACTTAAAGAACCCTCCAAGATCACCTAACCCAATTCCTAAATGTTTCAGATAGGGAACCTGAGGTCTTGGTAAGGAAAGAGACTTGATCAAAGACACACAATACATTAGGGTTCCAGCCAGGACACAGTTCCATGTCTCTTGATCCCAACCCAGGGTTCTCTGCAGGACAACTTTTCTCATCTGGGTCCCACATGGACGTAGCCAGGAGAGCCGCTGGTAGGATTAAATGGCCACCAAGAATTTCTACACTGCTTTTTAAATTGTCAAAACTCAATTGCTGATAGACTTGTGATGCATGTTTAGAGAAAATAATGGGTTTGACTAAGGCTCCAAGCTAAGAAGCCACTTGCTTCAGATCATATCAAGCACAGATTTATCTAGTTCAAAAACCCGTCGTTTCCCATTAGCTCATGCTGCCAGACATGCTGCGTCTAGGCTCAGCATGGAGGAAGAAAGACAGGACAGACAGACATTCTGAGACATCTGACAAAGAATTCCATCAGATATACACTTCCTGGTCAAGTCCCTCCTTTGCCCCAGGCACTGTGCTGGGTGCTCCAGATGCAAAGAAGAAATACGATCCAGGAGTGGAGAGACTAAGTAGGCAACTTCCAGGGAGCTCCTAAATGAGCAGTTATAAAGATTGGAAGAGAAACAAATTCAGTCCTTCAAATTCTGAAAAGAATGAGGTTGAGGAACAGTAACAGACAGGGATGTTGTAACAGAACAGGCTGGCAGGGTCCACCACAGATGTATGTGCCACCAGCCAAAGTCATTTCTGTACTTGCAGAGCACAGCACAATGCCTGGCACATAAAAGCCACTCAATGTAGAGTTGCTGAGTCAATGCATGGATAAATGAAACTAGCATCCCAAAGGGAACTGAGGTGCAGTTCCAGTGCTTGCGGAGAAAGGGTCTGCCCACCAAATGTGGTCCTGCCCCCCCTCCATCTGTAGAAGGGGCAGGAGGCAGCTGGTGGGTCCAGAAATGCTGATAGAGAAGGACAGAGCTTCCAGCCCCAACCCACTTCTCCATGGCAACGAGCTGACAGAAAACTGCACAGGAGACTGAGAAACCAGTTTTAAAATAAAGACACAAAACACTCCAGTCTAAAATCACACATGCAAAGCAACAGCTCCTGCCTCTCAGCCCCTTAGGAGGGGTAGGCACAATCACTAAGAAAAATACCTCCTTCCAACCTGCCCATTTCTCTGCCAAGGGCCCATGGGCCTCCCCTCCTGCTGTATACTCTTCTAAGAGCTGCCAGGCAGAATTCCTCTTGCTTTGCAGTATATGCTTCAGGGCATTGCATCAAATCTGACAAGCAATAGTGAAGCTCCACCAGGGTGAGATCTGGCAGGTTCTGCAGCAAACAGGCTGTCTGCTGCTGGCTTCATGTAGAATGGCAGTTCATAGCAGGGGTGGCTGTGGCACAGGGGCCAAGCAGGAAGAGTAGGGCAGAGATCACTTTTCTCCATTTTCCTCATGTTCAATCCTGCTTCATCCTACAGGGCTCAGCTGTATTTGCCTTCATCTCTCCAGGATGACTTAATTGTACCTTTGACTGTAAACCCAAAGCCCTCTGTTTACATTTCAAATACAAAACTTACCAGTCTACTTTTCATTATACTGCTTGCTTATTCTGCCCCCAGTAGAGAGCCTGGCATATGATAAAGCCTCAATAAATGTTTTCTGAATTGAATCAACAGCATGAGAAAACATGTTAATCTGAGTAGCTGGAGACCAACCTCCTTCTGGTTTATGGGAGTCCACTCAGACTATCATTTCCCTCCAAAGCCTTGGGTGCTTGGAGAGTGTGAAGGCAATGTCACCTCCTCTCTGACATCAGATCTGCTCACTACTTTTCTGCCAACACCACTGTGTGCTCTTCCGTACAGTTTCATGGAGATCACCGTATTCAGAAGGGTACCCTAAAACAAGCTAGACTAAGGATCCTGGATTCAGTCCCAGCCTTATCATTTCCCATCTGTGTGAATTTAAGCAAGTTATTTAATCTCCTTAAACCTTAGTGGCCTTGCTTGAAAAACAGAAGTACCAATTTCCATACCAGTATCCTGTCTACCTCACGAAGTTGGTGTGAGGACCAGAGATGATGAATGGTGAAAGTGCTCTGAAAGCAGTCAAGTGGTGTCTGTGCAAAGATGAGGTGGAGTTTTGTTTCCAGAATCTTATAAAAAGGTAGCTGAGGCCTAAGCTCATGAAGTGACTTGCTCATGATCATATGGGGACACAGTGGCAAAGCAGGGTTCCAGTCTTCTAATTCTTGGTCCAGAGCTCTTTTCACAACCTTTTGCTGCCTTAGAGATCCCATCTAGACATTCTTCAACTTTGGCAAAAGCAATTCCACATTCCATTAAAATGAGAAGCATTTTGGATCACCTGCAGAGTATAAATCTCTGCCATGGAATGGAGTCCAGCTCTCTACTTCCAGGCAGAATGCCACCTGAAACATTCTAGGCAGGGAGTTAACTCTTACTCCCCCACAAAAATCTTTCCTTACAGTCTCTCAGTCACTGCTAACTAACCTGTGCCAGAAAGGTCATCCTGGTAGCTAAAATATTCTCGCTGTGGCAGAGCCCACATCTTCTGATCAAACCTCAGAAACAAAAATAAGGAATGCAACACTGCAAATATTAGAGAAGCAGATTGAAAACAATTTGTACAGGATATAGAGGAAAACTCTGTATCTGTGTATCTGTGCCTGGAGCACAGGCTTCAATGGAAAACCACTAAAGTTATCCTAGGGCTTGACTCAGGAAGTAGGGACACTGCTTCCCTGAGATGTGAAGTCAGCAGAAACAGATCTGAGAGAGATAGAAGGGACACATAGACCCCACCGCTTAGGTTCTAACAGCTTGTGGGCCTACATGCCAGAGATAGCATTAAGTGAAACCTCTTCAGACCTCAGCAATGACTTTAAAAAGGAGAGAGGAAGGGAAGATGGAGGGAAATGTCTTTGTTGAGAACTCTAACCCTTACATGGTATGATGGTTAATTTTGTGTCAATTATGGAAACCAGTTGTTTGATCAAACACTAATGTAGATGTTTCTGTAAAGGTATTTTTTAGATGTGACTAACGTATTACAGTGAATTGATTTTAAGTAAAGCAGATTACCTTCCATAATGTGGGTGGGCCTCATCCAGTTAAAGGCTCTAAAAGCAAAGACTGAGGTTTATTGGAGAAGTAATTCTATCTCCAGACTGCAACAGAGAAATTTTGCCTGAGTTTCTAGCCTTTGGACTCAACTCTTACCTGAATCTCCATTCTGCAGCTTGCTCTATGGATTTTTGACTTGCTAGCCCCCACTACTGTGTGAGCCAATTCCTTCAAATCAATGGCACTCTCTCTTTATCTTTCTTCTTCTCTTTCTCTGAGATGGAGGTAGAGGTAGAGATTTAACTTATTGGGTCTGCTTCTCTGGGGAACCCTGATGAATACACATAGGATGGGATGCTTTCATGTAATTTACCTAATTTTATCCTCCAAATGACCCTGGGAGGTAGGTTTTGCTATTTTGATGCTTGTTTGCAGATGAGGAAACCGAAGCTTGCTAACTATGATTCCAAAGCCCATGTATCACCGTAGGTCTATGAGGAAGTGGAATTTCTCTGAAGAACTCTGGGACAGAATTCCTGGCCAAAGCAAATAATGTTGCTGATTCCTCTGAGTTCTCCTTCTCCTTGGGGATGCAGTTAACACCAAAGGGAACTAGGAGTATGAATAATTTTGCTCATTCAAGCAGGATGACTTGCTTTTACGAAACATAGTTTTTAGGATGGCTAGGTGCGCTCAGGCCTATAATCCTAGTGCTTTGGGAGGCTGAGGTCGGAGGATGGCTTGAGCCCAGGAGTTTGAGACCAGCCTGGACTACACAGCAAGACCTTGTCTCTACAAAAATAAAAAATTAAAAAATTAGCCAGGTGTGGTGGCATAAGCCTGTAGTTCTAGCTACTTAGGAAGCTGAGGCAGTAGGATCCCTTGAGCCCAAGAGTGCAAGGCTGCAGTGAGCTACCATTGGGCCACCACAGTCCAGCCTGGGTGACAGAATGAGATCCATCTCTTAAGAAAACAAAAAACAAAAATTACAGTCTTTAGGTTATGATCTTACCTGGGATCTGTTTCTGGATTTAGGGTTTTGATCTATATCAATACTTTGGGATTTCATCACTTTTAAAAACTGACCTGGCTGGGCATGGCGGCTCACACCTGTAATCCTAGCACTTTGGGAGGCCGAGGCAGGCAGATCACCTGAGGTCAGGAGTTCCAGACCAGCCTGGTAAACATGGTGAAACCCCGTCTCTACTAAAAAAAAAAAAAAAAAAAAAAAATTAGCCAGGCGTGGTGGCACATGCCTATAGTCCCAGCTACTTCAGAGGCTGAGGCAGAAGAATCGCTTGAACTCAGAAGGCAGAGGTTGCAGTAAGCCAAGATTGCACCACTGCACTCCAGCCTGGGTGACAGAGCGAGACTCCGTCTCAAAACAAAACAAAAACTGGCTGGGCTTGGCAGCTCACACTTGGAATCCCAGCACTTTGGGAGGCTGAGGCAGGCAGATCATGAGGTCAAGAGATCGAGACCATCCTGGCCAACATGGTGAAACCCCGTGTCTACTAAAAATACAAAAATTAGCTGGGTGTGGTGGCAGGTGCCTGT
This sequence comes from Hylobates moloch, assembly GCF_009828535.3. Taxonomy (NCBI): domain Eukaryota; kingdom Metazoa; phylum Chordata; class Mammalia; order Primates; family Hylobatidae; genus Hylobates; species Hylobates moloch. Next base: position 29,857,698 of record NW_026652286.1, on the reverse strand, counting down.
AGTCCCAGCTACTTGGGAGGCTGAGGCAGGAGAATCGCTTGAACCCAGGAGGCGGAGGTTGCAGTGAGCCGAGAGTGCGCCACTGCACTCCAGCCTGGCGACAGAATGAGACTCCATCTCAAACAACAACAAACAAACAAACAAGAAACACTGACCCTCAAATACTAAGGGGAAGATAATGTTTTTGCTAGTTAATGAGTGGTCTTCCTCCTGAAGGCAAATCCAGGCTATAGATTGTTTCCACTGTGCTACTGTTGGAAAGTGGGAAGACTGCACTCTGCTCGAATAATGAGCCCTAAAAGGGGCTGCGCTCAGGTAGGGTGAATGAGCAAGCAGCCCTCATTCTGCCTCTTCCAGCTCCCCTTTCCTGATCCAGAAGTCTCTCAGCACCATGGTGTCTCCTGAGAAAGGGGGAGTATTGTTTTCCTGAATAATAACTCTAGTCTAAGGATGGATGAAACCCTCTTTCCTCAGTTCCCATTAGTGCAGCTGAGACAGGGCGGTATTTGCAGGAGGAAGTTTACTAAATGCTAGGGGGAGTGAAAAGGAAATAATCACAGGAATCCAAACATATCTATAAGCAAGCAGGGCTGCCAAGATGAGGTTTGTGACTCTTTAATAACTCTTCTCTCTCCAAAGAGCTGGAACATAACATCTGCAGCAGCTTTTGCTAAGCTTCCCGCCATTTGAACTTCCAGCAGTTTCCACTTGGTCACTATCTTGCTTATTGCCTCAAAGGCATGGCCTCCCAGAACAGTACTCCCCAACATGTTAAAGCTCACGTAAAAAATACCGAAGTTTGGCACATAGGTAAATGGAAAGGTAAGCGTGCAGTCTGACACCACTCACTCCTGCTAGCTCAGTCCTGGCCAGCCACTTTAAAGTGCTGAGGGGATCCTTGTCTTGGTATCCTGGTTGGGAAATCTGTCCTGCAGAGTCTTGTCTCTTGTGGCCTGAGACAAGATCCAGAATCAGCTCTGGCTCTGGCCTGAGCCAACCCCCCTTCATTTCTGGGTTCTGGTCTGAGAGTGCTGCTTCCTCTTCAGGTAACGGGCTGGAATGTAGTGACAGACAAATGACTTCACCTTCAGATGAGATCTCAACCCTCTCCATAGGGAAGCAGCCTTACGTGTGATATACCAAAGGGTCCTTCAAGGACATGCAAGAGTGCTACTTGCCCTGGAAGCCTGTCCAGACAGGCACATTGTCTCTGTATCTGCCTAAAGACCAGGGATCTCTCCTCTCCTCTGCTGCTGGTGTTGCTCTGTCAAAAAGAGTTGCCTGCATGTTTACACAGCTGCTAGGGTCTATGAGAGGAAAAAGCTCATGATAATAATAACAATAACTAACATTTACTGAGAACTTACAATGTATTAGATACTATTACTCTAAGCACTTTCCATGTATTTTTATTTTTATTATTTTTTTTGAGATGGAGTCTCGCTGTGTTGCCCAGGCTGGAGAGTGCAGTGGCGCGATCTTGGCTCACTGCAAGCTCCGTCTCCCAGGTTCACACCATTCTCCTGCCTCAGCCTCCCAAATAGCTGAGACTACAGACACCTGCCACCATGCCTGGCTAATTGTTTTTGTATTTTTAGTAGAGACGGGGTTTCACCATATTAGCCAGGATGGTCTCGATCTCCTGACCTCGTGATCTGCCTGCCTCGGCCTCTCAAAGTGCTGGGATTACAGGCATGAGCCACCGCGCCTGGCCTCCATGTATTAACTCATTGATATTCACCACAACTCTTTGAATTAGGATCTATCATTACACCGATTTTACAGACAAGAATGACAAGACACACAAAGATTCAATTATTCGATCAATATAACAAAGCTAGTAAGTGGTAGAGCTGGGATTCAAACCCAGACAGTCTGGCTCTGTATCATTTAATCCAAATAACAACTCTGCAAGGTTAGTATTATTAATGCTGGTTTGGTTAAGAAAACTGAGGTTTGAGCACTCTGCTAAGATCACATAGCTAATAAGGGGCAATTCAAGTATTCAACCCAAAGACTGCACCCTTTCTCAAGCTCTCCTTGGTAAGGATGATGTTATAACCACTCCAACCTAAACTCCGGGAGGCCAGTTGACTTCATTTGTCCTCTGGGTTGAAAGGCCACAGAACCAGAAATGGATGTCCTCAGCCATCAGGAAGGCTCTTCCAGCAGGTGACTTTGGATGAGCGAGGTTTCCAAAGCGCTCTATGTATATACCATCTTTCCCTGAGATGGACAGACTCGAGGATTGGGAGAGCCAACCTGCTGTGACCACGTATAGACTTCTTTGTTAGAGTGCATGGACACTATACAGTTATGGTTTTCTGGATGTCCGCTCTGCCCCAGGAATAAGTGAACTTACTTGTAATCAGGATTGAGTGAGACACAGGAAACAGCATCTCCCAGTGGAAAGGGCAAAGGCTCAGAGGCACTCAGACCTCTGAGCCACATTACCTGGGGGGATTTAGGCAAGTTTCTTAATCTCTAAGAGTTTTAATTTGCTTATCTGTAAAACAAGAAAACAAACAAATATATCTTCCTTTTTAAGGTGGTTATAAGAAAAAATGAAGTATGAAATTTTACAGAAAATATCTACTAAGTACCTATGGTGTGCCAGGCTCCATACATATGTATCTTATTTATATTCCACAAAAATCCCATGAGATAGATACATTATTATATCCATCATACAGATAAGAAAATTGAGGAACTGAGAGACTGAGTAATTGGATCACTCAGCTGGTAAGGAGTAGAGCTAGGATTTAGGCCCAGGGTATATACTGCCTGAGACTGTGCTTTAGTGCTCTGCTGTGAGTCCCACTCTGCTCCTCCACAACTGCTTCCTTTTTACAGTCTCTCCAGCTCTACTCTCCACGCTGCAAAGGCAATGATCTTTCTAAAAGGTCAAACACTATTACTCCCCTATCTAAAATCCGCCCCTGATTTCCCCTGCCTAAGGTGATCTTAAACTCTATAGCATGGCGTTCAAGGCCTGGTCCTGACCCTGCTCCTAGCTCCTTTTCTGGCCTGTCTCCCACTCCAACTCCCACCAAAACTGAAGTCCTTGCCATCTAGACTTTGAACCTGCTGTTCCCTATACTTGCAAGGCCCTCTTTCCAAAGGAGGGAAACTCCTACTCATCTTTGAAAGCCTAGCCTAAGTATCACCTCCTCCTTCCCAGATTTCTTCAGGCAGCTGTCTAGCTTTCCTCTATGCTTCTGCAATAGCTCTGTAATAACACTATTCACCCATAATCTTATTTGTCAGTTTATATCTCTATCTTCCATGCTATGCCAGTGGTTGCCAACATATTTGAGTCTGAGGACTCCTTTTTAATATCAGAGAATTTCAGGATCTTCATATACACCAATTAAAGCAATACCTAATGACCAAGAGTCACCATTAATTCAGTAAAGCTTATAAATGCCAATTGTATTTTAGTCAACACCATGCCATCTACAATATTTGAAAACAATGGTGCATGTAGGTGTATGTGTTATAGACTCTGAGGACTCCAAGGCTGCAGAGCCTCCAGTTTGGAAACAATTGCTGTGCTCAGCAAGTGAGTTTTTTGATTAAATGAAAGTAACATTCATTGACCCTATTATATTCCAGGGGTGTGCCACTCACTTTTCATTTTTATCTCCTTCAAAGCTCAAAAAAATCTGTATTCTTCAGAAAACAAAACAGAGGCTTGGAAGCTAAAGTGCCTCGTCTGAGGTCACACAGTGAATGAGAGGCAGAGCAGGGATTTGGTTCTTGATCTTTTTCTACTCTGCCACTCTGCCTCCGGTGCAGGACCAAAACATGTTCATCTCTGAATTTCCAGTGCTCACTCATGGCAATGCTCAGGAGGAACGAACAATACAAACCCAGAGAGCCCTTCTCTACACAGTCTCAGGCCCTCCAGCTTATATGCACCCCAGCCAGAGACCTTCTCAGTTGTAGGCAAGCACAGGAGCCCCTCATACATCAAAGAACCAGAGGTGCTGGGCAAAACTCTACGATGGCAAAGCATGGCCCACTTTTGCTTTTTTTGTTGTTGTTGTTGTTGAGATAGGGTCTCACTCTATTGCCCAGGCCGGAGTGCGGTGGCACTATCAAAGCTCACTGCAGCCTCAACCTCCCAGGCTCAAGTGATCCTCCCCAACGGCCTCCAGGGGAGCTGGGACTAAAAGTGCACACCACCACACCTGGCTAATTAAAAAAAATTTTTTTTTTTTTGTAGAGGGGGAGTTTCACTATGTTGTCCTGGCTGCTCTCGAGCTCCTGGGCTCAAGTGATCCTCCTGCTTCAGCCTCCCAAAGTGCTGGGGATTACAGGCGTGAGCCACTGCACCTGGCCCTACTTTTCCTTTAAGTGCTATTTCCCTCATTTGATGGGTACTCCTGCCCTTGTCCTGAACTCCAAGCCCCTTCTCTTCATTGTCACCCCCATCCCCACTGTCCTCCCTCCCCGAAACTTCCTGCCCATATCCACTGCAGCCTGCTCTCTATCCTTTAACAGTTCTCTCAAACTAGCTTCCACTAAGGTCATACTGCCGGGTAATAGCTAGGTGTGGCTCCCTGCAACCCCCTCAACCGGTCACTTGTGTATTAAGCCAAAGGACAGACTTCTAAACAATTCTGGTCAGTATGCCATGGGAGGAAGAGAATGGGCTTCAAAGTCGGACAAAGCCAGGTTTCAATCACTGGTTCTGCTACTTCCTTTTTGAATTACCTTGGGCAAATCACTGAATTTCTCTGAGCCTCAGTGTCTTCATCTGAAAAATGAGGATAATAAAACCTACCTCATAAGTGAATATACAAAGACCTTACAATCTTGGACTGTATAGTGGGTTGAACAGTGGCCCTCCAAAAAATGTCAGTCAATGTCTTAACCCCCAGAACTTGTGAATGTGACCTTTTATGGAAAAAGGGTCTTTGCACATATAATTAAGTTAAGGATTTTGAGATAAGAAGCTTGTCCTAGATTATCTGACTGAGCCTAAATGCCATCACAAGAGAAAAGCAAAGGGAAATCTGACACACAGACAAAAGAGGAGGAGGCAATGTGACCATGGAGGCAGGGACTGGAGTGATGTGGCCACAAGTCAAGAAATGGCGACAGCCGCCAGAAGCTGGAAGGGGCAAAGAACAGATTCTCCCCTAGAGCCCACAGAGTCTCTGCAGATGTAACCAAGTTAAAGATCTTGGAATGAGTGCAGTCTCTCTTCTTTATAAGAGAAAGAAGAAAAGATGCAGTCACACAGAGAAGGCCACATGAAGACAGAGGCAGGGTTAGGGTTTTTGCAGCCACAAGCCAAGGAATGCCTGGAAACACCAGAAGATGGAAGAGGCAAGAGAAAAGCCTCTCCTAGAGCCTCCAGAGGGAGCATGGCCCTGCTGACACCTTGATTTTGGACATCTGGCCTCCAGAAGTGAGAGCATAAATATGAGAGAATAAATTCCTATCATAAACCACACAGATTGTGGTACTTTATTATGGGAGACTAATAATTTTTAGGTTACTAATACTAATAATTATTCATATTATGATACTAATACACACTGCCTATCTCCTTAACTTATCATATATCACCCCTTATCTCCCTCATACAAACTACGTTACAAGAATGCAAGCTTTGGGAGAATGGAACCTTATCTGACTTGGTCATTATAAAAACCCTAATGATTAGCAATGCACCAGGTAGATGGTAGGTGCTCCATACATTTTTTTAAATAAGTGAATTAATTGCAGTTCCTCAAACATAATATGCTATGTCATGCCTCCATGTCTTTGCATATGCTGTTCCCTCTGCCTAGAATGCCCTCCTCATTCCCTTACAAACACCTATAAAATTATCCTTCAAAACTCTACTGAGATATCACCTCTTCTCTGCATGCCTTTCCTTAGCACATAGATTAATCTCTCTACATTAATTTTGTGCCACGTACATTGCTCTAATACAGCAGGTCTTACATTGTACTCCAATCATGTGTATATGTGTCCATCTCGCTGAAAAGAGAAGAGCTTCTCAGAGGGCAAGAAAGTAATGTGATTTACTGCTTCTAAGTCCTCAGCATCCATAACATAGGGCACAGCCTCATACACATAGAGCTTCCCCCTCCTTCCATATATTCCAGCACTGAAGGGGCAATTCTCCCAAAAAAAGGGGCAACTCTTACCAGCTTGAGGCCCAGAAATAAGCCTATAGGATCCAAAGAGTCCATGAGCCCCTTCTAGACCTATTTCCAAACTCCCTCTAAACAGAAGCCATAGAGAGAACCTTATGACTGCAGAATCCTGGGAATGGTATTGTTTAATTAAACAGAGACTCAAGTCACCAGCATCTGGCTCAGGCTGGGCCTCTGGGACTTGAGCAAGCAACATTTCATCATTAGGAGGAAAGGAGATGACAAACTCTTTCCTGAAAGAACCCAGCAGGCAGGCAGCAGAATTACTGGATGTGGATAAATAAAACCATTATTTCCAAATACATATCCCAGGCAGCACTAAATGCATTCTCCGTATCACAGGCGATACTAAATTTAGAACTGGCAGTTTGAGTCATATGCTGATTCCTAAAGAGAAAAACTAAATTCAAGGGGAAAAATGAAGTGAAATATGAAAATAAAAATGCAATCTTAGTCTATAAGAGCAAGCTATCAAGAGAGGTGAAGGGGAAGTTACCCGCACAGAAATTCTGGCTGAAAAAGAACTCCAACTGGGGACAGGGCAGGGTTTTGCTAGGTATCAGCAACAGCAGCCTTTGGGGAAACCTCTGGAGTGGCTCCCTGTGTGGAGTTTCAGAGAGGCAGCAAAATCTGCATTTGAACAGTAATGTGGGAAGCACCCAAAGCCAACCCAAGGGCCGAGGCTCACTGATTCCAAAATGCCGTCACGCACACTGTCTCACTGAAGTTTTTTTCCTATCCTGCAGTGAAGGTACGTCACCCCCATTTTACATCGAAGAACTGAGCCTAGAGGGGTCAAGTGACTTGCCCAAGTCATACCATCAGTGAGGAGGAGCACAGAGATTTCATTTAATAAACTCTTAATTTTAGAATAGCTTTAGATTTACAGAAAAGTTTTAAAGATAGTACTAAGTTCCGAAATATCCCTCCCCCAGTTTCCCTCATTGTCAACATCTTATATTACTGTGGTACATCTGTTACAACTAAGGGACCAGCACTGGTACATTACTATTAGCCAAACATCATATTGTATTTAGATTTTGCTAGTTTCTCCCTAATGTCCTTTCTCTGCTCCAGGATACCATATTACATTTAGCCACCATGTCTCCTTAGTCTCCTCTGGTCTGTTACAGTTTCTCCAACTTTGTTTTTGATGACCTTGACAGTTTTGAGTACTAGCAGGCATTTTGTAGGATTTCCCTCAATTGAGTTTTTCTGATGTTTTACTCATAGTTAGACTGGGATTATGGGCTTGGAGGAGGAAAACCACAGAGGTGAAGTGCCCTTATCATCATACTATATAAAAGTTATATACTATCAACATGATTCATCACTGATGATGTTAACCTTGGTCACCTGGGCAAGGTAGTGTTTGCCAGGTTTCTCCACTGTAAGCCTATTCCTCACTCATCCCCCTCCCCCAACCCCTTTCCATGCTCTACTCTTTGAAAGCAAGTTAGGTGCTCCCAGGAGGAACAGTTTGGATGGAGCCTGAAAGAATGGATAAGATATTAAAGTGTCAAAGGACATCCCAAATAGAGGGAACTGCAATGTAGGTAAGTGCAGGCATATCTGGGGAACAGGGCTGGGGCAAGGTATTGGCAAACAGGGGAACAGAAGGTGGGGAGGGTGGCTAGGCCCAAACTGAGTAGTGTCCTACAGCCAAGCACGGGGCTTGGACTAATCTGTAGGCGAGGGCCATCTCCTCTCATCACCTTGCTTAGGGCACTCAGGGTACTGCTCAGGTACCCTGAGAAGTGGGACTATTTTGTGAGTGAGATGCTGACTTCCAGCTTCCTTTATACCCCAAAATTCTCCTGCTCTTTGAGGCATAGACTGCTGGTTACCTACTCACGATCCATTCTCCTCTTCTTTCCTGGTAACAGACTTCAAATTTTATTCAGGATAGACATATGCCCAGCTAAAAGTCTCACTTCCCAGCCTTCATAACAGGTTTGTCTATGTAACTAGGCTCTGGCCAGTTTTTAGTTGACATTGCTGGGTACCACTTCAGGGAAGGTGCCTTAAAAGGGCCTCTTTTTGGCTGGGTGCGGTGGTTCACGCCTGTAATCCCAGCACTTTGGGAGGCCGAGGCGGGCGGATCACGACGTCAGGAGATCGAGACCATCCTGGCTAACATGGTGAAACCCCGTCTCTACTGAAAATACAAAAAATTAGCTGGGCATGGTGGCGGGCGCCTGTAGTCCCAGCTACTCAGGAGGCTGAGGCAGGAGAATGGCGTGAACCCGTGAACCTGGGAGGTGGAGCTTGCCGTGAGCCCAGATCGCGCCACTGCACTCCAGCCTGGGCGACAGAGCGAGAATCCGTCTCAAAAAAAAAAGAAAGGGCCTCTTTTTGTCCTTTCTCCCTTCTATCTGGCTGAATATTGTTAGCAGCCATCTTGGACCTTAAGAAAATCTTGAAGACAAAGGCCTATGTTAAGGATAGTGAAACAGAGAGAGAGAAATAATTAGGGCCCTTGATATCTGTAGAACTATTATACCAATCTTGCGGGGGATATCATCAGACCTCTCATGCATGAATGTGTTAGTCTGCTTGGGCTGCCATAACAAAAAGTACCACAGACTGGGTAGCTGAAACAACAGAAATTAATTTTCTCACAGTTCTAGAAGCTAGACGTCTACAATCAAGGTGCCATCAGAGTTGGTTTCTAGTGAGTCTCTCCCTGGCCTGCAGATGGCTGCCTTCTTGCTCTGTCCTCACATGGCCTTTCCTCTGTATGTAAAGGGAGAGCAATTCCTAGTGTCTCTTCTGCTTCTCATAATGATATGTCATATCAGATTAGGGCTCCATCCTTAAGACCTCACTTAACCTTCATTACCTCCTTAAATACCTTATCTCCAAATACAGTCACATTGGGGGTTAGGGATTTAATCTACGAATTTTGGGGAGAAACAATTTAGCCCTTAACCGTGAGAGAAAATGCTTCTGTCTTGTTTAAGCCATTATTATTTCCGATGTCTAACATGTGCACACACTTTCTTAATGACAGACCTCCAAAATCCAAGGAACACCTTCTAAAGCTTCCACCTTGATGGCCTTGTTATCTGAAAGTCCAAAGGAAGGTACCAGAGATGGCACTCTTAAGTCATTTTGAATGCTGATTCATTAATTGCTTTCATCCACTCAATTGACAAACATTTACTGAGCATCTACTATATGCCAGATACTGAGTTATGTGCTGGGGACACTAAAGTAAATGAAAATAGTCCTTGACCTCTAGGTGCTTATAGTCTTTATTGATTTACTTACTCTAAGCTCATCTCCTTTGAAAGAGTATTCCTATAATATAGTAAATAAAATAGAAGCGGAAATTCAACACCATGGAAAGGAGGCGTATCCAAATGCCAGCCCTGGGAGCTTATAGACATGCCGAAATTGAGCATCCAGGTTGGCTTTAGCTTCCTAGCAACCATGAAAGAGCAAGACAGCGTGACTTGGTTCTTGTTTTCTGAAAGGAAAATGAATCTCAATCACTCACAGAAGTCAAATGTAAGCATTTTCTTTTCTGAACAAACTCTACCTAGTGTTTGTGGGTGCCTTGAATGTCCTGGAAAGTACCATTTTCTGATCAAATCCCAGTCAACGTTCCTCTAAATTCTATGTGCAGTTCATTAGCTCTTAGATACTCGTTGAATAAAGCCAGAGAGTTCCATGGTTTGCACACATGCTTTTGGTTTCCTACTTTAGAGCTTATGGAAGACTGTGAGTGATCACTTCACTCACAGAGAGAATGAGGACTGGTAAATACAGAAAGCTCTGAAGCTTGGACATTAGGTGTATGATTTTAAGAAGAAGAAACAGCACGATGATATGACCCTAGAAAAGGGCCAGGGTATACAGAAAGATGAAACACCAAGATAAAGTCAGTACACCTCACCCACAGGGTTCCTTTCTTGGTGTATCACAACAGGCAGCATCTTATAAGAGAAAGAGAATGGGTTTGAATCCCAGCTCTGCTACTCTATAACTTACTAGCTTTGTAATTTTGGGGGTTTGGGCAGCCTAGAGACTCAGTTTCCTCAGATAAGATGAAAATAGTATCTATCTATCATGGGAATTAACTACCAAAACATGTATGTTATCTCTGCCATAGTGCAATTATGGTAACAAAAGCCTACATATAAGTGCCTGATCTGTGCCAAGCACTGTATTATACACTTGACATGAATTATATCATTTAATCTTCACCATAAGGTAGATGCTATTCAAGAATTCGAAAACTGTTGGTTTCTCCCCAAAGCTATGCCAAGCCATATCCTTTGATATTTCTGAAAGGAATGTATCAGTGCTTAGAAGCCTCTTTGCCAGATCCACTCCATGCAAAGCAGCTATATTGACACTAATTTTGTAACCATCTGCAATCCCAAAAGTTTGCTGTAACTGGTATAGACTTTGAATTCTCGGGCTCCCCTGTGGGAGTTTGAAGAACTCAAAACCCTTCCAAGAGGCTCTTTTTAACCTCCATTTGCAATGGGAAGAAAGATACTGAGGAATTTGGAGCACGCTATTCAAAATAGAGTGCCCAGGCTGCAAGGATGGGGAGTGGGAGTTATTGTTTAATAGGTACAACATTTCAGTATGGGAAAATAAAAATGTTCTGGAGATGGATGGTAATAATGGTTTCACAACAATGTGAATGTATTTAATGCCACTGGACTGCATGCTTAAAATGGTTAAAATAGTAAATTTATGTCATATATATTTTACCACAATAAAAATAACAATAGTAATAATAATAACAAATAAAGTAACCAGGGCTGTGAGGAATCTAAAAGTCATATATGATAGAGAATATGTGAAAGAATTCAAGTGTTCTGAAGGAAAAAGTTTGAAAGCTCTGGTTTACAGGATAATGGTACTACCTACTACTTATGAAGCTTATCATATATGTCAGGACTTTACCTAGATTATCTTTATTCTCCAGCAGGGCCCTGCAAGGCATTCCTTGCTTATAAGGATCAGGTGACCAGCCCAGGATCACACAGCTAGAAAGTGGTGAAGATGGGATTTGCATTCAGCCAGTGTTCTTTCTTCTATACCATGCCGCCTCTCATTCAAATATTGAATAGATGCCTGGATTTTAAAATGCCGAAAATTTATCTCAAGCCTGAGATTTTATTATTCTGAATTAGGATGTAGGGGGTAGAAAGGTCAGATATCCATCTTCTTGAAGGCTCCCTGTACTGCCAGGGCATGTAGGTAAACCTCTCAGCCTGTTGAATCCTGCCCTCTAGGGGCAACCATTATGATAAGAGGAAACTGGAGGGGCTTTGAGATCAGAACCAGAGGCAAAACGAAGGTTGATGCTGCCAGGGGACTGCATCAGGGCCGCTGGATCACAACCAGCTCCTATGGCCGGGGAGGGAGCCATCAGCCAACAGAGAACACAAAGTAAGCTCCAAATACAGCAAGAGCTACTAAAAGCATTTCTCCCCACAGTGTAGTCACCATATCCCAGAAGAGAAATTTTGAAGAGGAAGAGAAAGACAATGAAACAGGAAGAATTAGAGTTTGGTGAGAAGGCTCTGAAATCTGCAGTGTGTGTTCAAATCCTAGCCTATTGTTCTGCTGCTAAGACCTGTAACAGTTCTAGAGCTGGAGCACAATCTCCTACTTGCCTTGGGTGCCCTCAGAAATCCCTCGGCATCACCTCCTACTCTTCAGTTACCTCCCGCCGCATCACTGAATCTTGCCCTCTAGAAAAACAGATTTGGGAAATGATCCTCAGGTCTAACTCAGTATCACAAACTTCCAGATAACAAAGATATTAGGCCAGAGTCACAGGATGAGTGGCAAGGAAATGGGTTTTCTGTAATGCTGGCTATTGATCAGAGACTCCTAGACACTCAATCTGTATTTTTCCCCACTGGATAAAGATGTAGACTTGCTGACCATTAGTTTGCTTCAAAAAGTGGAAAAGCTTTTTGTATAAGAAATGTTTGTGAACATTCTCTTAAAGGAAAACATAGCAGCACTAAGTTCTTCAAGAATGATGAGACAAGCCTTGAGTGAAAAAGGCCTGTGATGCAGCAAGAAGGGGCTGATTCCTGGATGCAACAGAACTCTATTCTGCACGGATGGTGTGACCTGCAGCTGCAAGTTCTGCTAGGGAGCTAGGGGCTAGTGAAGGCGGAGTTGAGATACCCCGTATCTACTGTGTGCTGCCTGGACTCCTCGCTCTCAGAATGTGTCTGTGTCCTTGAGTGAGTAAGTCGGGAAGTTGATGTAATCTTACATGTGTGTGTGCTACAGGTGTGAGTGTGTGTTTGTGGCCTCTTTCTACCAATCCACAGATTCTCATTGCATTTCCTCCAGCTTCCTTCAAGAATTTTCTCTTTAAGCTTGTAAGCCGGGACGCATTCATATGAGCTCCACAGATGGCCTGCACCGGCAGCAGGAGTCTTTCTGAGAAGAGCCTTGGAATAGTGAGCAGAGCCGTGGCTGACCAGCCCTGCCGTGTGGATCCAGCTGGAGTCAGCTGGGCTCTACTCCACACAGCGCACGGCTGTCGCCTGCTCACTTCAAGTGGAGGATCTGGCACTTATTTTAGGTCCTTATAAATAATACATTTTGTCATCTTGATTCTTCAAGGCCTTCTTTTAAGCTATTTTTTTCTCTTTGGGAAAACCGCTTTTACTCTACAAGACAGAGTTGTTCATAAATCAAGAGGAGTTCCTAGTGGCCAAAGCCTAAGTTCCTGACTCCAGCAGAAGTGGGCAGCCACCCAACCTGATTAGTCAAAGCCTCATACCAAAACAGAATCTCATTTTAAGGATGAAAAGAAATGTCCAACATCTGATTCCTTCACCTCTGACCCAGAAAGTCCTAGTGCCTGAGCTTTAAATACCACGTTCAAACCCTGCTTCCCCGAGAGTCCCTACAGACTCATCAAGGTCAGTAAAATACTGAGGTTCTTACCATCCGTAAAATGGGAACAAGGCTTCCTGTGCATAATTGTCCAAGTGTCTGGCATAAAGTCAGGGTTCAGCCTGTGAGCTCCCGGTTAACTCTTCTAGTCCCTTGCAACTCCCAAGAAGATACATTTATACTTTGAAAAACTGTTAATTTCTTCCTTCTTCACAACCATGAATCAATCACAGAGGAAGTGTTTTCCAGTTAATATGGCACAGAGAAACCTAGTAGGACAGTGATAAAGTGCTGAACTGGAATCAGATAGACCAGGGCTTGAAGCCCGGCTCTGCTACTTGTTACGTGACCTTGGGTAAGTTCCCTAATCTCTCCAGACTTCAATGTCCTAATCAATAAATGGGACAAACCACTAACTTTATAGTATCTTCCAAACTTTATTGTGCATAAAAATTGCCAGGAAATACTGCTAAAGTGCAGATTCCGATTCAGCAGGTCTTAGGTAGTACCTGAGGTTCTCCATTTCTAATTAGCGCCTCCCTCCCTGCCTCTGGTTTGTGGACCACCTTTTGACCAGAAAAGAAGAACATGAACAGTCAAGACATGTTGTAAGTTGTAAAGGGCTATGCCACTTTAAAGTCTGATTCATTAATCATTATCACTTTACCTTAAAACACAAAGAAGACCATGAATTAACCCTTGATTCTTTATGGGTAAGCAAAATAGTAATTATTTATCTAGTAAAATAACAGGAGCTGGGGAAAACCAGTTGTCACCAATCCTCTCCCCAGACCACCCAAAACAAATCCAACTACTACTAACCAACAAACTGAAACACTCCTCCTATCAGCTGGCTGATGTGAAAAAGTAAACCTACAAACAAAATCCCTAATAGAGCTTAAAACTATTTCAGATGAAAACTTTTAGGAGGAACAATGTAAACTACCCTGATCCTCAAAAAAGCATTGTTTTAAGACCAAGTGTTTATGACTAAACCGAAGTGTTGGTTTTGAGTATAAAAGCAGATTTGGGTAGGTTGAAAAAGAAAAAAAACACACACACATAAACATTGAGTTCCTGAGATTAGTTTGATGGAGGAGGGGAGGAAATTGATGACAGAATTTAATGGAATGGAAGAAGGAAGCCAGTGACAAGGACTGTGAAAAGGGCTTTCCTCCTTCTTGGAACAATCCTACATACTCCAAGGCCAACTCCTTGGTGACACCTTTCCTGACAGGCCCAGATAGAGGTGATTCCTGCTCTGGTTGCCAAAGCACTAATACCCACCTCTCTACCCATACTGGGGCCAATGCTTATCACACTGTATTGAACACTCACATTGATCTCCAATAACTTAAGGTCAAGGACCACATCCTATTTATATTCTCAGGCTGGCATAGTGCCCTGGCACATATTAGGCACTCAGTGAATAATGCTGATTGAATGCATGAAGTAGGGGATGTTGAGGAAAAAGGTAATGACCTTTCTTCAGGGTTTGCCTTTCCTGGAGCTATTCATTCATATATTCACTCACTTGGTGTCTTAGTACATTTTGTGCTGCTATAACAGAATAGCACAGACTGGATAATTTATAAATAATAGACATTTATTGGTTTATAGTTCTGGAGGCTGAGATGTCTAATATCAAAGTGCCAGCATCTGGTGAGGGCCTTCCTGATGCATCGTAACATGGCAGATGGCAAGAGAGTGAGAGAGAG
>NW_026652286.1:29809722-29842813 GCF_009828535.3 Hylobates moloch | reverse complement strand
ATGGACACAGGAAGGGGAACATCACATTCCAGGGACTGTTGTGGGGTGGGGGGAGGGGGGAGGGACAGCATTAGGAGATATACCTAATGCTAAATGACGAGTTAATGGGTGCAGCAAAACAACATGGCACATGGATACATATGTAACAAACCTGCACATTGTGCACATGTACCCTAAAACCTAAAGTATAATAATAAAAAAAAATGCTAATGATCATTTGAGCCTTCAGCAGGTCATAATCTTTTTTACTGGTGGAGGGTCTTGGCTGCTGACTGGTCAGGGTGGTGGTTGTTAAAGATTGGGGTAGCTGTAGCAGTTTCTAAAAATAAGACGACCATGAAAATCCTGCATCAATTGACTCTTTCTTTCATGAAAGATTTCTCTGTAACATTTAATGCTATTTGATAATGTTTTACCCACAGTAGAACTTCTGTCAATCCTCTCAAAGCCTTATATGCTTTATCAACTAAGTTTATGTAATATTCTAAATCTTGTGTGGTTATTTCAACAATGTTCATACCATTTTCACCCAGTAGATTCTCTCTCAAGAAATCACCTTCTTTGCTCACTTATAAGGAGCAACTTCACATCCATTAAGGTTTTATTATAAGACTGAAATAATTCAGTCGCATCTTCAGGCTCCACTTCTAATTCTAGTTCTCTTACTGTTTCCACCATATCTGCAACTATTTTCTCTGCTGAAGTCTTGAACCCCTCAAAATCATCCCATGAGGGTTGGAATCAACTTCCGAATTCCTGTTCATGTTGATATTTTGATCTCCCATGAATCACAGATGTTCTTAATGTCATCTAGAATGGTAAATCCAGAAGGTTTTCAATTTATTTTGCCTAGATTTGTCTGAGGAATCATTATGTATGAAAGCTATAGCCTTATGAAATATATTTCTGACATAATGTTACGAAAGTTGAAATTATTCCTTGATCCATGCACTGCAGAATGAGTGTTGGGCTAGCAGGCATGAAAACAACATTAATCTCCACGTGTATCTCCATCAGAGTTCTTGGGTGATCTGCATTATTAATGAGCAGTAATATTTTGAAAGGAATCTTTTTTTTCTGAGCAGTAGGTCTCAACAGTAGGCTTAAATATTCAGTAAACCACACTGTAAACAGATATGTTTTCATCCAGGCTTTGTTCTTCCACTTATAGAGCACAGGCAAGGTAAATTTAACATAATTCTTATGGACCCTAGGATTTTCAGAATGGTAAATGAGCATTGGCTTCAACTTAAAGTCACCAGCTGCATTAGCCCCTCCCAAGAGAGTCAGCCTGTCCTTTGAAGTGTTGAAGCCAGGCATTGACTTCTTCTCTCTAGCTGTAAAAGTTCTAGATGTGTGACTCTTCCTTTCACTTGAACACTTAGAGGCCATTGTAGAGTTAATAATTGGCCTAATTTCAGTATTGTCTCAGGGAACAGGGAAGCCCAAGGAAAGGGAGAGAGACAGGGGAACAGCTGGTAATTGGTGCAGCCTGAACACATGCAATATTTAGTCTCTTACACTGGTGTGGTTTATGGTGTCCCAAAACAATTACAGTAGTAACAACAAAGATCACTGATCACAGATCACTACAACAGATATAATAATAAGGAAGAATTAGAAATATTGCGAGAATTACCAAAAGGTAACACAAAGAAACAAAGTGAGCACATACTGTTGGAAAAATGACGTTGGTAGACTTGCTTGACCAGGGTTGCCACAAACCTTCAATTTGTAAAAACACATTACCTGTGAAGTGCAATGAAGCAAAGAACAATAACATGAGGTATACCTGTACATACTAATTCAAACTATACACACCTTCTTCAAAAAGTTTTCAAGGCTTTCCTCACTTCCCTCTCATTTCCCCTTTCCTCACTACTCTTACTCCTACAGTGTGGACCAGAGCCCCAGTCTTGAAAATCTCAGCATCATTAGGCAATATGGAACAATGGTTAAAAGTAGGATTCTGGAGGCAGACTGCCTGGATTCAAATCCTGGACCCTCCCCTCAATAGCTGCCTGATCTTGAGGCAAGCTACTAAGCTTTTCTGTGCCTCATCTGTAAAATGGGGGAAAATAACAGTATTTACCTCATGAAGATGTTTTGAGAATTAAATGTGTTAATGCATATAAAGCACTTAAAAAAGTGCCTGGCACATTGCCAATACTATATCGGTGTAGCCTTTATTACTATAATCATTATTATCATCACCAGTGTAATTACCATAGTGGCTTAAAACTGTATAATAGTTGGGCGTGGTGGCTCACGCCTGTAATTCCAGCACTTTGGGAGTCTGAGACAGGCAGACCACGAGGTCAGGAGTTCGGGACCAGCCTGACCGACATGGTGAAACCCTGTCTCTACTAAATGCAAAAATTAGCTGGGCATGGTGGAGCGTGCCTGTCATCCCAGCTACTCATGAGGCTGAGGCAGGAG
Organism: Hylobates moloch; assembly: GCF_009828535.3. NCBI lineage: Eukaryota > Metazoa > Chordata > Mammalia > Primates > Hylobatidae > Hylobates > Hylobates moloch. The sequence goes on along the minus strand of NW_026652286.1, from coordinate 29,840,374 downwards.
AATCGCTTGAGCCCGGGAGGCAGAGGTTGCAATGAGCCAAGATTGCACCATTGCACTCCAGCCTGGGTGACAAAGCGAGACTCCGTCTCAAAACAAAAACAAACAAGCAAACAAACAAACAAAAAACCTGTATAATAATATAACAATGTTGTCATAAGTCTCAAATTAGATTAGTATCTGTCCTTAGGTCTTTGGTCTGTCCCTTTTATTTTTGTGCCTGATAAGATAATTCAGAAAGTTTACTGTTACCCTCCCTTAGATATTTTAGTGAAAATGTTGGTGTTTTTGTCTTGAGAGATTCTTCTCTAATCACTGTTCTTATGGAAAACCTTTATAGGATAGCATAGACCCAGCTTTGTTCCTCAGAGTTTTTTCTCCTACCTACACTCACAAACATGGTTTGGTGATTCTCAAGTCACATACACCTACTTTCCCAAAATGTATTCCTTGAAAAGCAACTGTAGCAGTGGGGTAGGGCCACCCTTTCCTTCAGGGCATAATGAATCTCTAGAGAAGGAGAACATGAAGAATACATATCCACAGACACCATGATTCTGAAACACTCTCCAAAAGGGGGTGTGCCCCATTTGTTTAGGAGAGCACTGAACTATTTTGAAACAATTACATTTAAATTCACTGGGTAATGTCTACTATGTACTAAGCACTTTACATCATTTTCTCTTCACAGTACCCTCTTTTAATAAGAAAACCAAAATTAGGCCATTTTTTTATGTTACTGGGGTCTGAGTTAGATCTTTTAACATCAATTCTCTTATTCCAGGGCCTATTTTACCATATCACAACTGTCTCTGAATGAATAATATACTTTTTACTGTTCATTGAAATAAAACTATAAAAGAAGGATTGAAATCTGCCTACTCTTGCTTTGTTCCTCTATATGCTAGTGTTATGCCATTCTGAGAGATCAGCTTGTGAGATGAAGGAATAGGCTGCTCAGGTTTGCAGTACTTGGTGGATTTTGTGTGTCCTTGTGGTATAAAATTACCTTTCATTCAAAGCTAAGAGCAGGTAGGACAAGGCTGTCGTTGTGACAAGTTAGTGTAAATGAAACAAAAAAACCAGGTAACCTGATAGCTCAAGAGGGATATAGAATGAGCCCAGACTTCCCAATAGAACCTCTTTTCTGTTTAATGCTAAAGTAGAATTTCCCTTTTTCTAAAGATGATGTTAATACGTACCCACCTTTACCCACAAAAGAAAAAGAAAAACCTTTATCATGCCAATGTCTTCCTAGATACAAAGATAAGCTTTCTCTTTCTCTTTCTTTCTTTCTTTTTTTTTTTTTTTTTGAGAAGCAGCTGTAAAGTTTTGGAAATTATAGGCTGTAGATATAGGCTTGAATTCTGGCTCTGCCACTTGCTTGGTATAGTCTTAGGTAAATTACATAATTTTCCTTAATCACAGTCATCCCATATGTAAAATGGGAAAATAATGAAGTAATGCCTGCTTTATAGGACAATTTAGAATTTTTCAACTTAAAAAAATTTTTTTTTCCTGCTTTATGGAAATATAAATGACACACAATAATTCATCTATTTTAAGTGTTTGATGAATTCTGGAAGTTGTATAGAGCCATATGTAACTTTCAGTCCTGAAGAGTTTCCTTGTGTCCTCTGCAGTTAGCATCCCCCATTGAAACCCCGGGCCTATTCATTGGTATCACTATATTTTTGCCTTTTCTAAGACTTCATATAAACTGAATCATACAATAAATAGTCTTTTCTGTTAGATGTATTTCATTTATTCTTATATTTCTTAGATTTTTCATGTTATTGGGTATGTCAATATTTTGTTACTTTACATTGCTCAGTAGTATTCCATAGAATAGACTTACTGTAATTTGTTTAGCCTTCCTCCAGTTAATGGTCATTGAGTTGATTTCAGCTACTGGCTTTTAGGACTATTGCAAGTCTTTGCAGACATATGTTTTCATTTGTCTTGTGTAGCTAAGAGTGGATTAATTGCAGGGCTTTATGGAAATTGTGTTTCTTTAAGAAATTTCTGTAAAAGAAAGTGGCTATATCATTTTTAATTCCAACCAGCAATGTATGAAAGTTCTAGTTGTTCTGCATCCTCACCAACACTTCGCATTATTAATCCTTTAAATTTTTACCGTTCTAGTGGATTTTAGGAGTATCTTGTTGTGGTTTTGATTTTCATTTCTTGGGTGATGGGTGATGTTGAGCATCCTGCCATATACTTATTGGCCACTCATATATTTTCTTTTGTGAATTGTCTATTCAACTCTTTGATTCCAGTTTTATAAATTTATTTGACTTATTATTGAGTTGTAACAGTTTTTCTTAATTATTCTGAATACAAGTCCTTTATTTTTTTTCTTTTTGGCAGATATTTTCTCTTACTTTGTGGCTTAGCTTTTTAACCATGTCTTCTAAAGAGCAAAGTTTACAATTTTAATGACACCCATTCTGTCTTTTTTTTTTCTGTTCTGGTTTACGCTTTTGTTCTGTTTTTAAATGTTTGCCTAATACAATGTTACAAAGATTTTCTCTTATGTTTTCTTCTAGGTGTTTTTCAGTTTTAGGTCTTATGGTTAGGTTTTAGTTCATTTTGAGTTAAATTCTGTGTATGAGATAAGAGTCCAGACATCTTTTTCCTTTTCAGATACCTATTTATAGCAAAGCCTATTTTAAAGATTATCATATTCTCGCTGAATTATCTTGATATCATTATGAAAATCAATTGACCAAATAGGTGTGGATCTATCCCTGGACTCTGTATTCTGGTCCACTGGTTTATATGTCCATCCTTATACCAATACCATCCTAATACCTAATGGCATTATAGTAAGTTTTGACATCTTACTGTACTTAACTAATTTTATTTTTTTAATTGTTTTGACTATTTTTTTCCATATCAAATTTAGAATCAGCTTCATATTATATTCAAAATGTCCTGCTGGAATTTTGATTTGAGTTGTGTTGAATCTATAAATCAATTTGAGGAGAATTGCTGTCTTTTTTTTTTTATTGTACTTTAAGTTTTAGGGTACATGTGCACAATGTGCTGTCTTAACACTATTGAGTCTTTCATTCCATGAATGTTGTGTGTCCCCATTTATTTTAGTGTTTCAAAATTTTCCTTCGTAATTTTCAAAAAATTGTATATATTTATGGTGTATGATATGCTATTTTCATATGCATAAACATAGTGAAATTACTAACACTGTTAAGCAAATTAACCTACCCATCGCCTTTTATAGTTACCTTTTTTGAGTGGTAAGAACACTTACACTCTACTCTGTTAGCAAATTTTCAGTGTACGATACAATATTAACTATAGTCCTCATGTTGTACATTATCCTTATAATGTTTCATAGCTTTTAGTGTAGAGGTCTTATAAACTTTGGTTAAAATTTTCTATTTTATTTTTATGCTAATGTAAATGGAGTTATAATTTTTTTCTAATTGTTTATTACTAGTATATAGAAAGCCAATTTATTTTTGTTATTGACCTTTTATGTTGTGACTGCTTAATTTACTATTGGTTCTGGCCACTGTAAAAAAATTCTTAAGATTTTCTGTGATCATGATTATATTTTTTGCAGATAAAATAAATGTCACTTCTTTCCACACTCTGTGCATTTTATTTATTTCCCTTTGCTTGTTGGACTGGCTAGGAAATCCAGTACAATATTGAATAGAAGTGGTGAGAGTAGACATTATTGCCTATTTTGTCTGATCTTAGGTAGAAAGCAAGGATCCTTTCACTATTATTGATTATGATGTTAGCTGTAGGTGTTTCAAATATACTTTTAATCAGATTGAGGAAGCTTCCTTCTATTTAAGTTTGCTGAAAGTTATTTTTTTAAATCATGAATAAGTGTTAAATTTTTTCAAGTGTTACTTCTGCACCTATTGACATGACCTTATGTTTTTGCTCCTTTATTCTCTTATTATGATGAATTATATTGATTGATTTTCAAAGTTGGAACCAACCTTGCATTCCCACAATAAACCTCACTTGGTCATGTCTTACCCTTTTTACATACTGTTACATTCTATTTAGTCTGCTCACTTGTATGCTTTTTAAAACTAGTACCTTAACCCTTGGGAAAATAATTCAATTTATATTTTGTTAAAAGCTATCCTTGTAAAGCTCTGTATATTATGGGGAATATGAGTGGAGAAGTTATTATTTTCATATTAAAAAAGAATAATAGAAGATTTTAATGTATGTCAGAGGCATATAAAGTTGTGATGGGAAGTGGGGAGAAAAGAGGAAGAGAGGCAATTATCAGAAAATAAAATTTTGTATCAATTTTGCCAGAAGTGAGATTTGCTTTCATCCTCTTTACATGATGTAGGTTTATGTTTAAGAAAACTTACTTAGGCTAAAGTTGAGGACAGAAAGAGGGTATGTTTGTATTTAAGTTTTACCTTAAAAAAGAGATAAAGATGGCCAGGTGGGGTGACTCATGCCTGTAATCCCAGCACTTTGGGAGGCCAAGGCGGGCAGATCACCTGAGGTCGGGAGTTCGAGACCAGCTTGACCAACATGGAGAAACCCCGTATCTACTAAAAAAAAAAAAAAAAAAAAAAAAAAATTGCCAGACATGGCAATGCATGCCTATAATCCCAGCTACTCAGGAGGCTGAGACAGGAGAATCACTTGAATCTAGGAGGCGGAGGTTGTGGTGAGCCAAGATCGCGCTATTGCACTCCTGCCTGGGCAACAAGAGCGAAACTCTGTCTCAAAAAAATAAATAAATAAAATAAAAAAGGTAAAGAAAACTGGGAAATAAAAATGAAAATTCCTGAACTTGGAATTCGCATATCTAGTCACCAGGTTATGTCACCATCGGCAAGTCACACTATCCCTATGTGCCTCAAGTATTTCCTCTGTCAAATGTAGTAGTTAGGCCTAAGCCGTATTCTGGGCAGGGAAGGAGAAAGTATATATATATATACTTCAGAAAAAGCTCACTAGAGCTTCTTTCCAGGTTACAGCCACCAGATTACATAGTCTTCAAATCATTTCTATCCCTGAAAATCTGATTTTGTGAGATAAGTAAACTGGAGACTAAAGACCAACTTTAGTTTGGTTGTTCTCAAGTTTTGTGACCTTGGCAAGTCACTTCTCTTTCGGCCTTACTTTTATTATAAGCCATTTATGTTTAAAATTAAGGTATTGGAAAATTGGCTTTCTAAAACTATTGCAGTTCTAAAAGTCTGTGATTCTAAAACTAGCTAAATACATGAATACTATACATATGTGTATATGTCAAACATGGCAAAGAACTTACTGTAGTGAGACAAATAATCATTACATTTTATGTGAATGTATTCAGCATCCTTAAGCATTATGAAAAATATAAACCAAAGTCCACATTGTTAAACCTAGTTCTAATTTTTAATGAGAAACGTATATTTTCTCTTGAACATATGTTGAAATGCTAGCTTTGTATAGTATTTGCTCTCAACTTGTAATACAAAAATCTAAGACTTCTATATGCTTTTCTAGGATGTAGTTTTCCTTTGTTATTTGCAGTCTGTTGTTAGAAAGCTTCAAGGGATATAGGACATTAAAGCACCACATCTTTAGCTGGACATAATATATAATTTGAGTTCCCAATATTTTCTAACAGTAAGGTTTGTTTATTAAAGAAACCACATGCTGTGACTGAATCAGTCTAATAGAAGCCAAGTTTGAACTTGAACATTCAAATGTATGTCCATATATTTTGGGCATATATCATACATAATGATGTGGGGTCTAGACATCTTTCTGGGTTTGTTTATGTCTGTTATGGATTCCCCTCATTATCCATGCTGTTTGAGGGAGACCCCATGGATTCAGCTTGTTTATTACACACTTTCTATATTTTAAGACTAACTCAGAGTTCCAAGTGGCATATATGTTCCAACTTGGAATATTATTTTCTCACTTTCCAGCTTTATGATGATGATTAAGGAAAAATAAAATAAGATTTTAGGGAATAATGACATGTTCGAGAGTGGCTAACAATAATCCTTTGACCATGTTTCAAATACAGTTTTATAATCTTTATGTTTATTATACCATTCTTCTTAATATTTTTTGACAAGTTTGAGTTATAGCATCTGTTTTCTTATTTTTAAATCATATTGTGTACCATCTGTTGTTTTGTTATATTTGAGCATAATTTTTAGAATTTAATAGATGTAGGTAAAGACTTTAACCTTCAGTATTACTAATTTTACAGTTATATATACACAGTATATTCAGAATGCTAGAGGTGAGTAAGTATACATGAAAAATAGATTTTGAGTGCAAAAACAACAAAAATCAATTTCTAGTTAATATTATTAACTTGGGGCAAGTAATTCATGATCACTTGACTAACAGCCTTCATTGTTAAAAATCTCTCCTGTTAATATTTATTTTATAAAATTAGGTATTTCTGTGTATAACTTCTTAATTTTAAAGAAACTACTATTCATATTCTTTGAGTTACAAAGCTATTTTTTCATCAAGTGAAATAAAGAAATCAAATAACATGATAAGAATTTGCAATAAATATTGAAAGAGGTTGGATTGTCATCAGAATTTATCATTATGGGTATTTTTTGAGGGGGTGATATAATACTTGCTATAAATATTCATCATGTTCTTAAATCTAGAGATATTCTGTGATTAGGTGATTTTATGCCTGTTTATGCTGGCAGGAACAAAAGAAACTTTAAAAACAGAAAGCATAAACATAATTGAACCACTCACTTAAAAGAGAAATTGGAATAGATGTTTTCCAGGGGAGAACATGCTTTCTGTATAAAAAGGGCTAGTGTAACAAGAAGTCACCTATTCTTGATTTCTTTAGACAGCTAGAGCTTTGTGCCTTGTCTAGTTTCTGTGTTTTAAGAGCTTGTTCTGTGTAGCAGAACTAATACAATAAATGGGTTTAACCACATTTGTCTCAGCTAGACAGTCTGCTTTGTCAGAGATTGCTGGTACAACATAAACAAATTATGTGTTTGTAGTGCTTTTCAATGAAAGCCTATCTAACAGAGCTGAGATTGTGTTTCAGCAGCTGTAGATTTAATCTCCTACCTGTCAGTTAAAACAGGCATTTCCTGAGCCAGATAAGGACTGGTTGTAGAGCAGGGAAGTAGTCACAGCTGGACAAAGACCTATTGTTACTGGCTGATAATTTCTATGTAGATTCAACTCCTTATTCTACCATGGAAACTACAGTCGTAGTGCAGTATTAAAGGAGCTAACCCAGCCTTTTAAAATGTTAAATCAAAGAGAATCAAAACTGGAATTTGTGTCATTCATTTGGGGGAACTGTCATGTGGGACTAAAAAGAGTCTATAGCTTTGATCATCACAATTTTAGATCATTGTGGATGTTATACTAGGGCCATGGAAAATGCCTGTTCACAGATCTGTAACTACATTCTTGGGAGTTCAAGTTGTAATGTAAGCTACCCAAAGCCAAAAATTTAAATCTGTGGATTGATGCTTGGCCATGTGACTCACATATCATTGGTATTGTGACTACAAGTGCTGAATATTCTAGAAAGGAACAGACCTAATGTTAAATATATGTTCTGTAATAACCATGTGAATGCTTCTACACTTCTTTCCTTGGATCCTAATTTCCAATAGGAAAAATACAGTTGTTACTGTAACTATTGGAGAATTGGAGAGTAGAGAATAATGGTAATTAGTTAAATAACTTCACTCAAATAAACTTGCTTCCTTCCTTCCTTCCTTCCTTCCTTCCTTCCTTCCTTCCTTCCTTCCTTCCTTCCTTCCTTCCTTCCTTCCTTCCTTCCTTCCTTCCTTCCTTTCCCCCCTTCCTATGATTTCTTTAAGAACTTATGAAAGTTTCAATGTATACATTTCCCATTTTGAATTCTGAGTATTTCTGTCTCTTGACCTGAGTGAACCACCATCCTTCCACTTCTCTTTGGGCTTGAGTTTATATTCTTTTTCAGCTGTGATTGCATTGAGTTATTGATTGTATTGGGTTGCTGCTTATTAGTCCTAAACAATGTTATTGGCTTGTTGTTCTTTGTAACAGCAGGAGTATCATGAGAAGTGAATTACCACAGTATTGGACTATACTTTGGAAATCCCCATTTTATTTCACAAATATGACATTAGTCTCAACTCCCCCTAACTGAAAAAGACAAGTTTTATTTAACCAGTGTTTGAGCCAGTATGTATATATCGATTTTTGTACTTTTATGATCTTTATGAACAGTTTATTTTTTTCCATAGAAAATTTGTTAGGTAACTTGAATTATTTTAAATATTCCTATACTTCCTACACAGAGACTAAATTAAGAATTTACATTATTAGTTTTTGTCAGTAAGCTGCTCTGATGCCTAAAATTTCATTGAAAGACATAACATTTGGGGAAAAGAATTACAGTAACGTATCGTATCCAAATAGATTATAATATCCTAGACTCTTCTCCCCTATAGGAATTAATGAGTACAAGTGTTTGAAAATGATGTGCTTCCATCTTACATGGAATCACTAGAAAGATCATATTTTAGTCAGTCAATCAATGAATGAATCAATCAGATACTCTTTGACATATTTGGAGGCACCATCCTAGTAGCATACTAAGCTTCTACTTGCAAGATGTTTTCCTTCTACTTGAGCAGAGAGGATATGTAAGATGGAAATACGCCACCATTACCCCCATTTTGGGCCTACTGAGGTGTTTTCTAAACTGGTCCCATTATCCCCATTTTGGGCCTACTGAGGTATTTTCTAAACTTGTCTCTCTGCATTCATTCTTGCCCTATTATAGTCAGTTTTCCCCATGGCAACCAGAGTGATCTTTCTAAACTTAAATAGGTCTCTTGGTAATACTCCCTCTTAAAACCCTCCAGTGACTTTCCATCACACTAAGAATACAATTCCGATTTTCTTACTGTGCTCTACAAGGCCCTAAATAACCTGATCTCCACCTGTCTTTCTAGCCTTTCCCCTAACACTCTCTATGCTCATTCTGCTCTGGCCTTTGCACTCACATGCCCTCTGCCTGAGTGGCTTTTCTCTCTGCTAGCTCTGTGCAACATTTCCTCAGGTCATTTAACCCTGTGTGATGTTATCTCTTCAGAGACGCTTTCCTTGGCCATCCCTATCCAAGATAGTCCTCTGTACCTTCTACCTACTACCTCCAACTTTCTGCCTTTCATTCTTCATACTCTATCTAGTTTCCTTTATAACACCTATTATCAACTTACATTTATTATATCTGTATGTATTTGTTCATGTGTATATGTGTATACACACATGTATATACACACATACAAATGTACATATATATGTATTTTTGTATGTTGTCTGTCTTCTCTTAGAAATGATGCTAGGGAATATTGTCTTCTACTGTATTCCCAATGCCTACAATAGTGTCAGGTCTTAAAAGAAACATTTGTTTAATAAATTAATTAATGTATCCACGTGGGAAAACCATTAAATAATTCAACTCAATATGTGCAGTGCAAATATTGACAGAGGGAAATTTATGTTTGGGGAATTTTCATGGAAGAGTTTAATTCGGGCTGAACCTTGAAAGACTGGTCAGGTTTGGGAAGGCAAAGAAGAGAGGAAAGATCATTCCATATGGTGAAAATGTGGTAAGAACAAAGACTTAGAAACTGTTGAAAGCAAATGGAGAAACATCATGGTAAAGGGTAGTAGGCAAAGAGGAGTCAGGGGTATGTTAAGAACATCTTGTGGAGGGGCAGCCTAGGCTAGGGAGTTTGGATCTTACCTTCTTTAATAGCGACATCTCTTTTTTGTATCTAAGTTATTTATTATGAAAATGGCACTAAATAAAAGTACAAAATTAAAGAAAATTGCTTTTTAAAAATTAGCATGTTAGCTTATCCTTATAATCATCTTCACCATCACCTTGTTCATTAAATGGAGATAGCAGGTGTAGGAGTGTGTGCGTGTGTGTGTGTGTGTGTGTGTGTGTGTAATGTACATGCTGGGAGTGGAGGGCAGGGGTTGCAGGTTGTGCTCCAAAATTACATTACTGTGCATGTCATTAGGTTTGTACTCTACAATGACTAGACTGTGATAAAGATTGAAAACCTGAAGACTATTTGACTTGGGATTATAGTTACTGTTTATGCCTTTCCTTGGTATCTAGTTTTTATAAATATTGCCTTACTTTATCTCCCTGCCCCCCAATCACATATACAGGTACCATCTCTCACTGATACTTCCAAGGAGGGACAATTTGCCATGGCTGAGCCCCAGCTGTCAATAGCTTAGACATCTTATTTACTTCCTGGTTAGAGTTGCCACACTATGTTTCTCAGGCCTAATTGCTTGTGATGAAACTGCTTCTGCTCTCCACGATAGCTGATGCTTAAATGCTTTTCTGACATTCATTCAGTATTGCATAATGAGCTCACAGTGATATAACAAATTTTTAAAAATATTATTACTTTGGTAAACTGTATTCTTGGCTCTTTGGGTGAGAATTATCATTTCTGTCAGTAAGGATTATAATTGATGACGATGAAATATTAAAGAAGCTTAGAGGCATCTCTAAATGATACTATAGATGAATTTCAACAGATGTACTAGGAGTACTCAGCCATTAAAAAATCTTGAAATTAATAAAGTCAATTTTTATATTTTCTTACCAACTGGTGAACTTCAAAGTTAGACCACAGCAGAGCCAAAAGAAAAGATCACTATAAGGAAATATGTTTGGACTAGATTTGTACTATTGCCTCCATTTAAGAACTGTAAATGGTGAATGGACTTTGACTTGATTCAGCAGATTAAAAAACCATCAGAATTGTTATGGCTTAGTTTTTAAATAACATAGAACACAAGTTCTTGAATGCATTTATATAGCAAATATTTGTTGAGCCCCTACTCTGTGCAAAGTCTTTTACAGAGCCCTTGAGAGATAGAAAATCCTTGCCTTTAAGTTACTTGTGCATAATTTTAACAAGATCCATAGTTTAAGATGTAAACCTGCGTTTCTGGATGAGGAATTTAATAACTGAACTCTGGTCATTGCTAACAGAATAAGGTTGCATAAAATACTTCAGAGGTAAAAGTCAGATTGCCTTCATTGTGGGTCAAAAGTTTATGAAAAGGTTTATATCTGAATTTGGTTGTTACAAAGAAAGGAATGCCATATTATTCACAAATATTACCATATTTAAATGGCATTTATACAAAATTTGAAAAAAAATAATTTTCATCTTGGCAAAACACTTTGATCATTGTGTATTTAATGGGGTTTTCATTTAGGAATGACAATCATTAGTTTCTAATATGTTTCATACTTCTCTGGAAATAAGACAGGGTGGAATAGGAAACATTCATCTTCACTAGTCTTTGGAAATATCTAAAGTAATTGACTAGCTCAGTCTTCTGTGATGGCCTGGTGACCACTAACTGTGACTATTTGCATAATAGTCAACTCTTCACTTCTGTAGTGATAACTGTTTGTATCTTATTAAAATTAAGACTGTTTTAGTTCTCTTGACTTTTCCAGAAGTTGCAAAAATTGAGATTTGCTGTTCTGCTTTAACCAAACAAATGCACACATGGGGATAACAATATGCTGAGTTTATGCAGATTTTACGGCACGAATCTGAATAAAATACCCACTAATAGATCCTTAAGGAGTAATAAACACACATGAATTTTCCTTAGTTGCACTTTAAAGTGATTTTAACATACTACTAGACCTTAACAATAATATTTAATTGACAAGATTATGCATTTGTATGGATTGAAAAGGTGGTAGATATCAAATTCCAAATGAATCATAAATTTTACTTTTGCATAGCATGTTTTATTAATTTCTTTATGGCCAGGATATTCTATTTCCCTCCTGGTGAGAGTTTCTTAAAACATAGTAAGATAATTTAAACACATTTAATTAACATTTATCATCCATTTTATAAAGAAATCTGACTTATGTTTTCAAAAATACTCTCAATTTTTTTCTGGGGTGTAGACCATAGATAGAGTATAGAAAGATACTTAATGGAATTTTTGCTATACTTTAGTTTTCTTTTTAAGCAAAACTTTCTCTGTTGACCTTATTCCGAAGTAAGCTGAAAACTGGATAATTTGTACTAATATGTAAGTGAGAACAAACCTAATACCACTACCTGAAAAAACAAGGCTATAGATGTCTTTAAGGCACCTTTATATTTCTACTGCCCAGCACAGAACCAGGTATACAGTGATAGGTTCTCACTAAATGACTGTCGAAGAGTTGAATTAAGACAAGCACCGCTGCCTTCTCTTTTGGAGTAGCATGTTTCTCAGGAGTCTAATAGGCCTAAACTAACTTTTTATTTGTGTAAGTATTGAGCTCTTCATTTTATGGAATAAGGGGACAAATAAGTAAGAGATACTAGGAATTAAGATTATGTTAGTGCTAAATCCATGTTCTTTTCTCTGAAAATTCAATATTAAATAGAGAATGTACAAATGAATAAGAAATAATTACTTTTGACTACATATGATCCTAGTAGATTAATGAGATATTTGTTCATTTTAAAAAATGCAAATAAAGTGAGTATATACAGTATGCTGAGAGTATGCTCAGTATATAGAGTATGCTGAGAATATAAAAAGAGATGTTAACACAAAGGACAGGATTGGCCCTTTCAGGGCTATTAACATTTCTCTCAGAATATGTACCTGAAGAAGATTTTTAAAACATGTACCGTTGACCTGATAGAGTCATTGTGTTCTTACTTACAAAGATTATTTCTTTCCTCTGTAACTACGGAAGAGAGTTGGAAAGTGCTAGACTGTGAAGTAGATTTTAAATAGCTATCTTAAAGCACCAACCCAGCAAATGAAACTGCTTTGTTTGCATGTTTTACCCTTGGTAGTTGGGCAAGGACATAGTAAAACTAGTGACAAGATAAATCTTTTTCATTTCTTCTGTGAATAATTTAGACATTTTGTTTAGCATATTAAATAATCTAAATTAGAAAAGAGAACTCACCAGAATCTCTGGGACACATTCAAAGCAGTGTGTAGAGGGAAATTTATAGCACTAAATGCCCACAAGAGAAAGCAGGAAAGATCCAAAATTGACACCCTAACATCACAATTAAAAGAACTAGAAAAGCAAGAGCAAACACATTCAAAAGCTAGCAGAAGGCTAGAAATAACTAAAATCAGAGCAGAACTGAAGGAAATAGAGACACAAAAAACTCTTCAAAAAATTATTGAATCCAGGAGCTGGTTTTTTGAAAAGATCAACAAAATTGATAGACCGCTAGCAAGACTAATAAAGAAGAAAAGAGAGAAGAATCAAATAGATGCAATAAAAAATGAAAAAGGGGATATCACCACTGATCCCACAGAAATACAATCTACTATCAGAGAATACTACAAGCACCTCTATGCAAATAAACTAGAAAATCTAGAAGAAATGGATAAATTCCTCGACAAATACACCCTCCCAAGACTAAACCAGGAAGAAGTTGAATCTCTGAATAGACCAATAACAGGCTCTGAAATTGTGGCAATAATCAATAGCTTACCAACCAAAAAGAGTCCAGGACCTGATGGATTCACAGCCGAATTCTACCAGAGGTACAAGGAGGAACTGGTACCATTCCTTCTGAAACTATTCCAATTGATAGAAAAAGAGAGAATCCTCTGTAACACATTTTATGAGGCCAGCATTGTCCTGATACCAAAGCCTGGCAGAGACATAACCAAAAAAGAGAATTTCAGACCAATATCCTTGATGAACATTGATGCAGAAATCCTCAATAAAATACTGGCAAACCGAATCCAGCAGCACATCAAAAAGCTTATCCACCATGATCAAGTGGGCTTCATCCCTGGGATGCAAGGCTGGTTCAACATACACAAATCAATAAATGTAATCCAGCATATAAACAGAACCAAAGACAAAAACCACATGATTATCTCAATAGATGCAGAAAAGGCCTTTGACAAAATTCAACAACCCTTCATGCTAAAAACTCTCAATAAATTAGGTATTGATGGGACGTATCTCAAAATAATAAGAGCTATCTATGACAAACCCACAGCCAATATCATACTGAATGGGCAAAAACTGGAAGCCTTCCCTTTGAAAACTGGCACAAGACAGGGATGCCCTGTCTCACCACTCCTATTCAACATAGTGCTGGAAGTTCTGGCCAGGGCAATCAGGCAGGAGAAGGAAATAAAGGGTATTCAATTAGGAAAAGAGGAAGTCAAATTGTTCCTGTTTGCAGATGACATGATTGTATATCTAGAAAACCCCATTGTCTCAGCCCAAAATCTCCTTAAGCTGATTAGCAACTTCAGCAAAGTCTCAGGATACAAAATCAATGTACAAAAATCACAAGCATTCTTGTACACCAATCACAGACAAACAGAGAACCAAATCATGAGTGAACTCCCATTCACAATTGCTTCAAAGAGAATAAAATACCTAGGAATCCAACTTACAAGGGATGTGAAGGACCTCTTCAAGGAGAACTACAAACCACTGCTCAATGAAATCAAAGAGGATACAAACAAATGGAAGAACATTCCATGCTCATGGGTTGGAAGAATCAATATCGTGAAAATGGCCATACTGCCCAAAGTAATTTATAGATTCAATGCCATCCCCATCAAGCTACCAATGACTTTCTTCACAGAATTGGAAAAAACTACTTTAAAGTTCATATGGAACCAAAAACGAGCCTGCATTGCCAAGTCAATCCTAAGCCAAAAGAACAAAGCTGGAGGCATCACACTACCTGACTTCAAACTATACTACAAGGCTACAGTAACCAAAACAGCATGGTACTGGTACCACAACAGAGACATAGATCAATGGAACAGAACAGAGCCCTCAGAAATAATGCCACATATCTACAACTATCTGATCTTTGACAAACCTGACAAAAACAAGCAATGGGAAAAGGATTCCCTATTTAATAAATGGTGCTGGGAAAACTGGCTAGCCATATGTAGAAAGCTGAAACTGGATCCCTTCCTTACACCTTATACAAAAATTAATTCAAGATGGATTAAAGACTTACATGTTAGACTTAAAACCATAAAAACCCTAGAAGAAAACCTAGGCAATACCATTCAGGACATAGGCATGGGCAAGGACTTCATGTCTAAAACACCAAAAGCAATGGCAACTAAAGCCAAAATTGACAAATGGGATCTAATTAAACTAAAGAGCTTTTGCACAGCAAAAGAAACTACCATCAGAGTGAACAGGCAACCTACAGAATAGGAGAAAATTTTTGCAACCTACTCATCTGACAAAGGGCTAATATCCAGAATCTACAATGAACTCAAACAAATTTACAAGAAAAAAACAAACAACCCCATCAAAAAGTGGGCAAAGGACATGAACAGACACTTCTCAAAAGAAGACATTCATGCAGCCAAAAAACACATGAAAAAATGCTCATCATCACTGGCCATCAGAGAAATGCATATCAAAACCACAATGAGATACCATCTCACACCAGTTAGAATGGCCATCATTAAAAAGTCAGGAAACAACAGGTGCTGAAGAGGATGTGGAGAAATAGGAACACTTTTACACTGTTGGTGGGACTGTAAACTAGTTCAACCATTGTGGAAGTCAGTGTGGCAATTCCTCAGGGATCTAGAACTAGAAATCCCATTTGACCCAGCCATCCCATTACTGGGTATATACCCAAAGGACTATAAATCATGCTGCTATAAAGACACATGCACACGTGTGTTTATTGCGGCACTATTCACAATAGCAAAGACTTGGAACCAACCCAAATGTCCAACAATGATAGACTGGATTAAGAAAATGTGGCACATATACATCATGGAATACTATGCAGCCATAAAAAATGATGAGTTCATGTCCTTTGTAGGGACATGGATGAAGCTAGAAACCATCATTCTCAGTAAACTCTTGCAAGGACAAAAAACCAAACACTGCATGTTCTCACTCACAGGTGGGAATTGAACAATGAGAACTCATGGACACAGGAAGGGGAACATCACACTCTGGTACTGTTGTGGGGTGTGGGGAGGGAGGAGGGATAGCATTAGGAGATATACCTAATGCTAAATGACGAGTTAATGGTGCAGCAAACCAATATGGCACATGGATACATATGTAACAAACCTGCACATTGTGCACATGTTCCCTAAAACCTAAAGTATAATAATAAAATTAAAAAAAAAAGAAAAGAGAACTCACTTACTGGAGCTATTTTTTTCTTTTGCTTTAAACCAACTTTTTATTGAAGTATATTTATACAGAAAAGTGTGTGTGTGTATATATATATATATAAATGTGAAGTTAGCTCTTTATTAATGTTTTAACTAAAACCTATGACTTTGAAGATCAAATCTTGAGTTTGTAAAAGGATGCTTTTAAACTATGACATCTTGAGTTTGTTCTACTTTTTAAGGGGTTAACTTGGCCCTTTAATGAAAATTTTGAAGAGTGCTAGGAATAGTATGCCAAATCCTGGGAAGATATTACATTATATTAGAGATGGATATTAGGAATGGTGGCAAAGTGTTTTGTATCTTATCTTGATGGGACCTGAGAAAGGAAAGAGGAAGAGGAAAGAGGAGGAGTTAAGAGAGAGAGAGAGAGAGAGAGAGAAGAGAGAGGGGGGAGGGGGAGGGGAGAGAGAGACAGAGGGGAGGGAGAGAGAGAGAAAGGGGTGGCGGGAGAGAGAATAACCTGCCAATAACAAATAACAAACAAACAAACAGAAGCAAACAAAGATGGATCCTCTTCTGAATGCAGTTACATTGTTTGTATAATGTATATCCATTGGATGGTGGAAAACACCTGGGAAGATGGGACTCTGTTCTCAAATGCTCTAGAAAATGTGTGTCCTAAATTTGCTCTTGCTAGGATTCTAGTATTCTCCTGTTGGGCTAGCTAGATTCTCTAGAAGCAGGCTTTGATATATTACATTAGCCGTAGCAGCCATAGATTTGCTAAATAAGACAAATGAAGAGCAAACAAGATTATATCAAGATGTATTTAAAAGTCAGTTTTAAGTTCTCTTCTGGAATGAGAATGATTACAGCTCAGTACCTTTTGTAGTTGCATTAACAATTCTACCCTATGAAAATTGGTGGTCGGAAGACCAGATCTGAGGTCCTAGTTGGTTGGCTCTCAGCCATTGATCAGTTAATACAAAATACTATGTTCTTAGGCCTGTGATAAGAGCAACAGGATATATAGAAATATAAATGGCACAGGCCATTTGCTGAGAGATGATTTATGATTTGTGAATTAGTGAACAACAAAGAACGCAGCATACAATTTAAGGCTTCTTTGAGTACTTAAGGCTGTGGCCAACTAAGAGAAGTTCAGTATGTTGACTACTGCATTATGCTTTCTAAGGAAGGGCAAAGCAGAGTATTAAAATTTTAGAAAGATTTTGACAAAAAAGTTTGAGACTAAAAGGGTTTCTGTTAAGGCATGAATTTATCCTATGAAGTGAGATATTTTTCCTCCTAACCTCCAGAATTAACTAAAGTCCATATACTGTGGATTTCCACGCACTTTTTGGCAATAAGAAGAGACATTTCTGACTTTGAAGGCTTTTCCTATAAGTTTTCTGAGGACTTCATTTCTTTTGCTTTAGATGCTGCAGCTTTTACAGTGGTAATACTTTATGCAAATGAGTCAGCTATTCTTTGCAAAAAAGAATATGGTCATTTCGAAAACTGATCCCCATCCCCTGTTTCTGTCTGCACTTCTTGCACCTCTCTCTCTCTCTCCTTCTCTCTCTCCCAAGAACATTTTTTCTGAACTCTCTATTTTCTCTCTTTTCCTCCCTCTCTGTCATGATATACACACATTGGAAACATTTCTTTCAACAGTTTAAGAAGCTTTCTTCAATTAAATCACATAAGGAATTATTTTCTAGAGATAAAGTATTTAAAAATCCTCATTTTTGCACTGTCTTTAACTCAGTAATAGACATTAATATGCACGTGATTTTTAATACAAATACTTATTTCCCATCACTAAAAAAAGTTAAATAATCTTCATGAAAGAGAAAATGAGCCCCCGAGTGTCACTCTGTTTGCATATTAGCACGTAGCCAGGACTCTGCCAAGTTGCTCTCTGACTGACTGCTGCAGATGCTCTTTCTCAAGTATTCTGAGTCATATCTTTACTGCAAGTCTTTGGGGACAAACAATAGCACCTGTTCCTCACAAGATATCAGGCCAGTTAGCCCATTCATGTATCTTTAATGAAGCTCTGGGGCAGATGGCAAAAAATGGCATCATCAACAACTTAGCACAGAGAAAACAAAGGGGATAAGTGTTGATGCAACAATGCTGTTTTACGAATTGGAAGAGACAGAACCTAAGTGTTTCACACACATCTGCTGCTGTCTTGATTCTCTGAAAGATGTGAGGAATACCCTAGCAATTAAAATTTCTGGGCATGTAGCCTATTTGATCAAGAATATGTTCCCCACCCTCTCCAAAAGGGAAACACTTTGGTCAGAGATTGTGGAAGTTAATGGACAGATTAATGGACAGTTGTGCTTTGGGGTAGTTTATTCCTTTCATGATACACTAAGCTTCACCCGTGATGGGGTTTCTGGTTACTTGGTAGTCATTCAACTTACATACCCAGCCAGATAGTGCTTACTTTCAAAGCAATAAAAATAACACAGTTTTCATGCTCAGAGATATATTTTGGCCACATCTAGTTTTGCTCTTTGTGCTAACAAAATCAGTTTTACTTCTTCATCTATAGGATAATTAAAGAATCTCTGAATTTGTGTTTAGGGAAAGTTACATTTTCAAGAAAAAAAAGATGCTATTTAAAATTTTGATAACTTCTCGGAAAAGACATGTGGAGACTGGTCAGTCTTTGATGGAGTGAGGGGAATTCTATTATTTTTTGTTCTTAGCAAAATATTTTTTGGGGTTGCTGTTTACAATGTGACTGCCTTTCCTGGCATGTCACCAAATGGGAAAACGGGATGATGGAAAGATAGGGAAAAGGCAGGATTACATTCTTCATAGTGGGATGGGGCTTTTCTGTATCTTCAGAATTCTTTATCTTCCCTAAGCACTGGCACTCAGTGCAGTGACTTTAATACACAACTTCCATAAAAGGAAAACATCCTGGATGCTTGTGTGATTCTTAGGTGGCCACCAAGCCTCTTTCCTTGTCTTTTCCCCTTACCTTGCTCTTGCTTTCCATTTCTGTTCCACATTCAACTGACAATCTTTTAGTAAATATAAATGGAAAGCCATGAGAGGAAAAAGTTGTTGCTGTAATTTGTACTTTCTGCTAATATCACTTGCATTGGGTCATACTGATGAGCATTCTACAGAATATGGCATTTAGAAGTATTGATAGACCCTCGTTGCCTTTGCTTGTTTTTGTTTGTTTGTTTGTTTTTGTTTTGTTTTGTTTTTTAGATGGAGTCTCGCTCTGTCACCAGGCTGGAGTGCAGTGGCATGATCTTGGCTCACTGCAACCTCTGCCTCCTGGGTTCAAGCGATTCTCCTGCCTCAGCCTCCCGAGCAGCTGGGACTACAGGCACACCCCACCGTGCCCAGCTAATTTTTGTACTTTTAGTAGAGACAGACGGGGGTCTCACCGTGTTGACCAGGATGATCTCTATCTCTTGACCTCTTGATCCACCCGGCTCGGCCTCCCAAAGTGCTGGGATTACAGGCATGAGCCACTGCAACCGGCTGCCTTTGCTTGTTTTAAAGACATAATTCCTTTAACACACTAGGGCAGCCATCCCCAACCTTTTTGGCACCAGGTACCAGTTTTATGGAAGACAGTTTTTGCATGGACTGGGTAGGGGAGGGGGGATGGTTTCAGGATGAAACTTTTCCACCACAGATCATCAAGCATTAGATTCTCATAAGGTGCATGGCTAGGTCCCTCGCATGCGCAGTTCACAATAGGGTTGGTGCTGCTATGAGAATCTAATGCCACAGCTGATCTGACAGGAGGCAGAGCTCAGGTGGTAATACTTGCTTGCCTGCTGCTTACCTCCTGCTATGTGGTCCAGTTCCTAACAGGCCGTCAACCTGGTACTGGTCCAAGGCCCAGGGTTTGGAGACCCTTGCACTAGGTAACTATGAATAAGATTGTTGGATTGTATCAATGTCAGTACTCTGGTTGCGTTGTCATACTATAGTTTTGCAAGATGTTATCATTTGGGGAAACTGGATTAAGGATCCATGTGATCTCTCTGTATTCTTTATTACAACCACATGCAAACCTACAATTATATTATTATCACCAATAATCATATTCCTTATCTTAGATCTGTTTTTCAAAAGATGACGTCATGCTTAATATAATATGATATTAAAAGTACAAACTTTGACCCTGACATATCTGGATTTGAGTCCTGACTCTATAACTTTTTAATTGGTTATGTTACTTAACCTCACATGGTTTTGTTTTTCTCATTAAATGAATGAGTATAATAATAGTAAGTACCTTACAGGGTTTTGATGATTAAATGAGACAGAGTATGTAAATCATTTTTCCAGTGCTTGACATATAGAAAACAAGGAAAAATATTAGCTGCTGTTGTCATCATCATCATTATCATCATCATTACTATTATTACTTATGTAATTAGACATAAGAAGAACTATTAATCACCTTTTCTCAGGCTAGAGTCTAACTAGCTACCGGATATTCTGGCTTCTCTTTAATAAAGGGCACTTGGAATTTTTACATCATTTTACTTAAAATAAGCTTATTGTTTTACTTAAAATAAGTTAAAGTCAATTTTAACCCTTGGAACAAAATGATCATTGCTAATCAATGTATTGTAACAAACTACTGGAATTAATGATGGTAGATACTGAGATCAGTGTGTTCTGTGTAAAATAAAATAAAAATAGAAAGGAAGGAAGGAATTTATTGAAAATTGAATAGCATTCATAGTATCCAAACTCCAGCAATATGCTTTTGAAACACAAAATTATTTTCAGCTGGAGACTTCCAGGTTTTCTTTGCCAAAACAGTGCAACCAGTGATTTCTCCCTTTTCTATCACTGAAGTCCTTCTGATGTAATGGAAAAAGCCCTGGACAGGGTGATTAGCTGTTCTGGACTCTGGATCCAGCACTGTCATGACACTGTAACCTTAGGCTCATATCTTTTACCTTCCCTAGCCACCTGTTTTCCTGGGTGAGCTTTAGATTAGATTAGTGATTCTAAAGAATGACCCCTGGACCAGCAGCCCCAGCTTCAACGGGGAACTTTTTAGAGATGTACACTGTCAGACCCCTACCTCAGATCTACTGATTCAAAGACTCTTGACGGGGAGAAGGGGGAGAGAAGGAAGCAATCTGTGTTTTAACAAGCCCTGTGGATGATTGTGATCCACCCTAAAGTTTGAGAATCACTGTCCTAAATTAAATTTTAGCCTAAAATTTAATTAGTTGGACTGAATTCCAGAGTTTTCTGATTCAGTAGGTATGGGGTAGAGTTTAAGAATTTGCTTTTTTAAAAGGTTCCCAGATATTGCTGATGCTGCTGGTCTGGTACCACACTTTGAGAACTACTAGGTTAGGTCATTTCCAAGTTCTGTTCCAACTCTATGTTTCTATCATTACTCTTGCTTTCACAATGTCCTTTGACCTCCTCCTTATTTACTTTTTCTCTCAAGTTATTGAATAGCCTCTGGGCTAATATTTAGTATTTGAAGTTTCTAACATAGCTTTCTTTGCAGAGTGTGATGAACAGAAATGAATTTACCTAAATTCTTACAGCTTATCTTAATATGAAATACCTACAGCTCTTTGGCATTAAAAATGAACCCGAGAGTTTGGTTAGTTACCTCATGAAGATGGAAAGTTACAAAAGAAGTAATTTAAGACACTAAGATTCAAGAATTAAGGTCTGGTTTCTAATTGCTATGGACCTTTTTCTGTTGTCTCATGATATGAAGAGCTTGGGCGACCAATATAAAAATAAT
Organism: Hylobates moloch; assembly: GCF_009828535.3. Taxonomy (NCBI): domain Eukaryota; kingdom Metazoa; phylum Chordata; class Mammalia; order Primates; family Hylobatidae; genus Hylobates; species Hylobates moloch. The sequence continues at coordinate 29,818,416 of NW_026652286.1, read as the reverse complement.
GCTTTCATTCTAAGATGCTGCTAAATAAATAACACCAAACAGCCCCAAATACATGTTCAAATGAACATGTATTCCCACCTCTTCTTTCTCATGGTTTTCTAGATACTTGGGATGGGATAATGCTCTGTGAGGCATGTTGTCTGCTAAGCATGACAAGCCTCTGCCTGCCAAACTGAATTATTTAGTTGGCTCATGTTTTCTTTCTTAGAGTTATGAGTAAGGTCAACTATTGCTTGTTTTATTGCTTGTTTTATCAGTAATCTGATAATTTCTAGTCCTGAATATGCAAACCATATAAGAAAAGAACACGGATCTATCAAGGATTTACTGTGACATTGCATTACTTTTATGTCAGGTACTGTGCCACAAGAGTTACTTTTACTGTCTATTTGGTCCTCACAATAATTGTGTAAGGTATTATAATTAGCTTCAGTTTTTACATGAAGAAATAGACTCAGAACAATTAAATAACTGTTCAAGATTACACAGTCGAGAAAATAGCAGCATATAGATTTGAGTTCAGACTTTTTTGCCAACAAGGCCTTTAGAGGCGCCTAGTAAATCTTCGATAAATAAATGCATGATAAATGAATGAAGGAATGGCTGTAATCACACTATTGTCTTAATGTTGACTTTTAAACAATCATAGAATTACAAAGTTGGAAAGGCCCTAAAGGTTATTATGTAATCAGGTTTTTCGTTATGTATTTGCTTTAAACATCTCTAACATATGGAGTTATACAGCCTTTCTTTACTGGACCATCTCTAGGGAAAGGATATATACCATCTCTTTACTCAGAGTGACTATAGAATAGTTTATTACTAGAAAGTTCTTCTTTGCATTTCATTTCCATGAAATTTCTTCTTTTGAGCCTAGTTCTGCCCTCTGTTAACCATTCAGTCTTAATCCAATCCTTCTTCCATATATTATTCTTTCAAATATTTGAAGATAACCTTACCTTTTTTATCTCTCAAGCTAAATATTCAAACATCTTCAGCTACTTCTCAATAATAACAACATAATAAATGTTTGTGAAATGAAAGAAATAATAAATAAATATAATATCCAGACTCCTCACTTTCTTTTTCTCCCTTTTTAGAGTATAAGCCATCTGTGCTATATTTTAGGTACACATTAGGGCCATATTTCTGGAGGAAAATGAAATTATTTCCTTTGATGTACTCGCACTGAACAATTGTAACCCATAAAAAATACTGTGTTTTATTTTCTGGCATAGAATAGTGCTCTCATCTCTGACGTCTCAGGTTTGCATCAGGGTACAACAAGCTAGAGTTCAACAGCAAACCCGGTGCTTTTCTTCAGGGTTAAAGGCAAGACCTGGGCACTAGGGGATCAGCTCCAATTTAAGCAGGCTTAGTTTGTACTCTAATGTACGAAACTTGGGCTTACCTCAGCTAAAATGGAAGAAATAGCAGCCCAAAGCTAGTTTCTTTCACGCCCCACTGGCAAGGTAGTAATTGCACAAAGACCTTTTTATTATAAGTTGATTTTCTTGAGAAATGAATTCAGAAAAATCCTGTAAAGTGTTTATTTTTTGCTTGCCCTTTATTAACCCACATCTTAGGGCTTTCCCTAGAGAAAAACTGTTGGTAAATGAAACCTCTTAGACCTACACAGAAGCATTTTTTGCACTGTGTCCCTGACTATGAAAGGAACAGGGACAGGACAAGGCAAGTCAGTGCTAATTAAACAGGGTCATTAGCCAGTGTATGGAATTTTGCCTAAAGAGAAGATTTAGGAATTTAGACAGGGAAGGGTTTGGGGTTGGAAGAATTACTGGTAAAGGTTTGTATCTTAAATAAGATATAATATAGCCCTTTTATACCAGTGAAAAGGCTAAATACCCTGTTTGAACTTAAAGATAATTTCTTTTGGTATGCCTTAGTTTTGATCTTTAAATAAGAAAAGTCCTGTATTCAACCTATAAAATTGTGCCCTGAAAGCCAGGACAAAACCTTCCTGTCATGCTATCCTGGAATCGGGGCAGCATGCATAGAATAAAGGAGGAAGCTAGGAAATTAAAATGTAATTTTCACAAGTGTGATTCTGTCATAGCTCTTATTTTCTTTATATGGAATACAAATACTGATATAGAGTAAAGATTTTTCTATTTTGCATTTTTGTGCTCTTTGATACATTTATTGAGGTCAAATGAAATTTGATATAGTAGGATTTATTATGAAATGCTCTCTGAATACAACTCCATAATTACTGAGCTACATGGTAGTGCATAAAGCTGTAAAACTGCTTAGCCAGACAAGCAATTTATATGTTACATCGAGGTGTGTATGGCAAAGAATATTACTTTAATTGGAAGCCAAGATGTAGTAGCCTTAAATCTGAAGAGCTATATGTTTAACATAATGCAGTGAGGCTTTGAAATAAGATATCTAAACTGGGGAGATACAGCTTTTAGAATATATAACAATTAGACATTATTTTTTGACCATGGATACTAAATACTGTTTTTGAAAGAAAGCACAGAATGCAAAGCAGGTGAAAGGGCAAAACCTCTCAACATTGTACAGTGCTAGAAAAGAAGCAAACTTATTTCTTCTAGTTCTTTGTTTAAAAGAAAAAATAAAAGGGAAAAAAGTCAAGAGAAAAGAAAACCATTAAGTACAGTTTGGTGGAAGCAGGGACGAGGCAAATTCACAATGAAGTTACGTCTTCGGTATGCTATTAGCATCTCAGAAAAGGAATTTGGTGGATTTTAACTGAATTTTCTCAGATTGCAGATTTGGAATGAGGTTAGAGATGGGTGGCTGTGTGGGTACCAGCACACCACCAGGAGTGAAAAACAAATTCTTCTTGGCATACATTTGCTCCCTGTCTGATCATAGGCTCTCTTCTGTTTAGCAGGTTCAGGGTCACATGCCTCCGCTCATGATCCCAATTTTTCCACATGACCAGCGGACCCTGGCAGCAGCTGCTGCTGCCCAACAAGGATTCCTCTTCCCCCCTGGAATAACATACAAACCAGGTAAGTAGAGAGGGATTTAACATTCTTTTGGAAATGCTCAGATCCGCATGTTTGTGCTTAGTACTCACAACAAACACAGGAGCATGTGAGGGAACTATGAATAAAAATATCATAAAAGCTTATTTTAAAGTAAAATTAGAATTGGGAAGAGCGGGCATTGTAATAAACTAATTGGTTGCTAAAAACTTTTACTTTCTCTTCTTCCACTTGAGTTTGTCTTGAATTCACAGATAAGATACTACTTTCCCTGGGGACTACAATGTTTTTGTCAACTCTCTCTCATACTTTTACTGTGAATAATTGTTTTTTGGTTAAAGATCCTTTTCTCCTTGTGAGAGCTGTTATATGCTGGAAAAGTGATCACATTCAGCATAAAATGTTATTGTTTGTTGTCAGACTTCTCTTAGAAAGATAGTTAAAACTAGACTGATTTAATTAGCTTACCACTAATAGGTAAAATTGTTTTTGATTTTCATCTAAAAATGAAGTATTCAGTACTTTTTAATTCATTTTTAAACCTCAAAAAACAGGTCATGTAACCTTGCAGTGAAATATGTTTTAAGATGATTTAGCAAATGTTATGATTTTTCTCTTTTCCTCTGAGTTTACTGGACTCCTGGGGAATTCAATTAGGGGCATAATGGTTTGAAGCTTCTTTCAGAGCCTCCCTGTAAACAGGGCTTTAAATGTTTAAAGATATGTTGCCAAAGGAATCCAATGTAAGAAGATAGTCAAGTTAATAAAAGTCAACCTTAATTTCATTTGTGCATTCTTTGTAAGTGACCTCAGCTCAGAAGTAGTGACCTTGTTCTACTCATTAATAATTTCTGTGTCAAATTCTTTTTAACATATTAACCTGATTATATTAACCATCAAATCTGAGTACAACAAATCTGCGTGCAGCAGTTTCTTCGTGTACGTGGTTTATAAAGTGAATAAAGGCATTTTAATATGCTTAAAGCAATAATAAAATATAAATCAATTTACTAAAATTCTGGAGAAGAAAGCTTACTAAATAGCATAAAAACAAACGTAGTGCATTTTAGCATCTGTTTTAATTGCTTGTTGCCATTGATTACTCTTTTGTATTTGATAGAGAACTTCCTTCTTTGTAAGAAAAGGTAGGATGTCTGTGGCAAAACACGAATGATTCAAGGAATAGAGATGTTATGAGATTGGTGAGTTTAAGGGCTGTCTGAAAATTCCTCACATATAAATGAATCAAACTCGTATTACCAAAAGGTTTTTGGATACCTGAGAGAAAATTATGTCATTCAAATTGTTAAAAATTCATTTTTCTAGAGCATGATTTTTAGAACAAGTTATACTTACCTACTATGAAATTGGCATCTATATTAAGGACAGGAGTATATTTTTTCAGAGAATATTTTTTTTTTAGTGAAGTGGTTCAGTCTTCCTGTGATCTCTGTAAGTCACTCTAAACTACTTCTTCATTTTGACTTTCTTTGGAACATTGAAGTAAACCAGGTTTACTGTTCTATTCTGAATTTAAGTTTGACACCCCTGTACCAGTGCCAGAAACATTTTAAATGAACTGTATGTGGAAATTATCTATTTGACTTCAGTGTTTTTAAAGTTAAATTTATCCACATTTCAAAATCAGGTATGGGTCTTATTTTCTGTTAGACGTAGACATCTTGTAACTATATTGCTTACCTAATTTTGTTGAAACAATACTGCCACTTTTCGTGGGGGAAGATATTGTTTTATATATAGTGATTTTAGACCATTTTTCAAATGTCTTCTCAAACAGCATTAATGGGATTATAATATATAACTGAGAAAAACAGAGAAACTGGGACAATATTGTGCAGAAATTAGTTACTTCCACTGAACAAAGGGCAGCTTAAAGTTAGTGTCCTGGGGTAACAAAGCTGTATTTGATTATGTTGGCCAAACTATGTTGGATAAGGCAGGACAATGGGTTTGGAGATGTAGGAAGAGTTTTAATTACAAGCAAGGTTGGTAAAAAAAAAAGTGTTTACTTTCGTGTGACTCCTAAATTACGTCAGACAATTTAATTAACCAGAACTCTAATTCTTTCAATATTTTGGCTAACCTAGGCTTTATTGTATATGAAAAATGTGTTTAAAATTGATTAAAATTATATGTTATTATGCTATTAGTAGAGAAATTACATCCTCAGAAGACTTAATCAATCTATGCAGTGTTTTCATCATTCACATGAATTAGGTGAAGAGACTGCTATTGGACTGGAAACTGGACAAGTACAATACAACTTCTTTTTGCCCCAAACTGAGTTATGGTAACTTCACTTGAAATGTATGTGAGGGCTGGGTGTGGTGGCTCATGCCTGTAATCCCAGCACTTTGAGAGGCTGAGAGGTGGGAGGATCACTCAAGCCCAGGAGTTCAAGACCAGCCTGGACAACATAGTGAGCCCTTGTCTCTAAAAAGATTAAAAAGTTAGCGAAGCATGGTGGTATTCACCTGTAGTCCTAGCTACCCAGGAGGCTGATGTGGGAGGATTGCTTGAGCCCGGTGGGTTGAGGCAGCAGTGAGCCATGATTCTGCCACTGCACTCCAGTCTTAGCAGCAGAGTGAGACCCTGTCTCAAAAATAAAATAAAATAAAATAAAGAAAAAAGAAAAGAAATGTATGTGAGACAACAATGACTAAATTTTTGAAAGAAAACCTTGAATTGGTGGCATAAATTTGTATTCTGGTTGCCTAAACAACAAGATGAACAAGTGCTACCTTGGTCTTTATAAATTGAAAAAAATAAATTTCCCTTTTGTTTCCGTTTCCACTTTCCCATATCTGAAATGATTTCACAGTATTTGTGCCTTCCACTGATTGAATAATTATCTTAATTTCCAGAGAGCAAGGACTACCTTGGGGTGATATTCATTGTTTGTTAAAGTTGACTGTTTCTGAATCCATGTTAAGACAGTGTAAGCAAATACATTTAGGGTTATAGGCCTTCACTCCCCGCCCCATGATTTGACCTGTACCTCTGGGCATTTCAGAGTCCCAGCGTGTAGTAAACACTAGGCAAGCTTTCCCACCTCAGTGGGTTGCTGAGGGGGCATGTTGCCCACAGGGGGTTCACGCCATTCTCCTGCCTCAGCCTCCGGTGCTGGGACTACAGGGCCCGCCACCTCGCCCGGTAATTTTTTTTTTTTTTTTTTTTTTTTGAGCCAGGCTGGAGTGCAGTGGTGCAATCTTGGCTCACTGCAAGCTCCGCCTCCCGGGTTCACGCAATTCTCCCGCCTCAGCCTCCCGAGTAGCTGGGACTACAGGCGCCCGCCACTGCGCCTAGCTAATTTTTTGTATTTTTAGTAGAGACGGGGTTTCACCATGGTCTCGATCTCCTGACCTCGTGATCCACCCGCCTCAGCCTCCCAAAGTGCTGGGATTACAGGCGTGAGCCACTGCGCCTAGCCTAATCCCTATTTTTAAAAATATTTTACAGGTTCTATAATTAGAGACATATTTCTTGATAGGAACTCATCATCGGAGCCCAGAACATAAACTACAGACTTTTGGTTGCTTTGCTCTTTCACATTGTGATACAGAGAGTTGCAGCAATCAAGAGTAAGATAGATACATTTGAGCACAAATGTTGGAGAAAATTAAAAGATAAAGCATCTTTCACAGTTGCCAATGTGTATATCAGATTAAGATCAGCTTGCCTGAAAAACAGAAACGATGAGTAGCCCCTTTTATACTTCAGGCTTGATTTAGCTGACCAATTGCTGTATGTAGTTGGAATTTTTTACATGATTGCTGCTAGAAAGCACTCTTGAAGTTTCCTAGAATGTCCTAGGAACAGGATGTCTGCCTGCTCCTGGGTCTTCCATTTACTCACTAGTTACAATATGATAATATATGATAATAATAATGCCTAAAGCTTACTGATTGATACTGTGCCAAATACTGTGCTAAATATTTCACATGGATTATTTTATTTCATCCTTACTTGAACATGTCATTTAATTTTGCTGAACCTCACTATTTTGTCATCTAAGAAATGTGTCATGATTTGTTCACTACCCAATGTGGATGTGAAGATTAAATTTTGTAAAATATCTAAAAGTTCTCTGAAAATGATAAAGCACTAAGATTGGGAGTAAAGTCTGACGGTGAAACTGAGTAACTTTAGCCTGTTAAACTACATCCTTATCCGTTGGAAATGTGGTCCAAAAGCTGAGTGTTAGACTGAGTCATAGTGTCTCTCTGCTCAATGACCAAAAACAATTTTACAAGTATACCTAATGTTTCTTTTTTATTGCAGTAAAATATACATGTTATTATTTTAGCCATTTGTAAGTATATAACTCAATGGCATTAATATATTTTCAATATTGTATAACCAACACCACAATCCATACCCCAAAATTTTTCATCATACCCAACAAAAATGCTGTAGCCATTAAATAATAACTGTCTCTATCCCTCTACCCTTAGTCTCTGGTAACTTCTATTCTATTATGTTTCTCTATGCATTTACCTATTGTGGGTACTTCATATAATCGGAATAATACAATATTTATCCTTCTATGTCTAGCTTATTTCGGTAAGCATAACATTTCAAGGTCCATCCATACTGTAGCATATATTAAAATATAATCTTTTTGCTGAATAATATTCCATTGTATATGTATATATACCATATTTTGTTTATCTGTTCATCTGTTGATAGGCAGTTTGTTTCTACCTTTTGGCTATTATGAATAATACTTCTATGAACATGGTTATAGAAATGTTTGTTAGAGTCCCCACTTTCAATCCTTTTGGATATATACCTGTGAGTTGAATTAATGGATTATATGAAGTTCTATGTTTAAACTTTTTTTTTTTTGAATTAAAAATGTTTTCTTCACATAGAACCTTTATTTTTTTATTTTTATTTATTTATTTTTTTAATTATACTTTAGGTTTTAGGGTACATGTGCACAATGTGCAGGTTTGTTACATATGTATCCATGTGCCATGTTGATTTCCTGCACCCATTAGCTCGTCATTTAGCATTAGGTATATCTCCTACCCCCCCCACAAGGTACCGAATGTGAATTTCCCTTCCTGTGAATTCCCACCTATGAGTGAGAACATGCGGTGTTTGGTTTTTTGTCCTTGCGATAGTTTACTGAGAATGATGTTTTCCAGTTTCATCCATGTCCCTACAAAGGACACGAACTCATCATTTTTTATGGCTGCATAGTATTCCATGGTGTATATGTGCCACATTTTCTTAATCTAGTCTATTTTTGTTGGACATTTGGGTTGGTTCCAAGTCTTTGCTATTGTGAATAGTGCCGCAATAAACATACGTGTGCATGTGTCTTTATAGCAGCATGATTTATAGTCCTTTGGGTATATACCCAGTAATGGGATGGCTGGGTCAAATGGTATTTCTAGTTCTAGATCCCTGAGGAATCGCCACACTGACTTCCACAATGGTTGAACTAGTTTACAGTCCCACCAACAGTGTAAAAGTGTTCCTATTTCTCCACATCCTCTCCAGCACCTGTTGTTTCCTGATTTTTTAATGATGGCCATTCTAACTGGTGTGAGATGGTATCTCACTGTGGTTTTGATTTGCATTTCTCTGATGGCCAGTGATGATGAGCATTTCTTCATGTGTTTTCTGGCTGCATAAATGTCTTCTTTTGAGAAGTGTCTGTTCATGTCCTTTGCCCACTTTT